>NC_060273.1:115195851-115795851 GCF_021613505.1 Equus quagga | reverse complement strand
GAATCAAATTAGATAGCAAATGTGAAGTGTTTAGCACAGTGCTGGACACCCAATAAATAAACAACAAATGGTGGCTACTTGAGGAAGTAGTTTCCCTAGCACCAGTTTCCCCTTTAGGAGAGTGGAGCTACAGCCTGAAGCTCAAGAAATTGCTTTCAGGTGAACCTTGTGCTATTTGAGGCCCAAAGAGTACTGCCTGTGGCTAAGGGAATAAAGTCAGATTCACGGTTTGGGAGAGGGGTTATCTCCGAACTTCTGCTTGGAACATGGTGAGGTTTGAGGAGTTGTGGTGACCTTTGGCACCACAAGATTTTATGGATTTGAGATATGGATATGAGAGCACCAAGGGAGAAGCAATATTCTCACAAGGGCCTCAGCAGTGAGGCATCTGATCTAGGTGGCTTTTGGGAAGCAAACATCAAGGTGGACAGGAGAGAAGAATATGGGGAAGTGGTCCTGAACAGATCTGAGAAACCAAAAATTCCCAGGAATGACCAGAGCGATTTGGACAGGGGAATGCTATGAACCTCATTTGTATACCAACAGGCCTGGTGTCCATTTGCCTCGTTCATTTACAAATATAATAACACTATGCTAAGGGCAAATGAGCAGCCAAGATAATGGGCACGGTGAGGTTGAGGGGAGGAAGAGATCAATGTGAGCTAGAGCATTCAGAGATCTAGAACATCAACTGGCCCTGGCACACTCGTGGAGCCTGAGTTGTCTATGGAGGGTCTTTCAAGCAGGAAAAATGGGTGAGCCCAGGTGTGGAGGGAGCACACGCATGGAGCTTTGGGGACAATGGCTGAAATGGGTGTATATGTGCCTGCAAGGGAATAGTGGGGGAAAAGTTTAGAAAATTAGCCAGGGGTCATATTTGAATGGACAGGGATTTGATCCTACAGGTGGTAGAGAAGTAGAGGAAAAAGATTTTGATTCAGGAAACCTATAGTGGAACTAGTGATTGATAAAATAAATCTGGCTTCATGTGTGGTATAGAATAGCAGGAGAAATGTGTAGGGGTATGTGAAAACGGTTGGAAAACTCCACATAGATGTAGCAGGAGAGCAGTGGCAAATAATATCGGATTGGCATAACGTTACTTACCATTTTCTAAAATAGCACTTACAGGGAAAAAAAGAAAGTCTAATTAAGAGAAGTGTGGTCTTCTGTTACTCCTCAATTTCCATTCATAATTTTCTCATGATTACTTCTCCATGCTGCAATGGATATGGCTGTAAGCCACAGCTTGCTTGTTTATAAGTTACATAAGCACTTTTCACGATCCACTGAAATTTCTAGTGTGGTTCTAATGAACCTCTCTCTTTCTTTCTTTTAGGTCTAATTGAGACTTCTGTTTTGGACATATAACTATGTTCCTATAATTTTCTTAGGCATTTCAAACTCCAGATATTGCAACATTTCGAAATAATGGTAGTTATGATAGAACAGTATTATACAGAAATATTGTTTTTTCTCAGAATTCCTGAAAAGTATCTTTCCAATAGGTTTATAAAGCAATTCAACATTTTGCCTACTGCTAACCCCACTGACTGTTGACACAACGCAGTTGGTTTCCATCCCTCTGCCAACATTCAAGTAGGAAAAAAATTTCATTCAACTTGAGCAATGGCTGGGTTTTTTGAGGACATTCTCATAACTATAAATACTCACTTGAGCTCTTCAGCAAGATTCTCAGTAAAAGACCATTATGATTCAGTAGGGTTTCCAGAAGCAGGTTCCAATTACAACCTGGCTGGGAAAAGAGCAGTTTCAATTGACCCTCGGCTGTCAGTCGTCCAGCTGATGGAGTCCTTTCAAAATGCAAGATAAAGATGGCGTAATGAAGTGAATTTATCTATGAAATTAATAGCCTTAAAGTACAATGTAATGCTAACTCCTTTAAATGTCAATTCCTCCCAGATCACTCTGAAAATGCTTTCATGCTTGCTTACTTTAGGGCTGCTCAGGGAAGGAATTACGTTTAATCTCAAATAGCTAAAAGCAAATTAACATTTGGTAGCCTGCCAAATTTAAAACTGATACAAAATAACCATGTCTATATTTCACAGAACTGTCTGTTTTGTTTCATGAGCAAATAAAAATTATTTATGCATTTATTTTGAATGCATTTATTTGTTCATTCACTAAATATATGCATGCCTACTATGTGCTATTAACTCCTTTCGTTATTCATGGAAAGAAGTTACAGTGGGTTTTGGCTACTTTGTAATTTGCCATGTACTATGATTGCTGATAAAACTAAAGGAATTCAAAGCTTCTGTCAAGGGTCAACCGTAATCTAATTATTTAACATGTAAAGCCTTAAGTCAACATGGAATTATTAGACCCACTCTGACAGTCACACTGCTACCTATTTGGGTAATCATTTCATCAAAGAGAAATACTTCCAAGGCAAATAAGCTTGTACTTGGGAAATTATCATCAGTGTTGAATAGAAAATCAAAATCAGGTCCTCTGCATCAACACATTAATTTACCAATGAACTGGCAGGAGATAAGAAAGTGAAGCAGAAACTGAAAACTGATAACATTATTCACTTTTTCCTTCTAAAATCTCTAAGCTTAGGGGTCAGCCCAGTGGCGCAGCGGTTAAGTTCGCACGTTCTGCTTCTTGGCGGCCTGGGGTTCACTGGTTTGGATCCCGGGTGCGGACATGGCACCACTTGGCAAAAGCCATGCTGTGGTAGGCGTCCCACGTATAAAGTAGAGGAAGATGGGCACGGATGTTAGCCCAGGGCCAGTCTTCCTCAGCAAAAACAGGGGAATTGGCAGCAGTTAGCTCAGGGCTAATCTTCCTCAAAAAAAAATAAATAAATAAAATAAAATCTCCAAGCTTAGATTGGCTAAAGGTCACCACATCTGTAGCCAGCTTACAACCACCACAACAAAAAAGGCAGGAAATGATCAAACTCAATCTGGTTGTGGCCTTGGGAAGGAAAGATGTGACAATAACGTAAAGGTGTGAATGTGGGGACCACACGCCTCAGAATGGAAAAAAGCAGAGCAAAGGGTATTGCTGTGAGAGACAATTTGTAGCATCATTTTCAGATGGAATTTACTGAGCGGAGAACCATACAGTCATTAACATAGTCTAGACCAGTGGTTTTCAAAGCTTGGGCCCTGGACCAGCAGCATCAGCATCACCTGAGAACTTGTTAAAAATGCACATTCCTGGGCCTCAGAAATTCTAGGGGTGGGCCCCAGAAATCTGTGTTTCAGTAAGCCCCCTGCAGGAGAGTCTGATGCACACTAGGGTCTGAGAGCCACTGTGAAAGGCAGCGCTTTCTGGAGCACAGGTCCCAGGGGTGGGCTAGTTGGCATCATCTTTACTGCCTCTGTGCCTTTGTGCCCACACAGGTCCACCTTGGCTGCCGCCCATGAAGTGAACTCCTCATAACCCTTTACTTAGCTTAATCCTACCCATCCTTCGATTTGCAGCAAAAATATCACTTTCTCTGTGGAGCCTTCACTAAAAATTTCCCTCTATAATGGTCTTTCTCACTGTGAATTAAAGCACTTACGGCAAGTTTACACATTTTAGCACTTTATTATTTCATCAATTAAAGCTTTATCTTTCCACTCAGATTTAAGCCTCATGAGGACACTTTTCTACTCCAAAGCTCCTAGCAGTGACCTGAGCACACTGAAGTGCTCTGTCCATGTTAGCTGATTGACTCATAAGCTCATAAATGCTAGGCAAACTCCTTTTAAAAAAGAGAATGCTTTGGGGCCAGCCCGGTGGTGCAGCGGTTAAGTTCGCACATTCTGCTTCTCGGTGGCCCGGGGTTGGCAGGTTCAGATCCCGGGTGCGGATGTGGCACCGCTTGGCACGTCATGCTGTGGTAGGCATCCCACATATAAAGTAGAGGAAGATGGGCACGATGTTAGCTCAGGGCCAGGCTTCCTCAGCAAAAAGAGGAGGACTGGCAGTAGTTAGCTCAGGGCTAATATTCCTCAAAAAAAAAAAAAAAAAAAGAGAGGATGCTTTGCCAAAAGGCTGGTTTAAGCACAAATAAGAGGATCCAAAGATACAAAATGAAATTTCAAAGCACCTCCCCCTTGGCTCGGCTTGGCATTTGGAACATCTCACAACCTTATAATCCACAAAATCCTTCTGCCTCACCTGAACTTTGGATCAACTCAGGCTTTCCATGCAAGACTCTGACAAGAGAACTTGAAACAGAGAACCTCCTTTGGCAATTGACGGGGCAGAGTTAGCTAGGCAGTGCTAGCTAGTTAGCCCTGGGTGGGTGGTGAAGAGAGAAGTGGGGAGTTACTTAACTCTCAGGCAGAGGAATCAAGTTTGTCAGTTCAGGAGTTCTGAACTACTGAATTACTTTGCGTATTCCCAGAATGGTCTGGCTCTTGCAGTAGTTCTAAATACAGTACCAAAGAAGAATCCACTAGGTGAGCCCCTTGGCCTGAAATGCTGAAGCAGATCCTCACAATGGCTGTCCCTATTTCCATCCTAAACCCCACATGCTGGCTTCAAGAAACTTGCCTGGGGTTCAGTAGATGAAAAGCAGCAGTTGATAGTAAGTTGTATATTAAAAGTGACTTAGTTCTTGAATATTTCCTATCTATATATTTTTCTTGAGTTGAATGCTGACTTAAGGATACATTTAATGAACTCAAAGATCCAGTTTGATGGAGTGTAGAAAAGGAGGAGGATTGTTGAGAGATAATCTGAAGAAGGAGGCAGAAGCCAGACCATGGAAGGCCTCATTAGCCAAGATGAGGATTTTGGACCCGCTGAAGAGTTTAAGGCAGACGAGCTTCCTGATCTGGCTGCAGCGTGGAGAATGGATTGGAGGGGGTTAGTGTTTTTGCCCAGCCCCACAGACATGTAATAAAACAAAATAATTTGAATGTCATTTCATACCACTGTATCTGAATACGTGGTTATAAATAAAACTTTTCATTTACCAGATGGGAAACTGTTTGTTGAAATGTACCTCAAATCTTGGATCTTTCGACTTATCACAGATTTTGAAATGTACAGTAGAATGACTCACTATGAAGAAAAATAAAATATTACAAACATTCCTCAATCACCAAGCTCCAAGTAATAAATGCATTGAGGAGTCTGTGTTGGGCATATGGAGAAGCATATGTTCCCTCATCCTTTGAGCTGGTGGAGCTGTGAAAGTGAGATTAGCCTCACAAAAAAATGACAGAAAGGGAAATTATATATATATTTATATATATATATATATATCAAATATGTACATGTTGAATTCTACTATAACAAAGAAGAGAACAAAAATTTATAAATCTACAGGAACTCATCAATCTTGTACTAAGAGACAGGATAAATTTATGACTGGGTTATATTAAGCTTATACTCTAATAAGTGCTACATTTCTGGAGAATGATTTGGCCTAAAGGACTTTTCAAATCCAGGGAGTAAGGAGTGATACAATAATGGGTTTCAATCATTTTGGTTTATGAAAATATCCAAATATTTTTACAGAATCATCATGGAAAATCTTAGCTGTATCCAGGTGTGGTTACTGTATGAAAACTCATCAAGTAGTTCACTTGTAATTTCTGCAATTTTTTAGTGTTCATATTGCAGTAGAAAGTTAAAAAAAAATCTTAGCTGTATCAGTGCACACCAGCCTGACTTCCAACCACATCGTGCATGAGGCACAGGGCAAGAGAAGGCTCTGCAGTAGGTTCAGACTGCAAAATGGGCAGCCTTACTGCTCAAGCCACATGACTATGGGATTCACTGATTCTACCATATGCGTATCATGTAGAAGCTGTCAGATCAGCAGAACTTTGGAATAGACTCTGAAATGCATAGCTTGGGGATGACACCCAGTAGTGTTGGGGCACTGTCCTTCAAGATTTGATTTTTACTTTGAATCAACAGCCATTCTATGCTACCATGTCCCTAACAAATAAACTACATGGGTCCATGAGCTAAGGGTGAAAGTAGAAGAGGCCTCTTTCACCAGTGCTTCTGATGATCCGCTTGGGGAATTTGTGTTTTCCATTCCCATAACTCCCCATTAGCTCTGTGGGAGTGTAGGTCCTGGTTTCCATGGGGTGAGTTGGGGTGCACACACCTCTACCAGGGGACCATGGAGAATTCCACAAGACCTAATGTTACAGCTGCCATCTGGTCATCTTTGGCTTCCCATGCCAGCAGTCTAGCAGGCAAAGAAAAGAGTTACTATGCTGGCAAGGTAACTAACCCTAATTATCACTGAGGAGCTGGAGTTGCTACTGCCTAAGGGAAGCAGGGAGAAGTTCTGTGACTCAAGAGATTCACCAGGGCATCTCTTGATGCTTGCATGACTGGTAATAACCATAAGCAGGAGACATTCTGAGAAAGGAATGGTAACCACGGGTTTGACCCCTCAGGGATGAAGGTCTCAGTGACTCCACGAGCAAGCAACATAAATAAGCAGATGTGATGGCCAAGGGTGAGGGGAAGCTGGAATAAGTGATAGAGGAATGTAATGATGATTAACACTTGCAGACTCAGGAATAATTGCAGCAGGGGATACTCTAGCTTGTCCCACTAACTCTACTGTAAGAAAACTGTTTTTTTCTGAAGAAGTTTTGACAGCCACCACCTTGAGGAATCAATCATAAGACTCAGAGAACTTAACATGGCTAATGAGTGGATTTCAGTGGTGCAAGGGGTAGACCAAAGCAGATGTTGTCAATATCCGCATATCCTCTTGCCCTTACCACTCAGTTGGCCGTGGCCTGCCTTTTGCTGTCAAAACCTCTATCTTCCAGCAAGACAGTTTGGAAGTGCCAGCGAATAATAACCCCCAGAGCAGCTTCAACCAATGATTGATGGAAGTTGCTGTATAAATACCTCAGCATCCTTGCTCCTTTGGTGGGATAACTCTGAGATGTGCCTTTCACACTGGCTCTAGGAATTTCCCCAGAAGGTTTAAGTTTGATTACTCCTATGGTAGTTGGCTTGATTACACTAATCTTTATTTGCTATCTTTCTTTCTTTGTCTCACTTACCCACTCCCCTTCCAGTTTCCTCCTCTTAGAAAATAAACTACTTTCACTTGAATCCTTGTCTCAGGGTTTGCTTCTTGGGGAAATGTGAAATAAGATATGCCTGAGACACTTAGTGTTCATCTCACTTAATCTTTGTTTCAGGAATATTGAGAAACTAGTCCAAGGTCATTTAACTAATAAATATGGCTACTGGACTTTGAACCCAAGTCTTTCTGACTTCAAAACCCATGCTCATTCCACCACTCCATGTTTCTTTCCATCCAACCTGGTTGACGTTTGGTAGGTAAGTTGTATTTTCCAGCACTGAGGATGTTTGGCTCCATTCAGCCTCCTGATTGAGGATACCAGGTTTTTGACCCAAAATCAAGTTTGTGGTCTCAAGGCTGATTCCCAAATTGGAGCCATGTTATTCAAGGTATCTAGGGACTGATTTCAACCAGATGGTTCCTGTCATGGATTACTGGCCAAATTTATACCAGAGACCATAAGTACATGATTCAGAGAACAAAGGCAAGGGCATAAATAAAGAGAAACTGAGAGTGAAAACCCTAAAGGGGAAAAACAAAAGCAGGGGAGAAGCCCCATATTAATCACTACATTACTCTTGGCTTTCCAAAACAGATCCTTCAAAATCTTTCTAGGAAAACAGTAAAGACAAATATTTAAAGCAATTTTGTCTTCTTTCATCAGGAAGATAACTTTAGTACCTGGGGAAAAAGTTGAGAGGAAAAAAAACTCAAAATATTTTATTCAAGAGTCTATAGATTATATGTAGCTAGGGCATTGACAATGTTTGCATATATTTTAATCTCTATAGTGGGTATAGCCAAGTCTCTATGATCTTTATAATTAAAGATGATTTGATAAACAGAAATCAGGTAGGGTTCACTTGCACATTGATATATAGTATTTACCTTCATTTTTAATAACTTTGTCCACTAAGGTAGATTGACACTCTTAAAGAGTCTCACAAAAACTCTCTTCAGAGTTGGTTGTATCTATACTATCTGGTGTACAACTTAAGGGCGTAGGCATTCAATCCATGAGCACTTGCATTTCCTGATTTTAGCAAATTCAACTTTTTCACTTGGGATGACTCCAGTCCCCCCAAATTGCCCAAAGACGTTAGTACCCAAAACTCATAGCCCTAGCTCCACACTTTAATTTTACATAGGTTAGGATATCCTATTTCTGAAAATATATAAAACTTGAATTTTAATTTTACAAATAATATTACACATCAACCATCACTTTTGGATACCCCCTCCTCTCCCCAAAGTGCTAATCTAGCACCAGAGTCCCTGAGACACTGGACACTCCGGCAACACTCAGCCATCCCTTTTGAGGAGCAGAAGTTCTCTCTCTGGAGCCTTTAACTGTTATTGGTCCCTGTCTACCAGATAATAAATACCCTTTTACAGGGAGTTCAAGAAAGGTCTCCTTTGGCATCACACTTCTGGTAAGTGCAGAAACCCAATGAGAAAGTAATTCAACATTCTTTCCACTTTTTCACACTTCTAGTAGGTCCTTTTACTGTGTTTGGATAACGGGTAAAATTTGCCACTTTCTGAAACATATAGCTCTTTACTAACACAGCAGTATTGAAGGATTGTTTAATAAGTACTTATGTAATGAGTGCCATAGTAGGCACATTAGCTCATTTAATCCTCGTGACTCTGCCATGAGAGTATCTCAGAAGTTAAGGAAAAAGATGCTTTAAGATGGAAGAAGTAGACAATGGTATTGCATGCTGTTTTCAAGTAGAACAATAATGCTGTATTGTGTTTATGTCTCAATTTCCTCACCAAAATTTAAACAATTTCATATATGGGGAAACTGGAGATCACATAGGTTAACTAACTTTCCAAGACCACAAAACTACAGAAGTCTATAACCGTGTTTGTTTAATGCAAAAACCTGGAGTTGTTTTCTATGATCCCACTGCTGACTCCATTGCTATATTCTCATTTATTTAATACCTTTAAACCATAATAGGAAAGGAAAAATATGAATAGATATCTAGGTATATCAAATATCTAGTTTGCCTGACATTTTCACTTCTTTTAATAACTACTCCACAGACACGTGATTTTCTCTCTGAAAATCTTCTCAAAGATTCAACTGCTTGTCCATCCACACTCTGGAACAGCCACTTAAGAGCTTTAGTGTTCAAAGCTCTCCTTACTTCTCTGGCTGCTGGCTCCATGTCAAAGCTTGGCACCTCATCAGAGTACAAGCTCTCTAAGCTCTTTTCCTCAGTCCCGTGGAAGAGCCTGTCAGCAGCAGCTGGGAGACCAAAGCTCTTTTGTATCCTCCTCCCCAGAGGTTCTTCCCTGAGGATACTCCTAAGCTACCTTCTCAATAGACCATGCTTCCCACGCCTTAGCTTTACCACTCAGATCAAATGTTTGAAAAGAGCTAAATGTGCCATCTAATCTGAAAAATCTGAACAGTACTACAATAACTCATTTATTCCCTCATTCACTCATTCATTCAAAAAATATTTGTTGGCTGATTTCTATGTGCTAGGCCATGGAGACACAACAATAAGCAAAAACCAGTCACTAGTTTAACAGAATTTAGTAGAGAATATGTATGTAGTTTAAATGACCATACAAATACAGATGAAATTACCACTATGAAAACTCAATGAAGGAAAAGCAAAAGATGCTATTAGAAGATGTAGTAAGAGGAAGTGAACTAGTCTTTGGGGTTGATGAAAGGCTTCCCTTTCAGAACTCCCATTGGAGCTGAGATATGAAGAAAAGCTGGCATTAACTAGGTGAAAAAGGAAGAAGACATTTTAGGGAAAGGGAAGAGCATGTACAAAGATCCTGTGGCAGAAAGGAGCATGGCATGGCAAAGAAATATAAAAAGGCTAATGTATAGAGAGCAGAATCACAGGGTAGTGTAGTATTGGAAGAGGTTGCAAAGGTAGGTAAGCCACATCTATATAGGTCTTATAGGCCATGCTAAACTTGTCTGTGTATATTTAAGGACAAATGGGAATTCATGGAAGGTTTTTAAGCCACAGTGTGAAATGATAAAATTTAGTTTTGAAAATAGATTTGGGTTTGAGAAATCTCTGGCTATAGTCTGGAGAATATTGGAAATGGGAATCAACATATATATACAGGAAGAAAACTAAGAGGTCATTGCGGTAGTCAGGAGAGAGATGATGCTTCAGGACTAAGGCAAAGGTGGTGCCATGGATAGTAGATATTAGGAGTTAAAATTAATGAGACTTGGTAATGGATTGGATCTGGTAGGAGAGCAAAAGGGAGGTGTTCTGGCTGCCTCCTAGGTCTCCGACTTGTACAACTACATGCAGGTACCATTAGCCAAAGTAGGGAAAAATAGAAGAGAATCAGTTTGGAAGGAAGTATCCTCAGTTCAACTTCGGTCATGTTGAGTCTGAGGCGTTTTCATGTTTGCAGGCATAAACCTCAGAAAGGCATTCATGTAGGGTTGGTACCCATGGATATAAAGGTCGGTAGTCCTAGAAAGGGTTAAAATTAGAGATATGCATTTAACGACACATAAGGAGTACACGAAGCCATAGGCATGTATGACTTCCCCTGGAAAACATTCTATGATAGAATGCTAAAGACATTTACTATTCAATGGCCAGGTCAAAGTAGATGAACCTGCAAAGGAGACAGAGAAACTTCATTGTCTACCTCTTCCCTCACCATTAACATCTAGCACATGCCTTACCTGGAGAAAAATAATTAAATGCATTTATTGAAAGATTGAACGAACACATCTTGGTGAACTAGGTAAAAGGAAAGACCCACGTAGCATGTTAATATAATGAAGCCAAAGTCAGCCTAATGTATTTAGGGAAGGAAAAAAAGCATAAAATGCCCAAACAGGATTACATTGAATAAAACCATAATAGAAACAAAAGCGTAGTTGGAAGAATATCTACAGCTCAGAATGGACTGGCCACGAATCAAAACATCATGTTGTTATCACAAAAGAAAACGAACAGCGTAAAACGAATGGGCTGTTTACTCACACTGATTATGCTACTCGGATTCAGTGTGCAGTTATGACCTACTTAGCTAAGGAAGACCCGAAAAATATTTTGAAATATTTAAGGAATCACACGAAGATGAAAATTTTAAAAATAATAAAAAGCATTATAATGCAACAGTATAATTGACTAAGATAGTTTTCTTTCTTGAACATTTATGTGAAGGCACAGTATGGTGTCATGGTATTATCCTTGAGACTAATATATTCTCCACATGCCATAGTTTAATCTAGTATGAAACTGATTACCTTTTCTAAATCAACTCACATTGTTAGCCTGTACCACCGATAGAGATAATGCATACAGTACATTTTACTTACTGCTTTGAAAATACATTTATTTTCCCTAAAGCAAACTCTTGTCAACTCTCTTCCAGGGGTTGTGGGGAACACAAAAAATTATATTTTTACCAATTTCTATACTTCATAGGCTTTCTCTAGTAATCCTATAGGCAAATTTATAGTCCACACAATTGTTGATACATTTGTTAACTCTTATTTTAAGTCTTAATTTCAAGTCTTCTTCTCATCTACTTTTGACTCATTATCTTATTATATTTAGTATTGTTAAAAGCTGATTTAAATCCTTACTGAAACAATGCACAGATGTAAATAAATAAGCAAATAGGTAAAAAAATTACTAAGATCCTTCATAATATTAAATATTTCAGTCATCTCTCCTCTCAGCCTCACCTTTTCCAAAAATAAAAGCCTAATAATTTTTAGTTTGTCATCATCTGACCCATGTATTTCCCTGAACAGTTCATTTTAGTTGCTAAGGTGAGGAATGAAGTTTTGAAGGATAATTTCGGGGTGAAAAACTCACAGAAACAGCTAATGTACGTGAAGGAAATGGATGGAAAGGTGGATATTTTTAAGGTCACATGGTAGTTGTCCAGGAATCTCCATTGCAATGCTTGACAAATGCAAATCAATAACTTGAGTTATTTTGATATTACTTTTATTACTACCCTGGATTGCTCTGACTACACCACTGCTCTGAACGTGTTGGGTCATAAATCACATGGATCACGCCTTTCTAAGTAGACTATCTGGACCCGTTAGAGAATAACTATGAGTAAGTATTGCACTCATGAGCCAGCCCTGATGGCCCAGGGGTTGAAGTTCAGTGTGCTCCACATCAGCAGCCCAGGTTCAGTTCCCAGGCACAGACCTACACCACTCATGTGTCAGTGGCTATGCTGTTGCAGTGGCTCACATACAAAAAGTGGAAGATTGGCAACAGATGTTAGCTCAGGGTGAGTCTTCCTCAGCAAAAAGAAGGAAGATTGGCAAAAGACGTTAGCTCAGGGTAAATCTTCCTCAGCAAAAAAAATTAATTAATTAATTAAAAATGAAGTTTCTTTTTACTTTAAAAAAATTTTTATCTGAATAAAATTAAATTGTTTTCATTATAGGAAATTTGGAAAACATAGGAAACAATACAGATAAAAATTAAAATTGCTTGCAATCCAACATAACAAAGATAAAAACTATAAACTCTCTAGTATATATCCTTTCAATATTTGTTTTTCTATGCATACTTTTTAAATGATATATGAATAGCAGTAAGGCATAGTTCAACACTTCTCAATTGCACCCCACCTTCCAGTAACTATTCATCCCCTGGGAAACAGGCTCTCACATCCAGTAAGTTTGGAGGATCTGCATACTAGACCCCTCCCTTGGAGATAAACACTATACATTAGTATATCAGAGCCTGGCAAAGTGGAACTATAAAAAGAGACTTTACAGGGTGAATTACTGACAATCTGAGATTTTTCATGCACACCTGTTAACATCCCTCTGAACTACTCTCCCTTTGAAAGGTGAAGGTGGAGTTCTCAGGAGCTTGAGCTTTGGAAGCAGACAAGCCCAGGTTCAGAGTCTGCCTCCCAGCTTTGTTCCCTTTGGTAGTTGCTACCTACACATCACTTTACTCTCCGTGAAAGAAGCACTTGAGTACTTACCTCACAGACTGGTGTGAGGTTTAAAAGAGAGAATGTACTTGAAGCACTTGCATGGCTGGTACACAGTTATCACTCTAAAAACTCGACTGGCTTTGATAATGTCATAATTACAAACTTGCAGTTTCCTCTTAAATGTACATCATTTAATATTTTCCAAAATCGGCCCTTTTGATGACCCCACAGTAGTCTATCGTATGACTACCCATAATTAATTTCCCTAATTCCACACTGTGGGACATTTATTTCCTTTTTTTTCTTTCACAAATTATGCTTCATTGAATATCCTTACATACAAAACTTTGTCAACAGCTCTGATTAATTCCTTATGATTGATTCTTAGAAACGGAATTGCTGGATGAAGGGGCAGAAATATTTTTTAGGTTTTTGACACAGCTCACTAAACTGCCCTCCAGAAAGCTTGTATCAAATTGCATTTCCACTCTGGGCCGAGTAATCACCCCCATGTTCTAATCCTTGTGTTAGGATAATAGTGGAGATTGGTTGCTACACAGAAGCAGAAAGAAAGAAAAGTCTTATTACATATACGCTTGCTTTAGGTATAGAAAAGAGAACGAAGTTAAACAGAAGTCGCTCTTTGAAAGATAAACCCACTTCTCCGCTGACTTCCCAGGCCTCTAGCAGGGCCGGATGGAGCAAGCCTGCAGGTGGAAGACTTGCAGAGCGACCCCTAGAGGGGGATGATAATGCCAACGGTTATAGACTAAGACAAAAGCAGACAATGTAAATAGATTAAAGCAAATGTGATAACAACGTGAAGAATAAATATGTTTAGAAATTTGGGAACTCATCAGAATGACACAGGTCGTTTACTTGACTTCCACTGTAAAAGATCCAGTTGCTTAATTTGTTATTTTTGCAATAATGATTATTAAAGAGTAGGCTATTTAACTCTCAATGATATAAGAGTATATTTAAACGCAAGCTGGAGGGTATTGCAAAGACAGGGTATTAAAGGCATTCAACTTCTAAGACTCAATCATAAGGAATTAATCAGAGATACTGAAAAACTTTTATGCGTAAGTGAAGTAAAAACAATACACTGAAGTCCTTGAAGGTAGAGTCTATGTCTCATTGATCTTGGATTCCCCATTAACTATATGGGAACAGGCATATAATAGGTAAACAGTGTGTGTCTGTTGTGTCTATAGAGATTCTGTGCATGAGGCTTTCACATCCTCTATTTATGGGTAGGACTCTTGTTTCTCAAGAGAGAGATACAGTCAGTCAATTTAGATGGCAAAATCACTGATAGTGTATTTCCAAGATAAATCAAGAATGTATGGGGATTAATAATATCTCCTTCAGCGATATATGATATATTTATTCACAGATACCAAGGAAAGGTACTGTCTAATGATATATTCAGCAAAGAAGCAAACTGGCATTCCACATAACGCCACAAAATGTCATCAGATCATTCTGGAAGTACATTTCATGCTTTAAATGATTTTTTCTTATATTTAAATGCTACAAATTAAATAATAAAAGTGAAAGACCCTATTCATAATTTTAAAAGTTGTTCCTCTCTCAACTTTTATCTAAGGCTCTGAGTTAGTTACATGAATTATCCAGTTTTGCTTTTTTTAATAATTAGTTGGAGAACTGTCAAATTCCCAGTCATAGATCAAGAAAGATGAATTTTAAAATGGTTAGGTAATTAGCTAAAATAGAACTAAATTTCAAAAATTCACATTTTTCCATTACATCAGTTAAGCTATAAGTTAGCAGAATTATCATGAGGCCTGTATCTTGGATTCTTGAGCTAAAAAAAAAGAGAAATAATACTCTTTACTTACCTGTGTATTGTAAAAAGTTGTAAGTTCTTTTTGTAAGGTTCATTTACCTCCATGGATAAAAATTTCTATTAAACTTTAAAGGAATCATAGAATTATAGATAACATGGCATTTAGAGGCTCTCACCTGAGTAAGGAAGGGTAGAAATGTGATATGCAAGAAAACCAATGTAATGGTTGCTTGAAAAATGGCTTTAAGGAATCTGAGGCAGAATCATCCATGCCATACTGAAAAGTCCTAGGGAAATAAAAATAATTTCAGAATATATAGGAAACATTCACTATGAAGACCATCAAAACTTTTTTTTTTGAGGAGGAGGATTGGCCCTGTGCTAACTGCTGCCAGTCCTCCTCTTTTTTACTGAGGAAGACCGGCCCTGAGCTTACATACATGCCCATCTTCCTCTACCTTATGTGTGGGATGCCTACCACAGCATGGCTCACCAAGCGGTGCCATGCACACAGCCGGGATCCAAACCGGCGAAGCCTGGGCCGCCAAAGCAGAACGTGAGCACTTAACTGCTGCGCCACCGGGCTGGCCCCAAAACTTTTTATTTTTACTAAGTACTTAAAGTTAATGATTTTACATAAAATGGTATTATGCTAGAAAGGATATCTACTTCATCCACTTGGGATTTATGTTAATAGATGGCTCAGAGGCCTCTATATAACAATCCTTATACTTGGGAAGGTATAACAACATCATTATCATTTAGTTAAAAAAAACAAACAAACTTCCATTATAAAATTTGTCAAGTAAATGCATAAGGAATAGCACAATGAATACCAATTACATCTTCCTCCTTAACCTGGATCCAGTAAATGTCAATATTTTGTCATATTTGCTTCATTAATTAATTAAGGTAAAAAAGTTTAACCTAAAGGTACTTCTTTTTACTATGTAAAGTGATTTATAAATACTCAGCAATTAATGAGAATTTATAATTAATTTTGTATGCTCCTAAGGGCCTACACAGGCCTTGTAAAGACGAATTTAACTGTAAAATATATGACTATGATTTGAAAATTAGAACAATCTGGCCAGAATATCTGGTCTACAACTATCTTTGGAAAAGTGACTGTAACATTTTTCTAGGTTGGCCCGAATTCCACAATAAATCTTGAGGTAATAAGGAAGGATTTGTTACATAAAATCTTAGTAGATAGCTCGGCTAATAAAAACTTTATACTAACAGAAGACTATATTTGCCTACATGGAGTTAAGAGAGACAACTGGGAATATTTTAGAAATGGAATTGTTTAAAGTGGTACTATTTCTCTTTATATATAGTACAGGAGCAAAAATGTGTTTTAAATAATTTGTAGAACAGAATTCCATTTTGAAAACCCCGTCTTTTCGTTCCACATCCTGCTTCTTGTATCCTCACATTTTCCAAATTTGACCTGTCTCTCCCCTGTTTGTCTTGCCAAGTAGAACACCTTCTAATTAAATATACTTTGACTATTTTTAGGCTTTTACTATACAATCTCCTCTTTGAAAGCCATTCTTTTCTAAACAAATTTCAGAATGGAATGATATTTCTTAAATAGGCTTCCAACAGGCTGTCGTATTTCCATTCCATGTGTCCACTGTGTGAACTAAAGAGATGGGCAGAAGCTAGGTCAGGTTGCCAGGATGTGCCTTTCGAAGCAGTCTGGACTTCGTACTAGTGATGAGGAATCACTGAGAATTTATGGCATGGGAGTGATAGCAGCATTTTACTTTTTAGAAAAATCACTTGAGCACTAGCGAGGAGGGTGGACTGGAGAGAATCAAGCCTTTCCTCCTGGGGAAGGGAGATCATGAAGATGATATTGTGTAGACCAGGTAGAAGAGGACAAGGTCCCAAGGTAAGAAGCAAAGGAGATAGTAAGTAGAAGACAAATATAAAAAAATATGAAATTAATAGAATTAACAATATTCATCCCCTAAGACATGGTGTTGGAATGGCATGAAGGGGAAAGTAGAAGCACAAAGAGTTAAGGGAAAAGCAGAGGCCTGGGATGACTTGCAGGTATTTTACCTAGTTTTAGATATGTTGAGGGAGCTACAGACATTTGAAGTACATCCAAAGAGAGACATCCAATAGAAATTTGGATATACAACAGATATCTTGGTTGAAGATATTGATATGGAAGTTATTAACATAATGGTGAAGCCATGGGAGTAGGTGAATTCACCCAAAGAAAGAGTATAAGATGAAAAGATGGTCAAGGACAGAACTTTGGAGCACACCAGCATTGAAAGGGTAAGGTCAGAAGAAGCTCTCAAATGAAATCAAGAGGAATAATCAGTGAAGTAGGCAAAGAGCCAGGAGAAAGGGATGTTAGGGACGCCAAGGGAAGAGAAATGGCCAACTGTGTCAAAAGCTGCAGAGAGGGTAAGTGAATGAGGGGACAAAAATTGGAGTTAGTGATTGGGAAGGCATGGACGATCTGGCCTATCTTGTTTGTTTAGCATGATGAGGGTGATTGCAGTGCACTGAGTGAACAGTCGGTGGACAAATGGAGACAATCAGTGCAAACTATGTTTTAGGAGGGAAACACAATAGTAAAGAAGGAATATTTTTTAATACAAGAGAGTCCTGGGGCAAAGAACCAGAAGATGGGAAGAATATTTAAAAGACTAAGACCATGAAATAGGAGGTAAAGGTGATCAAGGGCTCAGGTGAAAAGATTTGTTTTGGTTGGAAAAAGAGATACATTGATCACCAATCAATGGTTGCAGAGGTGAGCAGGGATAAAGATAATTATTAAGAATGGAGATAAGAAGTTAAAGTGCATTCATGATGGTCTGGGTTTTTTCAGAGAAGTATAGGAGCCAGGCCATCTGCTAACAAACAGGGGGATGGGGCAAAGTGGAGGGTTTGGCCAAAGTGGAGATAGATGGAAGAGGGAGCAACCCAGAGAAAGGACAAAAAGTAGGATTGTCAGAGGGTACAAAAGGAATCTGAGTGATTTTCGCCAGCGGTGTTCCAGAGTCTGGATAGAAAGGCCAAGAAAGAAGGGTGCAGAGGAAGGACATGCAATAGCAAGGGAGGTAGGAAGAAGATGGTGCTAGAATAATGGGAGAGGAGATGCGGCAAGGAGTCTGGAAAGAAAAGCAGCCTCAAAGGAAGGGACAGACTGGGGCGATAGGATGGGACAAGAGAAGGAGGGCTTGATGAGAGAGCAAGAGGGACTGGAGGCTGTGGTATCACAGCCTCTGCCTACTCTTCCACCAACCTCTTTGAGCCCTTTGCATAAATCCCCATTTGTCCAGTTACCTGGAGCCACCTCATATCTCCAAGAATGAATACTCTACCTAGAATGCCCTCACTGTCGTGTTCAGCTAGCTCCACAGATTGCTCTACCTCAAAACTTTCTCTAAGTCTTCCCTGACCACCTTGTCTAAAATATATCCCTTCTCACCATCTCATCCCTCTCTATGCCCTTATGTTGCTTTGCTTCTTCTTAGGACTTAACTCTACCTCCCTCCTTTTACATTTACTTTTTGCTGTCTGCTCCATACCCAAGGGTAGAGTTATTGAAGATCTTTTAGAGGGAGTGCATGGGCACATGCAGGAGCTCTGGAGCCAGACAGCCTGGGTTTGTACCTTGGGTGGGCTCTTTAGTAGAAGTGTAATCTTATTTGGCAATTTATTTAGTTTCAGTTTTCTCATTTGTAAAATGAGGAAAATAACCACCTCACAGGGTCAGTGTGATGATTGAGATAATGCATATAAAGGAATTTGCAGTGTACGTTATAAGGGCTCAAAATACCTAAAAGATTACTAGTATGATAACAGTTGCAAACACTTCTTACAAAGGTCTACAACTATCTCAAAACTGACATGGAATTCCTAATAGTCTAAATAGTTGCCTAGTTACAGTTTTATCCTCAAGATTAGAAAAAATAATGGAGGATCTAATAATAATGGAATGGTTATTTGGTGCCAAAATTTCTTAGACTACAAACCACTGGCAATACAATACTCCCAGAACATTTCTGCTGGTACCTAAACTCCTTTACTCCACTGATGGTGTCTCAGTCGTTATTTGGCTATAAGAAATTTTATGGCAGATGTTTATGGTCTCAGAGGGGGTGGGATCTGTATGAACATTTAATTCCACAGCAAGATCCCAAATTAGTTTCATTATTCTGGAGAGCATAACAGGGTGAAAATTGGCCCACAAGCCTCAATGGGGGAATGAAATGATGAGCGAGCTATTAGAGAACCTCTAATGATGTTTTTGTATACCGTTAAAAGAGAGGATGCTCTAAATAATTCATGGTGGAGAGTAAAATACAATCATAGGAGCCACAGAATTATATTTGCCACAAGACCCCAAAGAATTTTGATATAGCAAATTTAAATAGTCCTTTAAAAATAAGTAATTGTCTATAGGTTGAAGCAGAATATAATTCTTCACATTTCCAAGTTAGTAGAAGCTTTGTTTAAGGGGGAAAAAATGAATTTGGAGAAATTCTTTGCCTTTGCCCTTCCCCTAACATCAACTAGCCCATGCCCCTTCCCTCTCATAACATCATATTGGCCCTGGGCTGAACATACCACACCACCTGAGCACTCGACCCCAGATTCAGTCTCTTTTGGTTCTCATATCTACAATTATATTGCCTGCCTGCCTTTTTTCATTAAAAAACTGATTGACTCCTTGGGCTTATGTAGCCAGCTGCTGCTAGAATGAAATAAATGCAATGCACATCAAAAGTGAGAACAATTGATAAACTAAAAAGAGTTAGCCAGGTTTTTTTATGCCTCTCTTGTGCCACCCTCATTTTTGGCTGCCCTCCTGGGAGAACTGCATCCCATAATATGATGATAATGGAATAAACATCCAGGATGGAATCAAGGAAGCCCAAGGATGTAAGTTCCACAAGGCACAAGGGCAGAGGGATCACGTCAGATGTCTTGTATCATGCGCCTACCACAATGCCTAAGCCGTTGGTGGTGCTCAATAAACAAAAATACCAGGAGAAGAGCACAACTTCAGAAAAAGTAGAATTAGGTTGAAACTGAACTATTGAGACAGCACTGAAATACCTGAGATAACTGAGCACATGGGAACCTTTCTGATGGCCCTAAAATCACAGACAACTAACCATGAATATGTAGATAACCAAATTCAATCCACTTCACCACTTTAAACATAATTCTTAGTCACTGCTTTGCTTTCATAAACCAGCATTACTCCTGGGACTATAAGTAGTTGCCTAAATGTCATGAAGTGAGAGAAATCAAAGTAAGACAGTGCAGTAAAATATGGCTCCCACATTTCTCCTGCCCCCTGGCTTGTGTTTCTCATCATGAAGATAACTCTTCGAGGTAAGAAAATGATGATTTGAAGTTAGAAAACGACTGGCACAGTGCCTGGCTTATAGTAGGTACATACTGGTAAAAACTGGTAAAAAAGAAAGAAGAGAAAAAGAGAAAGAATGAGTAGAAGGTGCTGTCAGATCTGCTTAGTGGAAAGGAGGAGGAATTTTTGAGGTCATATTTGAAGAGCACTGTTGGGTGGTACACAGCCAAGGGACCGTCTGAGAACAGGACATATGGTCGAGAAAGAGAACAAGACTTGACCCCAGAGTATAGAGCAGGACCCAGCTAGTCAAAGATCCAGGGCACAGGCCTTCTCCAAAGTTAATGACTGGCCCTTCACCCTCACCTAAGGGTTTTGTCTTATTAGGACCACACACAAAGCTATTTTTAAAAATTTTTTAATAGAGATTTCCCCTGTAAAATAATGTTTAGAGGGAATGAAACAAAGAAAGTCATTTAGTCTAAACAAAATGGCTATGACAACTAACGTCACTTTCTGGATCATTTTGAATTCTACCAGACACATTTTTGGTTTTTTACATTTAAAAAATTTTTATTTTTTTCCATTCAGTCTGCATTCATTTTTTAATATCTTTATTGAAACATATAATTCACATACCACAAATTTTACCCATTTTAAGAGTACAACTAAATGATTTCTATTATATTCACAGAGTTGTGTAACCTTCACCACTATCTAATTTTACAACATTTTTATTGGCCTCAAAAGAAACCCTGTCCCCATCAGCAGGTACTACCCAATCTCCCTCCCTCTCAGCCCCTGGGAACCACTAATCTACTTTCTGTCTCTATGAATTTGCCTATTCTGGACATTTCTAATAAATGGAATCATACACTATGTGCACTCTAACATCTGGCTTTTTTCACTCAGCATAATGTTTTTGAGGTTCATCTTTGTTGTCTCATCGATCAGTCCTCTATTCCTTTCTATCGCTGAACAATATTACACTGTATGGATATGCCACATTTTGTTTATCCATTCATCAGTTGATGGACATTTGGGTTCTTTCTACTTTGTACTATTATGAAAAATGCTGCTGTAAACATTTGTGTACAAACCTTTGTGTGGACGTGTGCTTTCATTTCTTTTGGGTATACACCTATGAGTAAAATTTCTGGGTCATATGACCATATGCTCAACATTTTATGTAAGCATATTCTATGCATAACATTTGGAGGAACTACCTGTTTTCCAGAGTGTGCCAGACAATCTCGTGGTATGAAAAACAAAGTTTTATCCAACGTTTTCCATTTTACGAGTGAAATAGTTTTAAATAAATAAATAAATAAATAGGCTGAGACCATAACATCAAAACACCTAGCACTAGTTTGAAAAGAAACTATAGACACAGCATTGAAATACCTTGGAATTTAGGGATTCAAAAGCCACATGAGTGATACCAAGTGAATCCCAAGATAGGTCTGCTGTTCCCTGGCTTAATGATCATGAACATTCTGGCCTATTTCTGATGACTCCAGTCTTTGGTATGTCGGCACTTGTACTGAAATTCATTGTTGCATGTTATTAAATGTTGTAACATTGGGGACGGTCAATTTTCAAAAGTTTGCACTTTTAGGGGTTTTTATATGACACAACAAAACATTTTGGGGACGTATATATATGTCTACACACACACAAATACATAATCTAATTTTAACATTAAAAATTATACGTTCCTAAATTACTTGAGGGCAGATATTTCATCTTGCTCACTGCCGTACCCCTTGTGTTTAATCCTTGTGCTTAATCGTAGGGGCTAGGGAGGCAATAACATTTGTTGAATTGAAACTAAATTGCATTTTCCTAAAATTCTAAGAATTAATTTTTAATTTGCGATATACAAACTAAAACTAATACTCTCTGCAAGCAAAACACAACATATGAAACCATTGTCTGGGTATGTGTGTGCATGTGCACTCAGTACGCTTCTGAATGTGCAGTGTAACTGCCTTTACGAAACAACTACAGGCGATAAGCATTTTGGAAAATACACGGTGAATATTTTATGTTTCAGCAGGTCTCTTTCCCTGTAGGACAAACCTAAAGTGCTCCTTTTACAACATTCTAACAGAAATCTACAAAGGAGAGTTAAAAAAGAACACGCATTTTTGCAAAAATGTTTCATTCTTCCTGTAAAGATTTTAAAATCATATATTCCTGCCCTGGGATTTAGTGGTCCTACGCTAAGCTCAGAAAGGAAAATACATTCAGTTTATCTGTCAGAAGAAAGGCGGCCACCTTCAAAAAAGGCATATCACATAGAGTGACAAATGTCAGGTGCAGTTTATAAAAAATTCAATACTATCGACATCTGATTGTTCTTTCCCCAAGTCCTCAAAGCACACAGTTTAATTTTTAAATGTGAGATAGAGATATAATTTTTTCTAAAATGCTAATAATACGACAACCTCATATCCTGACTGTGAAAAGAAGCTAAATAAGTCAATAGGGTTCTTGCAACACACTTACAATTTTCTCCCTAGTTGGTGAGGAACAGCTGCCCTGTAGATTTCCTTTGTCAATACAAAGCAAAATATATTTCTAAGATTAGATCTATATTCTAGGAAAACAATCATAAAATTTAAATCAATATGAATGGATAAAACTTGTGAAAATTTTTATTAACTGAGAAATATTAGAAAAGAAAGTATATCTAGGCTTTTGTTCATGCTTCAAAGCAATATAGCTATCTATGTTTTATATTAAGAAAAACCAGAGGCAGTACTTGGTGTAAAATGTTCTGTAATCCTAGTTGAAATTAGCAATTTAAATTTGTTGAATGAGGTTACAATGCAATATCTAATGCACAAATCACAGAGATTTGAGTCCTTGCATCGTTGGTAAAAAATGTATCAAAAGGCTGTAGGTTAACAATAATGAATGCATGTTACATTATTTTTATTAAAATATGCAATCTTTGATAATAATTTATTTGTTTTACAAATGCATTGGGGGTTAAAATTTTTCTATTCATCTGTGACAAACCGTGAAATTCAATATTGCTCACCATGACCAATCCATGAAATTTGTCGACGTTGTTCCTGATTTTCACAGGGCCTTCCTCTTAGATGAAGTGACCCATTGAACTAAGAGCATGGTGATTTTTTCATCTATGGTAAATCAGTTTAGTTTACTAGGATTTATTATGGGCTTCAGACCTTGAGCTTTTTATGATTATGAACTATTATGTATATAATCCCAAATTTATGGCAATTTACCTCACCATTCCTTCCCATTTCTGAAAGAATTCTCCATGTCTAAAATTAGTCCTCAACCATAGGGTTGCCAGAAGAAACAATCTGTAAACAATGGGTTTGTTGAAAGTCAAAGAGTGGGTGAAAATTATAGGGAAATTGAAATCAAAGTTGTTAATTATGCTTAGGATTTCTAACACAAAAGCCTCAAAATTTACTGAAAATCAAGATTCACATATCACCCTTACCAGAATGTCACAGAAAGGAATACTTTACCCAATTTATCCTAAGGAATAGAAATATATATACTTTTTACCATCCAAGAAACTAAGAACATGTAATGATCTAGCCTTTCAGGATAAAGTGACTATTTTGGAGGAGGATTTAAACAAAATTTTATTATAAGATCTACTCCAACCTCTTCTATAATATTATAAATTTGAGTGAAATAAACAGAAAAGTAGTTCAAAATCTTTTTCCTTTCCCTCAATCCTATTTACTTAGCTAAGTAATATATTTCAACATTGTAAAAGTGTAATTGCTTATTTCTATTTCCACTTGCCATTACTAGCTCAGACACTGAAGCCTAATACTAAAAATGCAAGTCTATGGCAGATTAACTGGCAATGTGGCATTCTCTTCCAGACTGGCCAATATTTTAGAATTCTCTTTTTAAAAGTTTTATTAGAGTAAATCACTTTACATAAAATTAAAAACTAAAACATATTTTTAAAAAGAGCAAAAAGCCGTTAGATATGATTTTCTTTTTCATAGAATATCAAGCTATGAGTAAAATAACCAACACATTAATATAATTTGATCATTTAAGCAACTCAGATAGTGAAGTACAAAATGGTCCTGATTGTACTGGAGCATTATCAACTGAATACGATTGGCCAATAGAGATATAACACAGTATTACGACTAAACTGCTTTGAGAATGAAGAAACCCGTCAGTGTTAGTTTTATAAAATGGCCCAATTCACAAAATCAAAAAGGCACTTCTGCTTAATTACATTCTGCTTAAAAATTTCTCCATGGTACTTCACACAACTCAGTAAGTAGTATGAAAATATCTTTGCTAAATCACATTATTTTATATATCATAATAGCTAAAAAGAAAATATATTTGATACTTACTGATATAATTCAGTTAACGGTGAAGTCAAAATGACTAATGTTGTAAACAGATTATTACAATGGGTATGAATTCTAAAAATTTTATCATCTGTATACTCATGAGGCTTCAAAAGCTTCTGTACAGATGTGCAAACTGACCATAACATGTTCTCAGTGCATATTAAAATAGTTGTGACATCAAGTCTATTGGAAAGAAAAAGAAAAAATCATGTTAAACAAAATTGTTTTTCTGCCTGGTATATACACTATCATCCATATCTCTTATATGAAGCATATATATGTAAGAATAGAAATATTTGGTTGGATAACAGACCTTCAGAGATCAAAGACAGATAGAAAGCATCATAGCGTTTGAGTTTCTAGGTGACTCATAATACCATTATTTTTAGGAATCATGTGGTCTATAATAATGAAGTGTTTTAGGAGTGTTTTTTAAAAAATATGTTGATTTTGCCCTATCAGGATTCTGTTTAAGAAGCTCAAGAGACTTTCCCTGAAATTACATTCAACAAAAGGGAATTCAAACTAAAAGAAAATTTGCTATTGTCCACATACATATGATAGGTAAAAATTTGATAGCAGAACAATTTTCCTCAACCCAGTACAAGCTATAAAAGAAAGTCACAAGGTTGGGTAAAATGTTCTCTCAGCAAGTGGGAGATGAGAAAAATGACACCAGAAGGACAAATGGAGAAGCCTACAGTTTCAGACATTTCCAATATTTAATAAATTTGTGGAAAATATGCTGTACTATTTATCTTTTTCATAAATTCATTTGCTTGTTTCTATCTCTCTTGAGTTTTAATAGAGACCCAAAGATCTGTTTAGAGATTATTTTGGTATATGGCTAAACTGTACAGATCTCAGTTATTTTCCTCTCAAATTCAGTGCTGAAGAAATGGAAGATGGAAATTTTGAAATGACAAGAAAACAAATAAGTTTGAGGATCTTTTAAAATGACATTTTGGCCTCAAATTTTTAATATATATAATAAAGTTATACATATATTAATAATAGATAACATATTATATAAAAATCGCATATAGGGTTTTGGTTTTACGACAGTTGGAGGCTACGGGAATACTAAAAGCATCAATAATTGTCTTTAGAAAGGTTTAATTGTAGCTCGCATCCATTTATTCTAATCACTAATTAAACAATTACAAATTCAAGATATATATACACATACACACACACACACACACATGATCTGATTTCCACAATAATGGTGGTTTAGGATTAACCATTCAAATAAAAATATTTATTTATATTACTTATAAAAACTAGAAGAAATAACTCTAGCTTTGCATGGCATTTTTATGTAACCACCCAGAAAATAAAAACCAAAAGTCTCTATAGTGTAGTTAATTAATTAAATATACTACCTATTTCATGAGCTCATAGTAAATCTGATTTCACAAACATCTCATAATGACTTGCCACCTCATAGTCAAAAGTGATTTAAGCTACGTAAGGAAAAGAATGAAGATATTCTTTGCTCTCAAAAGGAATTTTCCATCTCTTCTTCAGAGTTCAATGTTTTAAAAAATGCTTGGTGAGTAATTCAAAACAGCCTGTGCAAAATACCATATTTATGAAACACTGTAGCAGGACCTAAACGCCCTTCAAATACAGCACACTTTACAAGAATGAGATCAGGAAATGATTCCTCCTGCCGAAAAACAAAGCTCTGATGTCTTTTGGTTCCTCCTAAAATAGATCTGAAAAAAAATTCTTATACCTAAAAGACAGGCCTTAATCACATTAGTCAGAATATTTATAAGACAAAAGCCTACTCTTCGTATAAATCATTGGTGTCATGTAAGCACATTTTTGTAATATTCACTGCCTAGATAACTCACAGAACTGGACTATGATTCAGTCTTTAATTTAATACCCATTGACTGCTGCTCCTCATTTTCTGTGATTTCACATTTGTTGAACTGGCTTTTTAGTAATACATAATGAAAACAAAGGAAAAAAAGTAAATAAAAAGAGAACACAAGTAATTAGAATATATTAAGGAGAAAAATAATCAGACAATGGAGTTTCCTTAATGAAGATTAACTACATTATTTAAAGGCTTAAAAAGAAACACTAAAACGAAAATCCCTTGGTTGCCTAGAATCTCAAAGTCACATTGACTGCTTCATCACACCATTGCTGCTTTTTTCTCCATTTCAGGATCTTAATTTTCACTCTTTATCTTATTTATGAACTTCTGCATATATATGTCCTAGATTGTAATATGTCTTGAATCATTTTTTAGAAACAAGTGGGTTCTCTGTACAATTTTAAGAGGAAAAAAGAGCAAAGTTATTTTGATTCAAGTCCCACACTTCCACTTGAGTGTCTCAGGAGAATTGAACACAATTTCCTTTCAGATGTTAGAAGCATGTTAAATACACAAGGTGTTATGTCATGAGATTCAGAATTACATTCTGCTTAATACCAGCTGATGAAAAAGTTTTCTTGAAAAGCAACGTTTTTCACAACTTCAATTACCTTATCTGTGGAGTTCTCTTATAACTGGGTTGGACCCGAGCATATCTGGAGGCTAGTAGACCCAAAGATTTCTCCAGCACTTCTGCTAGAATCTCCTGGGCTAACTTAGAGGAGAGAATGGTCCAGAGATCGTGATGAAGAGCCCACAAGAAATAATGCCACATCTGGAGCGAGAAGGAGCATCTTTCCCCCTGGCAAAACGACCGCACATTAAACAATAGAATCATGACTTCCAAAACATCAGTTTGCTTCCTATGAACCTAATTAGTTCAGGCTGAAAGGAAATAGCTGGAGAGTTTGACACACTAGATGACCAGGAAAGATTTTTGACAAGATGTAAAACATCTTTATTGACAAAGGAACATATGTTTTATTTCAATTACGCAACCAGATATTCTAGTGCAAATCCAGACCACAAGCATTTAACCTAGTATATTCTTGATTTACCTACTCCTGGCCTGGAGTTTAAAATTTACTTTTAAACAATCAGCTTTATGGTTGCTAGTCATGCTAGTTTAAGACGGTGGGCTGATTCCTTTAAAATTTAATTATGTAAATTAAGTATGTATATATTTTCTGAGACAGCATCATTGAGATAATTTTATAAATGTTTCAGATTTCACATTATAATGAAATGATAGGAGCAAAAATAAACTTGCATACCGTATCCTTATCAACATGCATGAAACCAAGGAGAATGGGTAACTAGTGAAGATTATTACATTATGCTATTTTATCCAAGGTAGTTTAATAACAATACTAGAAACAGATACTACAGTAGCCTGATTTACAAGATTTCGTAAAGCCTAGGCAGATATCATCATTTCTTAGTATTTTTATAGCACTTTATACTTCAAGGGGCCAGATTCTCATTCCCTATGACCCCCTTACAGATCCCTTCTGTGTGCCAAATTTTCCCTGACCGCAGAGGGGGACCCGACAGAGGCCAAGGCCAAGGGGAGCAGGCAGAAATGAGAAGGTAGCCTCAAGTGATTTACAAGGATTAATTAGTTAACATGCTCTCAGGGAGGTATGCTAGTAGTTTGACCTCATTTTCTTCAAACCAGATCAAAAGATTATTTGAAATAGGAACAGTAGAATGCATTCTTTAGACATTATCCTGATTATGTTACTATATCAAAAGTTAAACTAGTAAAACTTCCCATTTTATCACTAAGTAATCCTCTTTGACTTAAAATTTCTGCTTTGCCCACTACTTATATTTCTCAAACAAATGTCATCTAAAAAAATCTGTTCTCTATACCAAAAGTTCATAGTTTCTTATGAGATACTTCTATTAGTATTTTTCTTACATACTATTATTCTGGTAATTTCTTTGATTTACTAAAATCTTTTGCAATCACTGTAATAATAATAATTTATAGTTTCAAATGAAGTTTAGAAATGAGTAGAATTTTTATCCTTGGGTGGGAAACTCGGGCATCAAAATGTCAAAGGGTCAAGTTCAAGCTAAAAGGAACTTGGACCACTGGCTTCTGACTTCCTGACTAGATGTGTATCAAAGCTATTTAATAAAAAAAAATTACAGAATTAATGTGGATCAGCAAAATTGTAGTCACCAATGCTTTCTTTGTTGTGTGTCCTGTGATAAACAATGCTTTTAAACAGTTTCCTAAAGTAAGACAGGAGTTTGAAAGCTTGATTTTCTCATACTTTTCGTGTTGTATGTTAATTAAAGCAAAACTGACCCTAGCTGATGTAATGACCAGTATGAACGATTTACCCTAACTTTCTCCATGGCAGTGGATGGGTGGTTATAATAACACGGCCAACATGATTTCCCATATTTTTCAGAATATAAAAAAACAATTTTCTTAATAGCTACCTTTTAGCAATAAAAGGAAAAACAAAAATAACTTTAGGCACACACAGACTTCTTCTCCTAAAGTGAAAAAGCTTATTTTCATGACTTTTTAAAATACAACCTTCATGTTTACTTAAAAACATTCCAAACTGGTCATCATTCTCACAATTCTCTTCAAAATGTGTGTAATATCAATGTATGCAAGGGTTTTCATTAAACTAAATGTGATTCATTTATTTTTCTGACCTGTTTCTCTATTTGTTGTCATTTCAAAAGTACTCTGCTAGTAAACATCTGTTATTTTTGTAGACTTACTATAATGTAAACAGATGTGAGCTTTTATTTAGATTATATATCAGGAAACAAGCAGCTGGGCTTTATTATATAAGCCACTCAGTATTATCTTTCAACAGACAATTCTTTATTCTTTGAGTATTGGAAAACACAAGTCGCTAAAATTGTTGCTAAAATTGAGCAGATGTCAACTATACTAAAAGCTTAATTTTAAACATGTACTCTGAACACCCATTGTGCCATCTGACCAGCACCTCATCAGAGAGATACCAAATTCTTCGACTCTCTCAAGCTGACAGTTTAGAAAATGGAAATAATGTATCTAGGGCTCACTTGATATCACAAAACATGAACATATATTGCTCTATGTCTTGTAAATTCTTTCACTATTTTTTTATGACACTCTGCACATGGCGATAGGTTCCCCGGAGATCTCTATCCTACCCTTCACCTCCAGTCAGACAGATCTCGTATCCTTTCCTCTCAAACAGCCCTGCCAAAAACACGCTAGTCCTGTTTTACAAATCAGTTGGAATAACGGGGAGAGGAGGAGAAAGAGGTGCAGCAAACGGGATAAAACCATGTCAGGTACTCCAGTTGTCAAAACAGTTTAAAATCTGTGCTATTTTTAGAAGGTTCTTATTTTTGGTAAATAGAAGAGCAGTATCACTTTATTTTTCTGAGCATAAATAACACCATTAACTCTGCAATTAAATTGTAACTACTGACCATGTAAGTATATGGAAGCTACAGTACCATGTAATCACAGGGTAACTATCTAGTTAATTCTGTCTTTGAAGCTAAAGCCTTGTCATAAGATCTAAGAGCTGCGTGTTACATGGTAATTTGTTGTTTTTTTAAAAAAATACTTAGTAACTTCAATAACAGGTTCTCAATGTATCCACATATTATTTATACTGTACAACTCTTCTAGCTCCCTATTTGCATAAGAAGAAACATAATACCCCTATGTTGGACATACAGTGAAATGATACCTGTTTTTCAATTAAAACATAAAATTGCTCATTAGTACACTGACATATTGAAATAGTTTGAAACAGGAGATAGATTCATTTTCAACCTCTCTGTTTACCCCAGGCAATAAGGAAGCTGTGATGCTGCCAGGAGAGGGGAAGACCAATACTTTCATTCTTATCTCAGGCTACCAGCTGCACCATACCACTTTCTCGTTTGCATTCTGCTCACTGCTGTTTGAAGTATGTCAGGTTTGGAAGACTCATACGGAGGCTCTTGCAAAAAGAAAAGCTATCTGGGAAGGACCTCTAAAGGGGAGATGAAATGGCCTTAGAAAAAGTGGAAAGTCCTTTAAAAGAGCTTCTTCTTAGCTCTTCTTCTCTGTTGTGGTAACATTTACGACGATGATAACTCAGGCATAAATGGAGCCACAGGAACCTTCAGTGTCAGGGACGTGACAAGAGTGCCTCCATTGAATAAAATCCCACTCTGTTTTTCTCAATACTCCATAGTGATTAGGACAATCAGGAAAAACAAAAATCATAAGCTTCAATCTGGAGGAAAGGGTAAACTGAAAAAGCTAATGAAGCTGGGCTTGATGGATGAATTTTTTAAAAACCCTGATTATCTTTTATTAAGATATTATAAATGTTTCACCCTGCCTTGGAATCAACTTCAAGGAATTTCAAGTATTGTGGCTTATGTATAATCAAGAGGATTTACGAGAAAGGAAACTAATGAAGCCTGATGATGAATAATTTTAATTGATCCTGGGTTTCATTGCACTGGGAATCATTAAGCTTTAATTCAGTAGAAATTTGGGATTTCAAAACACAGGCTAAATGAAAATAGGTAAGCTATAAATGATCAGATGGGTCTTAAAGCACACACATAAGGATATACAATGAGCAGGGAAAAAGTAAATATAAAGAATGAAGCTGTTTAATAAAAAATATTTATCAAACACAGATGGAAATACATAACAAGAAAAAAAATGCAAGAATATCTATAACTGATCCTTTTGGAAAAACCACAAGGCTGTAGCAATTTGGCATTGTTATCTCTGAGTTTTCATTGTATCCCATTATATTCCAACTTATTATATAGCACTGAAACCTTGCAACTCAAATTAAGTTATTTTTACTTTTAAGCAGAAGGAGAGAGTTCTGATGTCTAATTATTTCAGGTTTTTAAAAACAGTGTTTTTCCTAAGTACAAATTCAATATTTAAAAAATATTATCCTAGCAGCCTTCGTGTGTTAGTAATGCCAAGCTCATGTTTCTAATTAGCCAGAAAGCAGGTAGGCAGTGAAACATATTTGTTAAAAAGGAGGGATAGTAAACTTAACTTCACACCTCGTAAAAAGCTTTGTAGTCATCCCAGTGGTGGCTCTCAGCATCCTGTAAAATGCTTGTAGCACAAACTCTGACGCAGTAGTCCGTAACCTGAAACTGTAGAGTGTTGATGAATTCCTGATATCGTTGGACAGGCACCAGGAATATGGGTCTGTTCAGAAGGAATGATCAAAGAGACAGAGATTTAAGGCCTGTGCAGTAGGAGGTAACAATCTCCAGTACTACAAATGGTTTTGATTATTAGATATCAATCATTCATTTCCTCCTAATGCTGAAGTCTGCACCCACATTCACTTTCCAAAAAGAAAAAAAAAAAGCTAGTCTTTGTTTTGTAAGTCCTTTGAAAACGTACATCTGCTGTTCCACAAATATGCACTTCAACTTGAGACAAACTGCACTGTCAATACATCATTCAAAAATAAAAGTATTCTTTGTAAGCCTATTATTAGAGATCAGTACATTATTTAGGCATTAGGTTATTGTTATTATAGAGAACAACATGCATTTGTCAGAAGCAACTTTTATAAAGCTATCACATCCCACAAACACACTGTTTTTATTTTAAAAATTGTAATTTTGTAGATGTCAATTATCTCATAAACTGTTTTAAAATATTCTACAAAAATACAGTGACTTCTGGTACATTTTGTTTATAAATTCAAGTATGAATCACAACATCTGACTACTTATGAGAATTAAAGAAATATCATGGTTATATCCTACATCAAGCCAAATTTATTTTCTTTTATCTTTAGCTATCTATATTATACTATCTAATGCTTTCTCTCAGAACTAAGGGACTGCAAAGGCTGAATAAGGAATATAGAAAGGATTCTTGGGCTCACAGTGGACTGCCAAGTTGACACGTTCCCTTTGCAAGGGTCCAATCTATCTTCTAGAGAATACAAGGATAGGCAGAAAGACCATGTAATAATACCTGCAGTCATTTTTATTCTCTATCCAGAAAACATATCATCTTTTTAGACTACTAATACATGAGAATTAAAACTGCCAGATGCTTCCTCTTCAAACACTAAGGATAGTTTTTTAACTAAGTGGATGTTCTGAAATATGTTTACATTGGTTAGCGGAATAGACTGAAAGGCATTTACTCTCTATGTCAGCTCCTAACAGTCTGTTGGCTTAGAAACAACAGAGAGAAGTGCAGATTTCACAACTGTGTATATGTGGGACAAAAACAAGTTTATTTTTCCTTTGGTGTAGCCAGCACAATGTGCTTTACAAAATGGGAAGGGTGTGTTTGGTCATGTCATAACAGCATACAGAAAATACCTGCTCCAGATTAGAGTATGGAAAAAGCATGGGTCTTTGAATGGGCCTTAGAAAGAATACCTAGCTTACTATCTATGCATCTGATTTAATATATCCCATGCTCCACCTTTTGGACATTTCCCTGTCAAGACAAAGGAAAACAATTCACCATGTTAATTATTATTTTCTCCTTCTCAAATATTATCATCAAAATTTCACTCCTGTGATAATCCAAAGATTACGTATTACTTTAAGCATGGCCGTCAACTTAATTTAAATGACACTCACTTCTTAGTAGTTTCTTTCATCAAATGATCATATCGGGAAAACTGCTGGAAGACATACACTGCTGTGGAGAGCAGTGTGTGCAAGTTTTTCAGGGGTGCCTTGGAAGGAAACTCCTTTCCTCTCTCTTGCAGTCTCACCAGGACAGCTGTTGCCACTTTACAACAGGCTTCCACAAAGTTTGCTCTAATTTCCTGGAAAGAATCATCTCTGCATGCCAGAGCCAGGGGAAGCATTGTGTCAAGTTTTTCCATGATGTCAGAACAAAACTAGGGAGAAAAAAATGTAGCACTGCGTTATTTGTGCTCTGACAGCACCGTGTAATTTATGTACAGGGGAGCCAAATTCCTAAATAAAGAATTTGGCATCAAACATAAATATAATGACACAAGCTTATAATAATCAATTTCTCAGTTGTAGAAAGTTAAATATTTTATGTCAAATAAGGAGATAACAAAAGAACGCTTCCCTATATGTAACCTTCAAAACTTATGCTTACCAGACAGATATTATGAAAAACTCATGAAATAGCTTTACAAGACGGTACTTTGATTTGTCATTAATAGAACTCAGAAAATATGTATCCTTGATATTAATATGATTGTATTACTTTTGAACTTATTTTAATTTTATTTTGCTAAATTTTCATAAAACATTTTTTTATTAATCATCACATCTAAATAAAGTTACATCAGTTTAACTTTAATCTAGAAGCATCAGAAACAAACTCATGTAGCATCTTCTTATTGGTCAAAATTCAGCAACTTTCAGAAGTGATGTGCCTAGTTTTTCACTACTTATTATGAATCTACTCCTTAATGGTAAAAGAGGCATGGTGGATGGGAAAGCAAAACTTGCCTCCACTCCAGATCAGTCAATGGTGTCCCCTGAATGTTCTGGAGCCTCAGGGTGGCAGTAGCAGAATAAGGAGGCCACTTTAAGAACTCTCTTAAAAGCATTCAATCATAGCTTGTTGAACTCATTGCGGACTTAATAGTGAATAACTGTATTTATCTATTTGCGTACTTACTTCCTATTTTCCTAGTATGTTCTGTGACTCTCAAAGCACATGTAAAGATGTAAGATTGATGCTAATGAAATGGAATGTGCATTAAAGTGTAAATAAAGGTTTAAAAGTTGCCTAAATCAATAAAAGACAGTAAGGGCTTCAATCTCCTAAATTTCTCCTGGAGTCATTCAAAGATATAAGCCAAGCAAGCAGTTTTCCCAGCTTCCCGTGAAGTCACAGAGGCCCCCTCATGTTGCCTCAGACTCAAAAGGCAACAAGTTGGCAACAGTTTTAAGTCCTTTTTGCTAGCAGTGGCCCATGGATACCAGAGAGGAAAACCGGTACTGGGTCAAGTACCAAATATTTGCCAAGAGACAACCATTTTTCTATAGGTTCCCTTCGCCAAGCCTTATATTTTTTAAAAAGGAAAGAAAAAAATCTCATTATGCAAGTCTACAGTTTGAAAGAATTTCATTTGACACTTGCTTTTGCAATTTTCTTTGGTTGGTCCTCCTCAGGAACCACATGGCTATCTTGCCAAACTTGCTTGACATTTACAAGGTTCATGGTATAGCTCACAGCTGAAGACCTTTCATTCTGTTCTTGTTGGAGAATTTTTGTGGAAAAATCTTCAATTGCTGCTGTTATACTATGTGACATGGGAAGAGACACCCCTTTAAATGCAGTTCTCCAGCCAAAATCTAGTAAAGTAGTCTGAAAGATAAATTTATATGAAGTTAGATTAATCTTAACTCAGCAACAAGTGTTTCAATTGTTATAGATATAAAATTACTGCTTTCATTCGGCATGTTGCATATAGGTATTGTTTGATAAATTGTAAAAGCCATTCTTATAACCTGAAAAATATTACCTAGTGAATAAAGCAATATACAAAAACATGTGCATTCTTTACACACAGTAATATACTGACATTTCATTTTAATTCATCAGTGGATTTAATCAAAATTTTTTTTCAAAATTTAATCTCTTAAATATCGTCCAATAAAACCATCTTTATGAGAATTGAAAGTTACACTTACCATTTATCACATAAAGCAACCTTTAAATTCAATATATTTAATAAAGTCTAAATTAGATTTTTATAGTCTTTTTTATAGTTTATTGTTAACAAGTATTGTAACATAAGACAGCATTTAATATTCAATCTTTTATTTCTTTTTCACTCTCAGAAATCCAGGCAAGCCAAAAAATAGCAATAAGAAATAAATTTCTCAGAGAAAACACACCACTGCACCTTTCTAGATTTTTATTTCCTTAGAATTTTATGTAGTTTCTCCACCCACAAAATGGGAAGCAGCACTACTTTCGTTCCAGGAAATGAGGAATTAAAATGATCTGCAATGCTCTGGGTGGAGGGGGAGTAGGAAGGGTTGGAGTGCAGACTGGTGTTGTTTCATTTTCTTTCTTTGGGTCTTTGGCTCACGTGGCAATGTATTTACGTGTGTATATTTCCCCCAAGGCCTCTAATGCTCTCTAAAGTACTAAAAATATTGTGGGTAGTAGGCTAAACCTATGCTTAGAATTAAACTTTCTCTGTTTTCATGTAATCTTCTTTACAGTAATAATTCACCTACTTGAACTTCAGAAGACCCTAGGCTCAATATCTCTTACTGAATTACTTATTTTTCTGGATCTCAGGCTTTTTGTTAGAAAAATAAAAGAGCTGAATTGGATGATTTCTATGGTCTCTTTCAGTCTAAAATTACTGAGATTATGATCATTAGTTTAATTTTCTTGTACACACATTCCACTCAGCACTAATTTAATGCTTTTTATATATACTGTAAAATGTAATAAAGGTGATTCATTTTCTAGAGCTAAAATTCTATGATTCCATGACTCATAATCAGAAAAAGTGGCTCCCATTCTCATTATCCTTATAATTAAGTTGTAATTGAACTTTCTTTTCTAAAGTTTATTTGGACCTTTAACATCATAGAACCTGAAAACACATCTCTCTTCTTATTTTTACATAAAACTAATAATTGAAGCTACTCAGCTCACAGAATCTCCTTTCTTATAAGTGAAACTTTAGAAGTGTCATGGGTATAGTCTTGTGGTATAATTGTAGATTTATGATAGAAACGTTAAAAGGAACCTACCTCTGTTAAAAACAACAACAAAACTCTACGTTTTGTTCTCTCCACCAGGGCATGTCTATTGATTAAAGCCATTCATTCATTCAAGAAAATATATTCTGGGGCTGACCCCGTGGCCGAGTGGTTAAGTTCACGCACTTTGCTTCGGCGGCCCAGGGTTTCACCGGTTAGGATCCTGGGTGCGGAGATGGCACCGCTCATCAGGCCATGCTGAGGTGGCATCCCACATGCCACAACTAGAAGGACCCACAACTAAAAAGATACACAACTATATACTGGGGGGGGGGGGGGGGGGGGATGGGGAAGAAAAAAAAAGATTGGCAACAGTTGTTAGCTCAGGTGCCAATCTTTAAAAAAAAAAAGAAAAAAATATATTCTGGCAAAAATAGCCATAATTGCCATGGCTGTAGCGACAATTTTTTGTGTGTGCAATGATGATTATCTTTGCCCATAGTAATTTATATGTGACTATAATACCTTGGCCCAACTGAATTCTCTTCTCAAAATATAGAAAACCAAGGATTTTAATAGCTTCTCTTCAAAAGAAAACTGAAAATGTTTACTACTCAAATCTCCTCTTAGAAGTCTATTTGTTTTCATGAAATATTGTTTGCTGACTTCCACTCTTCCCATCTGATGTCTGGCATCATACATATTCTGGGTAGAATAGAGAACATTTACTAGTTGATCCAAGAAGAAGGAGGAAATAATGCAGCTTGCTGTTCCATGCACAAAGTAGATATCAGTTGAATCTCCTTCTTCTATTACCTACATATGTATTCTTAATACCTACTCTGATATTTGGTTAAAGCATAATGTATAACTGCATTTTTTTGATTGTTTCCCTTGCTTTCTAGGTTGAAACTCTGTTAAAACTCTATGTTCTTTTGCCTTTTTAAATGTTTACCTAGTATATTAGTGAAGATCCATTCAGAAATCAGAGACTACCCCAGGTATTTCAAAAGGAAGAATTTTAACATAGGGTATTAGTTACTAAAGTGATAGAAGACTTGAGGAGCCAAACATGGGTTATGAAGCAAGACAGATATTAATACAGCAGGAAGCCACTACCACTCCAGGCCGGAGGAACAAAGAAAGGGAACTGTCTATGGGAGTCTAGTTCCTGGGATCACCAGTCAAAGCTGAAAGTAAGGCAGACCTGCCATGTGGAACTGGAACCATGGAGGAAGGACTGTGTGTTGGTAGAAGGGCCCATGGAGGAGATGAAGAAGTCATAGCCACTACTAGAGACATTCCCTAAAACAGAGAGAGGGGAAGAAATGCTCTGGTTTCTCTACAAAATATACCCTCCAGTCTTCCATCAATGCCTTTCATTGGCCAACCTTCCCAGAATCCAGAAAGCAAGGAAGCCTGGAAGATGTAATTCTTTACGACACAGAATAGAACAGGAGAAGAATGGCAATGGATATGAGAATGAATAGGCATATGCTGGACGAACCAAAATAAGAGGCCAGTTCAAACTATTTTTTCCTCTTTCTTTTCCTTGTTTAATCTCCATTTTCTCACTTCTCAACAATTATCGACAGCACAAATTCTCAAAGTTTAGACCCTGAGCTGAGAAAAAAGATCTCTTCACTTCCAGCTCTCTGCACCTTCCATGAACGGACTGTGCAAGAGAGCAGTGTCCCCACTAAATTCAATTTTTGCCAAAACTTACAAGCCAATATTCAACCAGGAATTATTTTTTTAGTGGCAAAGGGTAAAACTCAAGACATTTTGATTCATATTGGATTCACAGTCATATGACAATAATATTATATATGAATAAAAAAATACCATGCTTTTTTCCTCACTTACCTCTTTTACTGGTAGCAATTGCTCTGAAGGAATATTGCTTTCATTTGCTCTAGGTTTCTCTAATACAACTTCTCTATTGGATGTCTCCAAAATTCCTGTGCAATAGGAAAGAAAACAAACACACAAACATACATTAAGAAAAGCAAATCATACTAGATGTAATTAATAGATTCAGGTTAAAATTAATTATGTAGAAAAGCTCTATCCATAGTATATATACACACATACATATATATCAAGATGTAGAGAATATAGTCAACAAGATGTAGGGTGATGTCACCATTGCAACAACAGAATCAAAATATATACTCTTTTTCCATACATACAACTTGATGAAATTTGTATGCTATTTATATTCATATTTGATGTACATGCATCCTTGTCATTAATTCATTTTCACGTTGATAATGTAGGATAAGTTAAGAGTACAAAGTAAATATTAATTTCCTTGTTCATTTAAAAAGTTAAATTCTAAAGAACTGCATTTAAAAACCGGTGATGTCCCTTAGAACATTAATACTTCTTTTGTTCAAATGAAGAACAAAAGTACATGGATAAACATCAGCATATCAGGAAAAATTACACTCTTAATAAGTATATCAATAATTCATTGGAGAAACACAAACACTTGTACAGATAAGAAATAAGCACTAGCTCCTAAAATGGAAATGTTTCCTCAACTTTTATTTCTTAGAATTAAGAAACCCTTTTCCATGGGGGAAAAAAAATAGACCTACAAAAATGAAATGAATAAATATGCCAAGAAGAAATCTTTCCACTTGTCCATTAAGGTTCTATTATTTATAATTTAATCAGAAATGAGTAAGTTAGCATTTACCTTTTGTTTTCCGCTTAGACTTGATATATGATGATGAATTATATACTTAGATATAATTTTTCTTTTATTTTAAGAATCTTAAGAGTGAGTTTCTCCTTACGTCCTGGACAAACAAACTTCAAAATCTTACTGATTCTTATTGGTAGGGCTTCTGAGCAATATAGTCATTGGGAAGATGAGTGGTTTTTTTGTGTTTTTGTTTTTTCTAAATGTGGTTCTATGAGCTTAATCATGAATGATTCCTAAGTAACAGAGTTCATGGAAACAGTCTCTAGAGAGGTAAATATTCTATTTGGTAGGCAATAAAAACATCCTTCTGGGAAATTTTATCAGAGTTTATTCTGAGGAAAAGTTTGCCTCAACTGTAGTGTTTCTTGATCATTTTGGATTTGTGAACGCTCTGAGAACTTGATTAAACTGACAGAACACTCCATCCAAAATGCACAATATGACTACATGGTATGTGCATGCGTTCACGCACACACATATACACACACACACACACACTCAGTCACTCACACATACTGGTGGGGATTCCTAGGCCTTCTTGTAAAGCACATTCATGAACCCCAAGGGCCCATGGACTGCTGTTTAGGAATTCTGCTTCATTTCTCAATACACATCACAACATAGAGAAGGTTTTAGATCAGTGTTATACCATTTCACCTAAAATGTTTTCCCTATGGCTTGTATTTTATTATGTCTTTTCAAGAAGATGGTATTTTAAATGAGGATCAATTCTAACATTGAAACAAAATCCAGACCAATTAAAGATTTCTAAAAAAAGAAAAATGAAACTATAGGCTATTAAAAGAAAATATGGAACCTCTTTTCAAAAGATCTGTGTAGAGACAACTTTTCAGAAGGATACAAAATGCAGAAGCCATAAAACAATTCTGCATAACAAAAATACCATTAGCACTCAAAATAGATATGACAAACTGATTTGGCATTCTCTCTCAAAACATCCATACCTTTTTACAAAATTAATAGACTTTAGTTTTTAGAGCAGTTTTAGGTTTACAAAAAAGCTGAGTAGAAAGTACAGTTTGCATATATTCCCTCTTCCACCCCCCTCAGTTTCCCCTATTGTTAACATCTGGCATTGGTGTGGTATACTTGTTATAATTAATGAACCAATATTGATAGATTACTATTAACTAAAGGCTATAGTTTACATTAAGGTTCATTCTTTGTGTGGTGAAGTTCTATAGGTTTTGCCAAATGCATAATGTCATGTATCCACCATTACTGTATCAAATAGAATGATTTCATTGCTCTAAAAATCCCCTCTTCTCCACCTGTTCACTTCTTCTCCTCTCTTCCCCCGCTCTAGGAACCATTGATCTTTTTACTGTCTCTATACTTTTGCTTTTTCCAGAATGTCATATAGTTGGAATCACATAGTATGTAGCCTTTACACATTGTTCTCTTTCACTTAGCAATATGCCTTTAAGATTCCTCCATGTTTTTTTAGTGACATGATATCTCATTTCTTTTAATCACTGAATAATACTCTATTGTATTGATGTACTGCAGTTTGTTTATCCATTCACCTGCTGAAGGACATCTTGGTTGCTTCCAAGTTTTGGTAATTATGAATAAAGCTGCTATAAACATTTGTGTGCAGGTTTTTGTGTGGACATAAGTTTTTAATTCATTTGTCTAAATACCTAGCAGCATGATTACTGGATCATTCATATAAGACAATGTTTAGCTTTGTAAGATACAACCAAACATCTTCCAAAGAGGCTATACTATTTTACATTCCTATCAGCAATGAATGAGGGTTCCTATTGCTTCACATCCTTGCCAGAATTTGGTGGTGTGACTGTTTTGGATTTTTTAGTGGTATCTCCTTGTTTTAATTTACATTTCCCTGATGACATATGATGTTGACCATCTTTTCATATGCTTATTTGCCATCTGTCTATCTTCTTTGGTGAGTTGTCTGTTCAGATCTTTTGCTCATTTTTTAAATTGAATTTTTGTTTTCCTATTGAATTTTAAGAGTTCTTTGTATATTTTGGATACAAGACCTTTATCAGATATGTGTTTTGCAAATATTTTTCTCAGTCTATGGCTTGTCTTTTCATCCTCTTAATGACATACCTTTTTACTTGGCAATTCCACTTTACAAATTTACCATACAGCTATACATGTGCACATATTAAGACAGTTCAAGGAAATTTGCCGTATCATTGTTTGTGGTAGCAAATGAAGAGGGAACAAGAAACCTAAATGTCCATCGATGGGTAACTGGTCAAATGATGGCACATGCATCAATGGAAAACTATTCAGCTGCTAGAAAGAATGAGATGTTTCTACATAACTGTTAATAAAAAAGAACCTCTGCATAGTATGACAAGATTTTGTGTTATTTTAACATGGGGAATATACGGAAGTAGTTGCCTCTAGAAAGGGAAAGTAGATAACTGGAGTGGAAAAAGACTTAATTTTCACAATATACTCTTTTGTCGTGTTTAAAAGTTTTACTATATGCATGGACTACTATTCAAAAAACAATTTAAAGAAGAAAAAATAATAAAGATCAAGCTGTTAAATCAAATGAGAGGGACAACACTTGCATTCTCAATGTCACTTTACTTTTCTACAGATAGCTCATAAAACCAGCTAATTTAAAAGGTATTTACTCTCTGGAAAAATAATGCTAGTTCGAAGGATAAGCTTTGCAGATCTATTTCTGGAAATAACTATCTGCCATTGTGTAACTATAGTTTAAGAGTTATGAAAAAAGTTAATTATCTTATGTTTATCATTTCACTCCCAAATACATTATGCTTATTCACTCAAAGTAATGTGCTTTGATGTTTATACAAACCATCTGCCTATTTTCAAGATGAGAAAGAAAAAAAGATAAGCTTCCCAAGACTTCTCTTGCTGGTAAGCAATTCTATAATGAGATAGGAAACAAGTTATCAAGTAATTATGATAACCTTTATAATATAATCTTTCCCTCCCAAAATTAAAAAGATTTTTTAAAAACTTAATCCTATATAGAGAAGCAAAAAGGATCATTTTTAGGCAGGATTAGTAACATTGAATCTAGACTAATCAGATAGCTCTTGGTTTTAGAGAATTGCGGCATTTTTATATTTGTTTGGAATTTAAAATGGCCAGTTTCAAAATTTGGCATTGTCAAACTTTATGAGTTCTGTTAACATGAGACAAATTATTTCACCTATTTAAAATATATCAAAAGTTCTATACACTTACTAGCATTGTCTAGAAAAGGTAGCCCATTTTTGGCTCATTGCTCTAAAACATAGTTATTTGCATGCAAACAACACTGGTTTCTTTAAGAGCACGCCCAGATTAAGGACCTCAGTAGAGTGCAGAGGCTCACAGGAATGCCAGCTGCTGAACAGCCTCCCCCTACAGAGTTCACTGTGGTTCATTTTACACTTCTGGTTAGTTTCCACACTGCTGCTTTCTTTCATTGAGAGTGGAGGTTGGCAGTACTTCCCTGTGACATCCACTTTCACACCCAAATTGGTCTTCATAGGCTCCCATTGTGTGCACTACAAAGCAACTTGCCTTGTTGGCAGCTCTAAGTGGGAACTACAAGTCTTTCTTTTCTTCACTGTTCTTTTCTGGCTCACAAGCAACCTCCCACCAAAAGCTGAATCTGTAGAAGAGACTACATCCAAGAGATAATACTATGAAAAAGTATGAAGAGAAGCCCAGGTGGCCACCTTGCAAATTTCCAATGTGGAAGCCTTCGACCTCTCTGCCCAAGAAACAGCTAAAGTCCTAGTGTAATGAGCTTTACAAACCCTAGGAGCCTCTTTACCTTAACTACATACGCCTCCCTAATACAATCCCTTAACCATCTAGCTAAGGAACTCTTAGAAGCCATTTGACCCCTCTTAAGACCCCCTAAGAGTACAAACAATCTTTCAGAAGATCTGAAATCTTTGATTCTTCTGAGACAAACCCTAAGTGTTCTTCTTACATCCAATTGAAGCAGCCATTGCTCTTTGTCATTGCTGGGGCTAAAGAAAAATGAGGGCCAAGAAGCCTCCTGGTTTAGATAAATCTCAGATGCCACCTTTGGAAAATTTGAGGAACTGCCTGAAGAACAACTTTATTCTGAAGGAGAATTAGAAATGCCCCATAAATCAAACCTCAGGCCACCCCATTAGATATGATCATCTAAAAGAAATACAGTATGGCACCATAATAGTCACATAACATCCTATCATTTTCTGAAATGGCCAAAATAGAAAACCATCAAATCATGACCAAAAAAAGCAAATAAATATAATGACTAAATATCTTTTCTTTCTCAGAAAATATTTCTTGTGTCTATGAAATCTATTGCATCATATTCAAATTACTAAGAGCACTACCAATTTGGGTAAATTGACAATATAGTAGTAAACATCAAAGTAAAAGGCAAAATATTTGGATAATCATCTTTATATTTTCTCTCTGTGATGTTAAACACCTGGATATTTTTAAAACATCTGGACAATGAAAAAAAAACCCTCACTTTTCATCACATTGTTTTGGTTACATAGACATAGTAGGCAACTCTTTCCAAGATCTTTATTAGCAAAATATGCTCCAATCAAAAGAAATACACAGGAAACCAAATGACTTGATCTTTTTTTCCCCCATCCTCTCCCACACAAGATTTCGAAGTAAAACATTCACTATCAGGATAACTTAAGATACATTTGGTTTCTTTAATCATCCATTTCAAGGAATCTTTTTCTTCCTGATTTAAGAAACCAATGTTTTTGATAAGAATTTATTAACTTGGCTACACTGAATGAAACACTTTAGATTTTCTTGAGAATTTCTCTCAAGATCATTATCTTCAAGGAGCCATTTAAATAAAGTTATGTCAGATTAAATAAATTTTGGCTTTGTTACAAAAAAATGAATTTCAACAATGAAGAACACATATATTGTGGGGGAGGTTCTGGTACTTTGACATTTTTTATGCCTGTCCTTCAAAATTTCTTCCACATAGTATGTTTGATAATCCACAAATATGTTTCTACAGTACACTATTATTAATGTGATTTTGAAGTTGCTTTTATCTGCCATACTTCTTATATGATGACAAATTTGGGGTAAAACAGTATAAAGTGGCATAATTATATATTTGCTCTGTTAATTTTATTCAATAATGGTAACTATGGCTCTCAAATATATAGTATTTTGAAGCCTCAACATTGCTTGATCTTAACCTGATAGAGTCAAACCAGCTTTTTCTTTTTCTCTTTTTTTCTGAAATCAATTTATCAACCCTTTGCTTCAATTCTTGGCCATTTCAGTTTTATACCTTTCCAATACCTCTCTAACATACTTCTAATTTTGAATTGTGCTGCCCTTAAGACGGATAAAGTTCTCAGAATTGATCTGGTTTTTCTAGGGCCTGGCCTAGGAGCCATACAAGATGAGTCCAAATGGGCAGGAGTCTAGATGTTTTAGAGTTCACTCTCTTTCTTGATCCACACCTCAGAAAAGATCTGCTAGAGATGTGAATGAGGAATGCCAAATCTTAGCCAGGCATGATGGATGAGCACCAACACCAAGTGTCAACTGCTCGAGGCGCCAACATGTCAGTCAAAAATTAGTATGCCATATTTCTCTATTCAGACCCAGTCAGTTTCATGTAGAAGATCCTCTAGGGCTTACATTATCTCCTAATTAAATCTACTTTTCCATTCTGTCCTTTAATTTTCATATCTTCTGTCTTATATTTTTTATTTTCCCATTGGATTTTTTTTTTGTGTGTCAGAAATCTATAATCCTCCTCCATTTTTTCTTCAAATTATCTCCAAATTTGGAAAAATGATCTACATTATTTACTTTACAATTTAACAGTGCTACTTAAACTTAACCTGAAACATAGAAGGCTAGTAAGTTATGCTAAATATAAAACAAACAAACTCCAACCTTATAACTTTCTAACATAATTACCCAGGGAAAGCAAATGAAGAAATACAAAAATAAACATATTAAAGTAAACATAATTCTTTACTAAGAAATTAGGTTTTGAAATTTTTAGATTGATTGTTAATCACTTGCTTCCCTCATTTTGTTTTGCAAATGCAGCCACTCTCTATATTTACTCTCCTAAAAATGATATATGGTATCATGTAAAACAGAACTTTGTGTAGTTCATTCCAATATAGATGAAAATTTTTATAAATATAGATCTGCAAACAGAGAACACGTCTTAACCATTATGCCTTTGAATTCTACCTTTAATGTTAGAAACATTATTTCAACACACATGGTACAGTTTTCTTCAAAACGATTTTGTTAAGACTAACTAAAAACAAGATATTATAATTACCATTGTAACAACTCAGATTGATCGTTTATAATATGCTAGACATTCTTTTAAATACTTTACATACATGAAATCATGTAATCCTCACAACCCTACGTAACATATTGGAATCTAAAGCATCTAATCCTGAAAGAAAACAAAGAGAAAATTAGTCTAGTCCCACACCATCATTTTAAAGATGAGAACTTGGAGGTCTAAGGAACGAAATATTTTGTTCAAGGTCATCAGGCTGCTAGCAGCAGAAGGAGAGGTACTAGATCATCCGATCTGCTCATTCTTTCCCAAGGCCAGGATGGGTTTCTTGGAATTAAAAAAAAAAAAAAAAATCTAATTTTAGCTAAAGACAATTATCCAGAATTGACTTATGATGCCTTGTCAATTAGAAGTATGGAACTTGCTGCATATAAAGGATAAAAATGTAATTTCATGATGTGCATTACACTTTAAAGTTTATTTAAAGAATTCTGTTATGCATTTTTTTTCAAGTAATGAGATAGCTTCAGTAGCAGGAAGGAACAACAGGGAGAATTATAGATCTACAAATTTTCTTTTTTTTTTTTTAGAAGATTAGCCCTGAGCTAACTACTGCCAGTCTTCCCCTTTTTGCTGAGGAAACCTGGCCCTGAGCTAACATCCGTGCCCATCTTCCTCTACTTTATACGTGGGACGCCTACCACAGCATGGCTTTTGCCAACCGGTGCCATGTCCACACCAGGGATCCGAACCAGCGAACCCTGGGGCCTACGAGAAGCGGAACGTGCTCACTTAACTGCTGCACCACCGGGCTGGCCGTCTAGATCTAGAAATGTAAACAAAAGAGCATATTACCTGAAGTACTCCTGGGTCTCCTGAGCGATAAAAACATTTCTTCAAACAATTCTTCGACATTTTTTTCCAGCTTCAAAAATGATTCTATGAGCTGTGATAAGAATTTGAGTTCATCTAAGGAAAGGAAAAAGTTTCTTCCTTTCTTTGGGCATTCAGGAGTAACTGAAAAGAGAAGATCAATACGATTGTACATTTTATTTGTTTTCTCTTTAAATATTAGAACAATCTATGATTCTATAAACCATCAAAACTGAGAAGATTCTCAGTAATTAAACCAAGCTTGTTCTTTAAGAAATACATATAAAATCTCCTAGGAGAGTCTTTTCTTCTGGTAAGTTGGAGATGAGTATTCTGTTTGATGCAAACATGACAAATAATTATACTGATTTTCAGACTTATAAACAGGAATGTGATTTGTTCTTGTAAAATCACATCTTATACAATTCTATTTTTTAAAAAGTCTGGCATAATTTGAATCTAGTCACAAGGAAACATCAAACTCAAATTCAGGGACATTCTACAAAATAGCTGGTCTGTACTCTTCAAAAGTGTCAGGAAACACAAAGACTAGGAAATGTTCTAGTCAAAAGGAGTCTAAAAAGACATGACAACTGCAATCAATACATGATCAGCATTTTATTTTATTATAAAGAACATTATTGGGGTAATTTGGTGAAATCTGAGTAAGATCTACAATCCAATGCTATTATTGCAAGACTGTTAATTTTCTGATTTAGACAACTACACTGTGGTTATAAAAAAGAAGAGCCTTGTTTTTAAGAAATACATGTTGAAGTATATAATTCAGTTCACAATATTCTCTGTTCATGAAAAAAATAGTTTTAAGAAAAGGAGAGAATGCAAATGTGGGAATGTGGTAAAATATTAACATTTGGAGAATCTGGATATTTTTTCTAAGTCTGAAATTAAACCAAAAAATTTAAGGAAAAAAGACCAGATAAAGGGTACATGTCTTCAAGACCTTACAAGACTTGTTCTTATACCATAAAAAGAAGTAAATTAAGTTAGCTATTAAATATAGACTATATTTTTCATGAAATCATGTTTAAAAATAACTTGTTTAAGTAATTGTGATATCTAGTGCTTTCATAAGGACACTACAACTTAAGATAAAGAAAGGTTGATTTTTTTCCTTTTATAATTATGGTATTCATCATCATACTACCATTTTAATATGATAGGAAAACATCTTACACTGTTTAAGAGTATGGAGGATAAGACTGACCTCACCAAACAGCTCTTTTGACCAGGTTTTCAGGGACTTAAAGAATCCTTCCTTTATTATTGCCACTTCTTAAAACATATATTTAAATAGTGTCTTGAGGCTTAATTACAAGTTGGAAAATTTGTAAACTCATATAAAGTAAGCATAAAGTGCCTTTGAAGAGAAAATATTACGAGTGCTACTTAGAAATGATATAAGGTCTAGCGATTCCATGTGAAAAAAGATTACCTTCATCACATGGATTTAAAAGGAAGGTTCCAGAAATATAACAATTTTATGGGCAATCTACTTCACTTCAGTTAAACTTTAAAATGGTGACATCAAACTTGTAACCGTATGATAGTTTTTCACTGAGGACCAAAGATGTCATAGTATCTTTGCAGATAATATGAGAGAGACTTGTCAACCAACTTAAGTTGTGGAATTCAGTCTGTTCTTGCAGAGTAAAAAAAGGCTTAAAAAATTTACGAGTACCTACAAAAACTCTATGTCATCTCTAATTTGATGTTAGCTCCACATATGCCAAAGTCTGTCTCTAACAGCCCTTCTCATATCTACCATTCTTCCATAGGCATGCCAGAGAATGTGAGCATGTACAACCAGCACGTATAAGTAAGGTTTTCTGTTAAAGTCACAAGCCAAAAATGAAAAGAAAAGAGAATAAACGTATTATGCTTCATTTAGCTGTTGCTTGATTTTCATTTGGTCTGTTTGATTTCTTTCAAGCTTTGCTCATGTAGATGGCAGGGCTGGCTTAACTTTCTAAAACTTAAAGATGTTCCTTTTGGAACTAAAATGTTTATAAGCCAAATTTTCAAAAACTTTAAGAATTCTTCCTAATTCTTTAATAGTTTGACTAGAAATTAAACATATTTAAGAAGTCTTTGTGTAGCTCACTTATAAACTGGAAGTATTGTGAATATTTATAAAGTAAGCAAAGAAGCTCCTCTCACCCCCCAAAAAAATCTTTGAGTCAAAAAACTACAAACTACCAGTGCTACTTGTTTAAAAATTAAGTAGGGTCTGAGGAGTCTACATGAAGAAGTCTTAACCTCATGACCTGGATTCAGAAGGATCTCGTATTCCAGAAGTGCAACAATATTGTAAGGTAATATATTTTAATTCAATGACTCTTTATAATTTAATAATGAAAGAGGACAGAGTAAAATGTATGACCTAAATCCAATCATTTTTTGTCCCAAAGAAGCAAAGATTATGGTATAGGTCCATTAATTCGTAGTGGTCTTTATTTCCTATTACTATTAGCTCAGTGTTCTCCCAAGGCGTATCGTGAGAGTTCTTAAATTATGGGGAAAATAATCCTGTGATAAATTCATTTTGTGAAAGTCCAATCAAAGCAAAATTAAACACAAAGGATGAAATAGCATTTCCCAAACTTATTTGTCTTCTTTTCCCCACAGTATCTCACAGGACTAGTGTTCTAATCATCACACTTTAGCTCATGATTTCTATCTGCCTAAGCATATCTATTTTTCTGTTCCTTCAACTCTTCACTGTTAATCAGATTAGAAAAGGGTTTCCCCCAGCAGAAATTCCCTTTACTTTTGCCTTTACTAAATTAATCTCTCTTTCCTTCTTCTTTCAAGATTTCTTTACTCCTCTCCTTCAAGTCACCTCTCCGTAAAACCTTATCTTGATACAAGCAACCCAGGAGTTCTCCTTCACCATCTAAGTCAATAAGGACTTTATCTTTTTTTTTTTTTTTATCACCATGAAGCTGTTTTGCTTCAAGAAATTTTGGACACACATGTTTACACACAGGCATCTATGTTTAGCTGGCCACCATTCATTGCTTTAAGATATCTGAAATAATTATTGTCTTATTATAGGATGAGCTATGATTCTTAGGAAATACAAATTTCGCCTAATTCCCAAGAGTATTATAAAGAAAAAATCGTTTCCATTTTAGAGTAAGATATTATTTAATTACCATCAACGAGCAATGACTAAGTCCATGTAAATAATAACTAGAGAGTTGAGTTCCTTACCTGTTATAATTTTATTTTATTTTTGATTATTTATTTATTTATTCTGGTGAGGAAGATCGTCCCTGAGTTAACATCTGTGCCATCTTCCTCCATTTTATATGTGGGAGGTCACCACAGCATGACTTGAGCAGTGTGTAGGTCTGCACCTGGGATCTAAAACTGCAAACCCTTGGGTTGCTGAAGCAAAGCACGTAAACTTAACCACTATGCCACCAGGTCAGCCCCCCCCCCCGATAATTTCAATAAAAATTTTTCTAACACGCACATATAAAATTCTCTTTGTCCTGTTACTTAGAGTATTTAGAACACAATTTAAATTTTTCTTCATGATAGGGTTACAATGAAAATTACTTATTTCTATGCTGGACACTATGGGCACACTAATGTCTCCCTCTGTTAATGGGCATTCTCAAGCTGATAATCATTTGAAAAGGGTTCTATGATCAAATAGGTTTGGGAATCACTACACACTAAATACTGTTTAAAGTGATTCACAATGCAAATTAGTATATTAAAGTCTCTAGTATTTACTTTTATAAAAATATAAAAAATTTTAAAACAACGCTTCCCAAACTTTTTTGACTAATGAATATCAGTTTACCAATACATCTTGTAACTTCTAGGATTTTCTCAAAAATAACTGCTTAGGGGACACTGCTCTGGATTACAAAACTAATTAGTATATCGGCTTTGTAGTGTTTCTTCCCATTACCAGGTGTTTCACTGTGAATTCTTATTGCTGGCTGTGTGACTGATTTTACCAGTACCCGCCTCCACTTGGAAACTACTGCTCCTAATAGCATCACAGTAGTGTTACCGCCAAAACGGGGTCTTCTACTCAACGCAAAGACAAGCCAACAGTTGAGGGGCAAGGTGGTAGGAGAGAAGGGGTTTTATTACAGCTTGCTAGCAAGGTGGAAGCTGGGGGGACTAATGTCCAAAAGAACCACCTTAAGGGGAGGGTAGAATCTTTCTTTTGTTTTTTGAGGAAGATTAGCCCTGAGCTAACTACTGCCAATCCTCCTCTATTTGCTGAGGAAGACTGGCCCTGAGCTAACATCCAAGCCCATCTTCCTCTACTTTATACGTAGGACGCCTACCAAACCATGGCTTTTGCCAAGCGGTGCCATGTCCGCACCTGGCATCCCAACCGGCGAACCCTGAGCCGCTGAGAAGCAGAATGCGTGCACTTAACCGTTGCGCCACTGGGCTGGCCCCCAAGAGGGCAGAATATTGAAGCAGTTATATAGGCCAATGGCTTATAGGGGAGGGGGTTAGGAATGTTCTCTCTCTGGTGTTACAGACTGGGAGTCACCACACTGGATCTTTCAGTTGTCATGGATAGCAGTATAGAATCTCTGTCCAGGGGTCATCACATTCCCAGGGAACTCAAAGAACAAAGTTATTGTCTTATCACAGCTGGGAGGGGCCATAAAATCTACAGAGCACATACATCTCCTGGAGGGTGCATATCCAGCTGGGTTAGTTTATCAGAGGTCATTCAAAGTTACAACATGGTCTCTTTTCTACAGTATGGCTTCCCTTATGTCAACCTTGTATTGAGCTGGTATCAGTATTTTGCATACTGCTTTGAGAAGCTAATGAAAGTCTCCTAAACCCTCATAGACCCTCTTGTTGAAAAAAATCCATGTAGTCATAGTTTCAGGGCTAAACAGAACCATCTGAAGTCTGTCCACGGCTCTCACAGGGTGGTGTGGTGCAGGACTTTCTATATAATTAAAAATGCAAATTCCTGGGTCATTTCCAGATCCTTTTAAGCAAGTACCCCAGATGAGTTTCCACACACTAGAGTTTAAGACCACTGCCTGAGGGATCCAGGAGCCCTAGGTAAAAACTCTTGTGGTTGAAAATCACTCTCTAGACATCAGAAAACGTGGATTTTGGTTTTTGCAAGTCAGCCAAAGAAGTGCTATTGAATAAAACAATAATGACTTTCTCCAATTTTTCCATGGTCAAGAAATTTATGATTTTTTTTTATTTCTGGAAGAAATATGGAATGCTTGTAGGAAATTTCTAAGATAAATAAATTAGTATTTATTTACACATTGGCCCTGGGCAAAAGAAGAACTGCTCCTAGAGAAACGTCTGAAGAATAGTTGGAGCTCTTCAGGCACATTTGTCACAAACGCAAAATGATTTCCATGAAGCCAGAGACTACGTCCAGTTTATTCACTATAATATCTCAAGAAACCAGCAAAAAGTAGGCACCCAAAAGAAACTGGTCAAAAAAAGAAATGTATGAAATCCCATGGGTCCCAGAAACAGCTAGGTTTGGGGTAGAACAAACAAAGATTTTTATATCTAATCCTAAAATGCATTCTTCAAAACAATAAATATTTATAGATGTAAGTCAATAAATAAATAAATAGATAAATAAATAATTACAGTATTATATACACACTCTTTGTAGTATTTTGTTTGACAAAATAGATTTGAAGATTATTTCTAAAATAGAAGATGTGTGCAAAAGGATATAAAAACAATGATGAGCTGGGAACTTGACAGAGTATATCAATACAATTGACTCTCAAACACGATTTTTTTGCATTTAAAAAATAAAATTATACTTAGAAAAAAATTCACCATGAAAAAAATATGCAGATATTCATAGAACTGTTGTTCTAAAATAAAAAACAAAATAGAAAGTCTCTCTCTTCTATTTATATATACACATACACACACATATATATAGATATACTACTCATAAAGAATATATATTATAGATTATACACCTAAAAGTGTTTTTCACCTAGTGACTAATAGTTAAAATATTAACTCTACTCTCTTGTAGCAAAATTAAGGACATTGAAAATAAATCTAGAAGGACATATTAGGGCTTCTCACATTTGATCCACAACAAGGCAGCATTTGAAACAAAAATCAAAGCCTAGCTAAATCAGACAAAACATAAAAATACGGGTTGCAGCTGAAAGTACACATATTATTTTCCAAAACCATTAGCAACAGAATTCTTGTTAAAAATAGCATTAAGATACAGGAGAAAATGAGAAGCTAGAAAACCAGATAATCTGAAGCTGGTGGATCAGTATAATAGGATAAAAGGTGCACATTTTAGTTTTCCCAAGAAAAGCGAACACTAGCCACTCTATTATTGACTGTAAATGGATCCATTTTCAGTGAGGAAGTATTCTTGGTGCCACCAGACAAGAGATGTAAAAAAGAGGTGACACACAAAAGCTATTGAAAGTCTCATTATCCCAGATGCAATTCATGACATAATCCAAATGGAATATATTTGTTCCAGTAAAGAAAACTTTTTAACAATATTACAATAAGAAGTCAGCAGAGACCACGTAGGAACAAATAATAAGCAGTATTTTTCCCAGTACTCAAGTCAATTCCTGAGAGCAGGTGGGACTTTGGAGTACACTGTGATTTTTCCAGTGGCCTGAAGGAGCTCAGTGCCTCCTTGAGTGCGGGCTTCCATGTAACCACACAGCTGGGGAGGGAACAGGATGCAGACACCACATACCTTCTTTGTTATGTAAGCCCAACATGAAGATGGAAAATCAAGGAGGACCTGCAGGCATTGTTTTCTGTCACAGACACTAGGAAGAAATTGAAGGTGTTTTTTCCCCTTTTCTCTGGCATTATTTTTGTAACTGTAGTTACTTTTGAAATTTATATGACTAGGAAAGCATTTGACGTAAAACTAAGACAAAGAATATTTCCACTTTAGTTTTCAAAACTGACTTCATTATTTCTTATCTCCTTTGAGGAAGCTTTCATAAGTACCACCCAAACAGATAGGGTAAAACTCTAAAATCAATTGAGTAAATGAAGGAGTGAGTGAATAACTGATTAAAAGGATGAGTAAATATCTTTAAAGTTGAGTGAAAATGCAACCTGATACAAACTGAATATGTGGGAATTTAGACACCCCACAGATAAGGTCAGGACCCCTCTTCCTAATGGTGGGAGAATGGAGAAGGAACTATATATAGGGAAAGGTGAGCCTCATAAAAGGTTAATCTGAATTTGAATTCAGAAAACACTTACCGCAGAAGCAGAAGTTGAACTCTGTCCTCTCTGCTTTGCCCCACTTCCGTTTTTCCCTGCATGTTGTGTTATGTGGTGTACTGCTATTTATAATAGCACTACCTGAAGTGCACAAGAGGTAGTACAGTAGAGAGGCTAACATATGGAATTATGAGCCAGATGGTCTGGGTTCAAACCCTAACAGTGCTCCCTACTAGCTCTCTGACGGGACACTTACTTAATCTCTCTATGCCTCAACAGCATATGAGGTTCAACTGTGTTAATACATTAGAGCGGTACCTGAGGGGTAGTAAGAGCTGTATAAATGTTACATATTATTATCATCTCCTCTGAGAAGTCTGCCCTCAGATCCCAGGCCAGCTTGGTTTCCTATTCTCCTTGCTCCTCCTATTTGACCCTGTACATAACCTTCTTTTTTAGCACTTACTATGTTACATTGTAATTGTTAATTTGGGAGACATCACTTGAAACTTTAATCTCCTGAATGGCAGAGACCTTTTTTCCCATTATTGTATTTCCACTATTCATCATAGTGCCTATATGAGTGAATGACTTCAAAATGATACATATTGCTGAGTGTCGGAAACAAAACCAACTGCTTTTAACTCATTTTATTTGGCTTTTTCTCCTGCCATACACATGCTTCTTTAGTAAAATACTTATATTGAATGAGCTTAATATTAATTACTATGTGTCAATTTGAACACAAAATATTTTGAGGAGAAAGAACCATAAATATCAAATCAGAGACCTGTTTCACTACAGACTACTTTAAATGTTACTCTTATTTAATGGACTCCATCTCTAAGCATAAACACTCTTAAAGTTGAATGGTGGCCCCACTCCAAGACTTTCCACTGCTTCTTTGCTATGTCAACCCTTCAAAACATTGGTTTTGTTTTTGTGTATGTGTGGTCATCATCTTTTTTACAATATAATCATCTGGATAAGGCCCTCTGCCTTGGTCTGTCTGACTTTAAGAGAAGAAGGCTCCACAGGTCTCCCTTCCACTGAGGAGACCTGTAGCTTCTAGAAATTTCTACTTCCCTTTGCAAGAATAGTCGGTCTTGTCTCGCCTCTACCTCATAATCTTATCACTATTCCCATGTGATAATAATGAAAGGTCTCAAAACAATTATACAGACAACTAACTCTCTTGGCTATTCTAACATAGGCCCCAGGTAGGGTGAGGGGTAAACTAAGGAGTAACTAGTGGCTCTATTCTTTCAGGAACTTAGACAAACACACTGATTAGTACTAAGTGGCTACTGCTTTGATAGTCGTATATTCTATTAGAAAAGACTGAATTACTAGTATATACTATATTTCCATTCTTTATACCTTCTTCCTCTGATTATTCTAGGCCAAGATACTTGTTCCACTTAATTTTGCATCCATTGACAGGATAAGTAATCATGATCTAAAGACAGGTAGAGATATGGACAGAGAGAACTGCTGGGTTTGGAATAAATCCTCACAATGCACCAAAAGCCCCCACCTGACAGGGAGGTTTGCTGTTACTTTTGGAGGGACCCAAAATATCTCCTTGCTTCACATACCAAGGGAGCAAATATCTCCTTGCTTCACATACCAAGAGAAACCTAACTGGATGAAAAGTGTAGAGATAGAGTCACCTTGAAGCTATTCTTCCAGGTCAATGAGAAAAACTAAAAAGATACTGCATCTATTATTCCCCTTTTATGATTCCCAGGCCAACAGTGGCTCCGCTGGATGTCACCTAAACGTGCTGTTAGATGATAACAAAATCTTCCCACACTCTATTCCGTCTCCTCTGGCAAAAGCTGTCAGTACTGCATTAACAAGGGATCGGACTTCTCATTCATTTACCAAGGGTATAATACTCTCTTCTATTTTCTTTCTTATTTTGTTTTTCTCAGAACTTGAGAGAGCCTATTTGACTCCTGATGTGGCCACTGTTAGTTGAAGATGCTAATCAAAGAATGGCTTTCCATTTGACTTCAGCCAAAATTGAGAAATGTATCTAGGGCAAATTTCTGAATATTTTCTCAACTGACTTTTCTTTTGTTTTATGCTGGTTTAACTCTCAGTTATAAATACATAGATATGCTTACTTTTTCAGGGAACATCTTCATAGAAAGACATCTCTAGTGTAATGAATGGGGTATAAATTCTAAGTACCATATGCTAATGACATATTATTAATGAAATATATTCCTAATATCTTTTTCTTGGTCTCAAATTTTGCTAGAGTTCAGTTAATTATATTTCTTATCATATGTGTTACTTCCTATTATCGTGACCAAAAATTAACCTATAGAAAAAACTTTAAGTTAACAATTCATTTTTACTATAGTCTAAGGCCTAAATGAATCATAACCTTTCAAAAGAGATTGAACTTTTTTCTTTTACATTAAAAAATAAAGAATAAGATTCTCTTTACACTTTTTTATCAGGTAGGCAAGTTATAATGTGTATAAATGTATGTTAAAATTAATATGAAAAGAGATAGCCATGGTGATAATAGCAATATCTTGTACTCACCTGGAAAGTTGTCCTCATGAGCTCATTATTCTAACAGAGAGTAGGGTAGGCCTTAGAATTACGGAAGCCAGTCACCAGGTGTGATGATACCCCATTGAGCAAATTTATGGTTATTTTACCTTTTTGCTGCCTTCCTCATCTAAGAAATAGTTATTCTGCCACAAAAGCAGAGTCACATTTCCTTCGAACTTCAAATCTGACTTTGGAGCACCTTGTATCATCTTTTACATAGTCTTCCCCCAAAAGGCCTATGAGCTACAAAAAGCACCTTTAAATGGGGTTCACTTCTAATTCAATAAAGATTTGCCTTGTGCCTACAATGCACCAGGCACCATGTGACATACACCACATGTGGTGTCCTTGTGGGACAGACAGGAGAGAGGCACAGAATAAGATCTGAAAGCAGGATGGGGGTGACTAACTGGGCCATGCCTCATACCAGTCACCGTCAGCTCCTGTGGCCATCCCTGTCTCCTCAGAGTAAATTGATTTCTCTTCAACTATTTAAGTTCAGGCAAGAAGAAAGGCATTAGGTTAGATATATAAGAAAAACTCACAGCTAAGAAAAGTCCTTAGGTAAAAACTAACTGAAGAAATTATTAGGAGTTGATTGTCATCCTATTTTGATACCAATGGTCAATGCTGGGCTCTGTTATTCTGTTACGGTTTATTTCCTGGGAATATACTTTTAAAGATTGGCACCTGAGTAACATCTGTTGCCAATCTTCTCTCTTTTTTTCTTCTTCTTCTCCCCAAAGTCCCCCAGTACATAGTTGTATATTCTAGTTGTAGGTCCTTCTGGCTTTGCTACATGGAATGCTACCTCAGCATGGCTTGATGAGTGGTGCTAGATCTGTGCCCAGGAGCGAACAGGTGGAACCCTGGGCTGCGGAAGCGGAACATGCAAACTTGGCCCCAGGGCCGGCCCCTCACGGGAATATTTTTTTAATTGGAAAAAGTACATAAAAACACATGAAAAATTAAACTACTGGACTTCGTTTTCTTTTTTTGAGTAGATAGCAAATCTTAGATGTACTTGATTTTTATATTATAATAAAAAACCTAAAACTGTTCAATAAACACAAATACTTTAGAATTCAACTTGCATTGCATTTTGGGTCCGGTGTTGTTGGTGTCTGGGTTGTGATGAAGAAGAAAGGAAGACAAGAGTAGATGGAAAGAAAGAAAGGCCAGAGGGGAGGAAATTTCCTCTAAATAGAAGTCGGCACATTACTTTGTGGGAAAAATCTGGCCCACAGCCTGTCATGGTATGGTCTGTAAGCTAAACTGGCTTTTCCTTTTGTAAATGGATGGGAAAAAAATCAAAAGGAGAATATTTTATGACATGTGCAAATTATACGAAATTCAAGTTTCAGTGTCCACAAATAAAGTTTCATTGGAACATAGCCACAATGCCTCATTTACATATTGTCTATGGCTGCTTTGGCTACAACAACAGAGTTGAGCAGTAGACAGAGAATGTATGGCCTGCAAAACCCAAAATATTAACTATCTATCCTTTTACAGAAAGGATAACCTCTGCCCTAGAAGAGTAAGAAGACTGCTAAAGAGAGAAACAGTCACGGACATCTTGATGCACAAAAGGAGAAACCGTGATTAAAAAGGGGGAGGCAAGATGACGAAATGGAGATATGAATAATTAAGAGTGACCGTTTACTGAATACATACTATATGGTAAAAACTTTATATATGCTATTTCTAATCTTCACTGAAACCATAATGAGGAAACTGAGGCTCAGAGAGGGTAAGTTACTTACAGTGAGAAACAGTGTGAATGCATCCTAAGAAAATAGCAATCACATCAGATTTCAATTGAATAACAAAGTATGGGAGTCAGGAGATGATTTCTTTGAACAGTTTGAATCTGTAAGATCCACATTGGAATAATATGGACAATTTTTGGCCATCAACAAGATCCAAGTAAACTTCAGGCAGAACTAGCAATCATCTTCTATTTGGATCTTTCCTTTAAGCACCAAGTCCTATCAATGATAATAATAGAAAAAAAATTATATAATGCTTACTATGTGCCAGGTGCTATTGTAAGCATTTTCCATATATTTATGCTAATCCTCTAAAATCGGTGAGAAAAGCACTAATATTAGCATTTACCTCTAAGGCATGAAGAGGTTAATAAGTTTTTCAAGGTCACAAAGCTCATAAGGAACCTTCAAAATGCACTGTGTTAGTATCAAACTGTAGCAGGCACCAGAATCACCTGCAGAATAGTTAACACACAGCTTGCTGGGCTGCTCCCGAAGTTTCTGATTCAGCAAGTCTGAAGCAGAGCCTGAGAATTTAGATGTCTAACATTTTTGAGGTGATACTGCTGTTGCTGATTTGGAAACCACAACTCTTAAGAACAATTGTTCATTGGAATACTATTCATCCACAAAAAAGACAAAATCATCCCATTTGCAACAACATGGATGGATCTTGAGGGCACGATGTTCAGTGAAATAAGCCAGACAGAGAAAGACAAATACTACGATTTCACTCATATGTGGAAGATAACAAATACATGGATAAAGAGAACAGATTAGGGTTACCAGAGGAGATGGGGGTTAGGGGGGTGAAAGGGATAAAGGGGCACATACATATGGTGATGGATAAAAATTAGACTACTGGGGGTATGATGAAGTGTCTCCAGGAATTGATAAACAATAATGTACACCCGAAATTACACAATGTTATAAAACATCATAATCCCGATAAAATGACTAGGAAAAAAAAAGAACCATTGCTCATTGGCATCTCTATTACTTCCTTGTGCTCCAACTTAGCCATTCTGTTCTCATTTTTTAAGGCTTTGCCTCAGTATAAATTCTTATAAAAATTCACAAGTGGATCTGGGGGAAAATGGTCTTCTCGGTGGTTTCCTTCTATCCTTCTCCCCCATTCAGGTAATCTTACACATCATTGGACAGGTTCTATTTCTTAAACACTTCTCTCAAGTTAATTTTCTACTCAAAAACCTTTAACAACCACCATGTATAATTTAAACATCAAGGCTGGTTTTCAAGATTCTTTGTAATTTGTCTTTATGCTAGGTATCACATCATTCATTCAGTCATCCATTTATTTGACACCTTAATTTTTGTCTGCCCAGCATTCCTTTTTCCCTTCTACTAACAAGCTGACCCCTTGGCCAATCAGAGGCCTTCCCTGAGACTTTTTGAAAAGAGGTACCAGGGAAGCTGTTAGGATGTGAGCAGAAAGCTGCCAGGGGCCACATACCCTACTGAGTGGAGAAACTGGTCGGAGAATGAAGTTGTCACACAGAAAGAAATCAAGACAACAGATGATGAAATACAGCTGGAAAGTTAGGTTCCAATTGCTCAAGTCTCTAGAAGTCCTCCAGTTTCTGTCCTTCCAGAAGTTGAATTATTTAGCTCTTTTTTCTATTGTGTGACCTACCATATTCTTCCTTTAATAAATGCCCCTCCCTTGTTTGCTCGCAAGAGGCAGAAATGAGGAATGGAAGAACAAAGATGTCACTTGCAAGCTCAGAGTCCTGGCTATGCCTTTGTCAAATTATATGTAGAATAGCTCCTATGCGGCAGGCACAGGTCTCTTCACCGTCTCCAACAAGCCACAGTAATCTCTCCTGCTGGTTCTGTCTGAACTGCAAGGGAAGCTCTTTCCCTTTCCCTCTGCCTATGCAAGGTCTACTTATTCTTCAAGGCCAAACTCAAGTCCAAATCCTTCATGAAGTTTTTCTAGCTTGCTCTTCCTTACACTAAAAACTCCCTTCCCTGAATTCCTAATGTAACTAAAGTCTTACACAAATTACTTGGTAATTAATTGAATATGGTACTACATACTTTTTCTTCCTATTGTTTTGTGAGTTAGTCTTTTTTGGTCCTAGATTTGAAGGCACTTGAAGACACCAAATAAAATTTGCCTTTAAATTGATTTCAAACTTCAGAAAAAATTGCTTGGAGGAAAGTATTTTTTCTCAAAAGAAATATTTCCTCCAGGGTTGAGCTGGAGGTGGGGGTGGGTGGTAGAGAGTAGCACCGAGCTTCAAAATAAGCCATCTTGTCGGAACTCTCAGGGTTGAGTGATGAGATGGGAGAAGCCAGAACACCTAAGAAACAATGCCCAGGTTTTCCTTCTGTTGTGCCTTCCAAATAAACCCTCCATTCAGTATACATCTCCTACTTTGCATTACAGGAAAGCACCAGAAAGTGAACACTGTAGTTCATCTCTTCCTGCTTTCTGCTTCTCGATACTGCCCATCCTGCAACCAACACAGTTCCATTTCTTCTTGATCCCCCTGGACAGAAGTCACAAGGGACCCCTACATGCCAGAATCACTTTCTCAGAACTCTGCAACTGCTTGTCTGCATAACTCTCAGCAGCTTTTCATTTATTTATGTTTTATTTCTCAGTCTAGATGGGAAGTAAGGGTCTTACACTTTTTGGAATCTCCATTAAGCTTAGCACAATATTTTTTAAATAGGAGGGGCTCAATTAATAAGTTGATTAGTTGGCTACTACACGATACCTCCAAATACTGATTTATTTCAAGAAAATGATTCAGTTAAAAAAATATTCATTGAACTCCTGTCGTGTGTTAAACAGTGGATTGGGTGCTGGAGAAAAAAAATAATACTTGCCCTTGAGGTGCTTAGAGTCCATATGGGGAGACAGACCCCTAATTAGATATTTTAATAGAATATGCTAAGAGCTTTGAGAAAGGCATATGGAGATGCTGTGGGAGCATGGATTAGGGGCTTTAGCTCAGTGAAAGCTTCCTGGAAGAAATGACACATGAGCTGTCATAAAGAATCAATGGGAATTAGGCAAAGAAGGGAGGAAGAGGGTAAGGAGGTGGGAGACAGCACAGCATGAGCAGGAGTTTCTGTCAGTTCAGTGTTACTAGAGAGTGAAAAATATGAGATGGGGAGAGGCATGAGGTGAGGCTGAAGAAGGCAAGTGCTAGGTCAAGGAAGGCTTGGTTTTTAATACCGAGTAGCTGGGGCTTTATGTTGACAGTGATGAGGAGCCACTGAAGAGCTTTAAACAGGGAAGTGGCATGTGCTTGGCAGATGTTTTAGAGGGAAAGAAGAATAAATAAGGAATCCAATTAAAAAACAAAACTCTTTTAACAGAGATGATGAAGACCTAAATTGGGTCTTGATGGTAGGAATGGAGAAGAAGAGAGAGACTTGCAAACATTTAGGTAGTGAGGCAAAACAAAGAATCTTGGTGATTCTTTTGCTGGTCGGGAGGCGGACAGAAGGGGAGAATGAGTCATAGTCTCTGCTCGAGTGATTATTAGTGGTATTAACTTGGATTGGAGAAGAGGATCAGGGATCAGGGAAATGAGGAGGAGTTCGGTTTATCCATGCTGTGTTCGGAGTGCTGGTGGAACACCCGAGGGACCAGATGAGCAGGCACTTAGCTCTAGAAGTATGAAGCTCGGGGTGGGATCAGTGCTGGAGTTAGATCGGGCATTGTTCACGCATAGTGACAGTCAGAGTCAAGAGGATATACAAAGGAGATATCCAGATACATCTATTATTTTAATGTATCCTATTTCACTACCATTATTTTTAAACTGAAAAAGTTAATATAGCACTTCAAGAGAACCTTATATGAAGAATTTTTAAGATAGGATGAAGTAGTCAATGAGAAACTGATTTAAAAATCACAAATATGCAGCCCTTTGTCATATACTGGTGTTTAGAAACATTACATTAATATATGACGTCAAATCATCTTGTCAGTTGAATGCTAAATACAGTATGTATATATGCCTATGTTTTAAATAATGATAATAACAAAGCTCTTAGTTTTGTGCCAGACACTATGCATAGTATGTATATTAATATTCAGAGGCCGTGGGGTAGGTTTTATTATTATCATCTCCATTGTATAAGCAACTGACTCTCATAGAAGATAAGCAACCTGTCCAAGGCCACATAGCTGCCAAGTGGCAAAGCTGGAATACAAAGCCAAGACTCTTTCTCCAAGGCTCCTAACAGCTTCAAGACGCTGAGCATTAAGTGCCTCTCCTTCACTCCCATCCTTCTGCTCAGGCCTTTATTTGCAGCCATGAGAGGATAGCTGACAAGACAGCAATAGCCTTAATAAGCCAGAAGGAGGCAGGTGAACACAGGAATTTTTAACACTTAAGAAAACCATGAGTAATGATGTCTAAATGAATACATGCCTCAATCTGGAGATTCATGCTTCTGAATATTTGTAGTTAAAAGCCAGTGAGCATATTGGTTTTGGAGAAGGGCAATTTGAATTTACATATCAAAATTTAAATTAGCTTACTCTCTAGCCCAAGAATATCTCTTTTAGGAATAAAACTTTCAAAGATACTCAAAAGAGCACACAAAGAAAAAAACCTGGGAAAATCCTAGTATCTATCAACAGGAGTTAGATAAATAACTAACTGATATAATCATACAATACAATCGCTTGCAGCCTGTAAAAAAGAATACTGCAGATCAAAGAGGCCCATGATATAGTAAGTAAAAAAACACTGCAGGGGAATTTGTGGAATGTATATATATAGTCCATGCACATGATAAGTGTGGAAGGGTACACACCAAATCGTTAACAGGGATTACTCTGGGGTGGTAGGATTAAGGGTAGAGAGGGCGAAAGAAACCTAACACTTTTTAGTTTATACATTTTAAATATGTACATACACACACATACACATAAATAAATGTGTGTGTGTATATGTATATTTATATAACAGTGGGCATGTATTGCTGTTGGGAAGAAAAAAACTAAGATTTTTCTAAATCCAGTGAGTCAACCATCTGATAAGATCAATTTAAGTTTAGCCATATGCAAATAAGTTATGCTCCATCTATATTATGGAATATCATGGCACTGTTGAAAAGAAAGTCAGACCAGATTGCACTGACATGGGAGAAGGTCATGAAATATTAATTGCAAAAAGCATATTGCAGAACAATATGTCTAGTTTGATCTTATTTAAAAAAATACAAATTTGTATATTAATTCTTATATATGCATAAGAAAAATTCTAGAATGTTTAACAAAGTGTGAATAAGAGTGGTGATCCTGGAGATTGGGATTGGACGGAAGGAAATGCAAGGACTCAGACTTTCTCCTTAATACATATTTGATGTTTTAATTTTTATAATGAAAATGTATTAGCCGATAATTTTTTTAAGTAATAAAAACATTCCTAACAAAATGTAGTTTTAGCAGTGGAGCACTTTATTTTCACTTTAATGCAGATCTTAAATATTTGATATCACAATCTCCAAACGTGTCCTAGAAAAAATTTCAGATTTATAATGTTCATGAAATACATAATTTAGCATAGCTTTACATGTTTACTGGCACATAAAAGACTGCATAGAGGGGCCAGCCCCGTGGCCGAGTGGTTAAGTTCTCACGCTCCGCTTTGGTGGCCCAGGGTTTCGCTGGTTTGAATCCTGGGCGTGGGCATGGCACTGCTCATCAAGCCATGCTGAGGCGGCATCCTACATGCCACAACTAGAAGAACTCACAACTAAAAATATGCAACTGTGTACCGGGGGGCTTTGGGGAGAAAAAGGAAAAATAAAAATCTTAAAAAAAAAAAAACTACTTAAAAAAAAAAGACTGTACAGAAAGTAAAAATACTTTAAAATATTTTCAAAATCTGTTTTTCTCTTTCTTCCCATTCCCACAATGTAAATCTAGGCTCTCTTCACATAATCTCCTGATGAAAATGTTTCGTATAACATTTCCATGAACAATCTAAACAATCGCAATTTTGTCATTTCCTTCCCCTTGCTAACATGAGGAAACATATTCAAGCCTTTCATAAAACTTTTATTTTCATTTGTATCATTTCTGAAATGAACAAAAATAAACCAGGGCTCCAGAAATGCTCCTGGTGTTCATTTTGGATGTGGAGCCGCCTCCTCTCTGGTCTGACTCTTCTCTCATGAACATTTCTTCTTTATCTGGGAAGGCCCTAGTGAGACCTCACTCCCTACAAATCAGGATGCGTGTCCTCGCCTTGATTTCAGATTAACAGAAATTCTCACCTCTGCTCAAACTCTTCCCACAGCACTCACTACTTCTTCATTATCTGATAATCTCATTCCCGAATGCTTGTAAACTCTTGCTCATGCCTTAAGTCCCTTCTTGGTTGTCTTTAGAGAAGACCAGTTAAGAACCTCTCTGATTTCTCCTAACGGTTCAGAAGGAAAGTCTTGCCTCTTGAGAAGCAAATATGGGTCTCTTCCTAATGAGGAAGAGTCCACTCTGCTTTGTCCAAGCTTTGGCATCCTCCAGGGAGCTAGACTTCTCAGAGCCAGACTTCCTCACTGCTAGTCCAAAGTGGCAGGGCACTGGAAGGGCATGGTGTGGGAGACGCCTATGACTCCAGCCTGTGGATCAAGGATTATGATCATAAATATGTAACTAAAATTCAAACTGACCTAAGGGGGAAAGAGCCTCAATTAGATTAGTTTATAAATCACCCTGCTTTTAACAAATGATATAAAGAGAATATTATCAGAGACCTTAAGATATCTTCACCAAGGCATTTATTGAGAAGATCTTATTTCACCAAGGTGTTTGGTTGAAAGTAACTGAAAAGAAGTAAATTTGAGCAATAAATGGGAATTTTGTATAAAGCTAATGGTTGTCCAGTGGTCCTTGTCTCAAATGGGTGAAGGGACAATGGACAATAAACTGGAGTGAAAGTTGTAAAGTCCCTCTCTTTAACCATTGAGTTCCTTTCTTTAATCATAGGCTGAGTTTGCTTTCACTCATACCAAGCAAGAGGATCAGAAAGCAGCCATTTACAGTTGTTTGGAAAGCCAAGATTTCCAGTATGCCAAAATGAGACACATATGCTTGGAATTCCCTTTGGAGGCTAGAAGGCTAGATGTGATCAATTGGGGATGCAGCTGTATCTCTCTCTTTTTTTGAGGAAGATTAGCCCTGAGCTAACTACTGCCAATACTCCTATTTTTGCTGAGGAAGACTGGCCCTGAGCTAACATCCATGACCATCTTCCTCTACTTTATATGTGGGATGCCTACCACAGCATTGTGCGCCAAGCGGTGCCATGTCCACACCCGGGATCTGAACCAGCAAAGCCCAGGCAGCCGAGAAGCGCAACATGAGAAGTTAACTGCTGCGCCACCAGGCCGGCCCTTGCATGTCTTTGTTTTTATCACAAAGTGGCATGAGTGATTCCAAAGTGATATTATATAAACAATCGTATTTTTGCAAGTGATTCAACATGGAAACCAAATTTTATCTTAACGCTTTCCTATCCTCAATTCTAACTACTGAAAAGTACAGGGGCCACCCTGTGGCCAAGTGGTTAAGTTTGCGTCCTCTGCTTGGACGGCCCAGGATTTCGGGGGTTCAGATCCTGGGCGCGGACATGGCACCGCTCATCAGGTCATGCTGAGGCAGTGTCCCACATAGCACAACCAGAGGCACTCACAACTAGAATATACAACTATGAACTGGGGTGCTTTGGGGAGAAGAAGAAGAAGGGAGGGAAAAAAAAGAAGATTGGAAACAGATGTTAGCTCAGGTGCCAATCTTTAAAAAAATTTAAAAACATTAAAAAAAAAGAAGAAAAGTACAAAATGTTCTTTCCCTGAGAAATCACAAAACTATATTAACAGAGGCAGCCTTTTTCAGTATTCTCTTATATTTATTATAAATCAAAGTTAATATTTGAAATTATGGCCACATGATATTAAAAAGTTAATGTCAGTAATCAACCCTTTATTTCATGGAGATATCAACTTAAAATATCTGAAAAGCTGATTTTCAAGATCAAATCTAAGTTATGGCATACCTAAGAGCATAAAATATGTCAGCTCCAATACATCATCAATAAAGGTTAGCCGCTTTAAATTGTAAAAACACACGTAACTTAGCAATTCTCTTTTAATGATTGTGAAAGCTAGTATCATTCAAATTACTTAAAAATTAGTAGAAAGAGGGCCACATATATCTCTTTTTCAAAGATTTATCTTAAATTAAAAACAAAGAAATTAAATTATAACTAATTAAAACTTTGAGTTCTTAAAGGAAAAGATCTAATTAATGATAAACACACTACATGTAAATAATCATGCATCGGATAAATTCTAAACTAATAATAATTTAGAAGAAAATTCAAAGTTTATTATAAGTTAAGATTTCAATGCAGAAACTTTGCTATATTGTTGAGTAACCTCATGACATTTAATATTACTTTGCGGGATTTGAAAAATACAATTAGTTATCAGCAATCAATTTGTTGACTCTGTTGTCCCCAGATAGCATTTGCTATCAGTGGGAAAATACTGCTTATGCTCTAACTACTAGCGCACACTTCGTAATCTGCTAATTAGCATTTAATTTTCCCTTTGCTTAGGGAATAATGATTATTGCCTTCATGTAATACAACAAAGGGCTACCTTTAACCATCAATTTTTTAAAATTAGCTGATAATGCACAGACAATACCCATCCCCCCATGAGTGCCTTACATATTCCATCAGGATATAATAACCACTACAATTTTTCAGACTCTGCTGGAGATTGTTAATTTTAATGTTAACATAAATGCAGGATAGCCACTTTGATTATTTTCAAAACCTAGAATATTTTGACCTTTGGTATAAAAATTTCAATCACAACAGTTTTAAACTTGCATACTAAATTATGAGGGTGTGATTTAAAATATTTAACATGAAATGGCAAAAGTGAGAGATTAATTCCTATCAAGTAATTGTTAAAGAGGCAAAGCACAAACAACAGAGGCTCAAGTCTTTCACTTTTATATTCTTTAAATTTGAAGAGAGCTATTTGGTAACATGACTATTTTTCTCTCGGTAAAGGAAGTAATTCCAAAAGGTGAAAGTTGATTTCTAAATATTGTCTATGGTTTTCAAGGGCAGATTCTATCCTGGAGACAAAACTCTATTAAAATATATTTTTTTCTTTTTATTTACAGATCAGAGCATGTAACAGTGTTAAACCATATTTCATTTTTATTGAATCTTATAAATGTCATAACGGGATGGATTAATAAAGTAGATTCTCTATCTTTGGATAGGCAACACCTCTCTAATTTCTAAGCCTGAAAACATGCTATACTTCATCCAAATAAATGAGTTTCAAGTGCAAATTTATGAAATTTGGATTGTGATTCTGATGATGGTGAAAACACTGAAATCTGGATATTATAGGTGATAATGAATTTACAATGTATATATAACTTGTGGCTGTATGTATATTACCATATATTAGTTAATATCATATGCAGTGACAGAATGCCAAATAAATGAACACACAGTCAAGAAAATGAAGTCAAAGTACTTCCTAGTCTCCGTAAGAGTAAGAAAAACATTACCAAATTTCCAAATTCTTATTTCTAATTAAATCTATTTAAAAACAATGACAAACTATCAAAAAATGTTGATCAAAATAATTAGATAAGTGAGATAGCAAAATGATTGTCAAGAAAATTGAAAAATTCAGACTCAACACTTAGACATATAAAATAAAAAAGGACAAGAGAATGTAAAGTTTGGCTAAGTGACTTGATCAAATAATTCCCAATTTTATTTGTGGTTTATGGTAATCCAATGAAAGATTCAAAGAAGTATACATTTGACAAAAATTAATGGAAAAGCCTAAGATTTAATGCTTATTATACAAGTAAAAAGAGAAGAAAACTAAATTAGGTTTGGGTTAAATCAGATATGAAGTAGTTTAATAAAGTAAAAACAAGACAACTTAGCAATCATGCATGGGGAAATTTTAAGGAGCAAATTTTCAAAGTAGAGCATGGGGAGATGTATGCACAAATCCCATTAGCAATAATGTGTTCTTCTGATCTTGGTGAGATTCACTTTTAAGTGATGCCATAACTATTGTTAACAATCCTGCATTTATGACAGCATTCATTTACTCTCTGTCCCTGAAGACAGTGAACCTAAAAGTAGTGTTATTCTTTCTTTTGCATTTACTAATGATATATTTAGTTTTATAGGCACTAGTCACAGATTGACCCTTTTTTATGTCTCACTGTGGTGTGTAATTTTTTTTTTAATAACTGTATGTTTAAAATAATTAGTACTGCTGGATATAATCAGTAATTTCCTAAAACTGCAAAAGGCAACTTAATATTTCTACATAGCAGCTGTAATACACAATATTGCACAGAACTAAATTATTACAAACAGTGCCAGCAGTTTTCTATACACAGTACTTAAGATAATTATAAAAAATCATCTTCATTACTGCTTGCTAGCATTTTTTTAACAGTTTAATTTGGATAGGTTACAAAATACATTCAAATCACACAGATATAATTACTGTAAACCCAAGAAGCTATAAAATGTTCCCAACCAAATCCCTTTGACCCTGTTAATGTCTGTTCCTTGTTAATCTAAGGCAAACATTGTTTGTAGTGTGCATTTGTTATAGAATATGAAAAGGGGGGGGGGGCGCGGATAAGGAACTCCCTTAACAGTTGTTATTGATTCCAGCATTTACTGACTGAGAGCTAAGTGCTGTTTACAAAACAGAACAGATGCAGATGCTGACAAAAAGGTAAACAATTGTTGCATGGCTTCCAGCCAGATTCTGAACCGATATATTAAACTCCAAGTGAAGCACATTTCCCCTATGGATTGCACTTATTGCCACTTCATTTCCTCTGTGCTCCGTCTCTCTATTGCTGGGCCTGGCACTAAGCTATTTCCAGTTCTTTGCTGACCCCTGAGGCCTGGTGCTACCACACACAGCCATTAGAGAAGGGAATTGCATGTGTCTGACACGGCCTGAAACCAATTATTTGATATTTTCTTCAGAATGATGCCCAACTCTGTTGGGAATGAGCAATCATGAAATAATTTACCTCCTGATTTAATTTTTTCCTGCACAAATTAGTTGTAGACTGAGCTGGCTATACACAGATGCCTGTGACATGGCTCTGTCTTATCAAGATGATACTTGAAATGAAGCAGGGGGGTCTGAATTGAATAGGTTGGGGAATCCTGCTTTAAAGAGGCATTGACAAGTTTATCAGATATACTGATCACATGTACTCTCTGTTGATTGAAAATGACAGAACCTTAAAGAACCATCAGGATGGCAGAGAAAACCACAAAGATGCAAACCTTTGCAGAGTGTTTAGTGTTTTTAAACATCTGTCTGATTTCTGGTTTCCTTTTCATGTCCGAGAAACCTTGGCACATGATCAAAATTTAACGAAAAATAAAAAACAAACTTACATGGGTTCATGACTGAGTGACCTTCACCAAATATAGTATTTAGTAATTCTATTTTTAGATACAGTCATAAATGTCGAGAAAGTATGTGTTTTCCTGTAACGCAAATCCTTACAAGTGCATTTCACAAAAATGTAAAGAACTTGTACTTTATACTTTGCAGTCTGTATGTCACAGAAACAGGCAAAACATGAGATCATCATTTATCAATAAACACAGAAAGCTTGTATAAATTTGCATATGTTTAATCTGAATAATGACATATGAAGGCCAACTGCTCAATAAAGACAACACAAGTGTCTTTACAGGGACTCACTGAAGATACAGCTTCAAGCAAATTTGTACAGTGATTTCTTATCTATAAAAGCAATTTCTCTCATCTTTACATCCTGAGTCCACATTAGATCTCAGCCATTAAAGCTTAAAGATGCATTGATTGCTGCATCATCCTAGTTCTCTTTAGGGTCCAGTCTCTGCTAACTAGACTCATGTACCAATAATTGTGAACTTTATGCCTTTTGTAACCATGACTAAGAAAAATTATAAGAAAAATGTCCATTAAAAATATACCCACTTCAAACAGCTAAAAGATTACTGTTTTATTGCACCACAAAAATAACATTACCAATGATGATTATAATCGATTTCAGTACACAGTTTGGAAAAAGACATAGGAAGTCACTATAAAACAGTTTTATAATGTAACTTTCTCAGACAATGATCATCATAAAATTTGGACACAATTTCTCTTCTTTTCAGAATAGATTATTTCTCAAACCTGGGTGTCTACTCCAAAAATTATTACAACAATTAGTATTGTGTGCCTTTTGCTAATGGAAATGGTAATACTGAACTTAAAGTAATTTCTACCTTGGTGGACAAACAATACAATGCCAGTTATTCTAAAACTGGCTCAGTATAACTATGTTATAGAAATCTAAAATATTAAAACTCCAATTTATTTAGTTTTTTATATCTCACTGGCATCATAATTCCAAAGGCCTTATGAGAGTCTCATCTCTCACTAGTACTTACCTGCTAACTGGTTCTATTATGGAAGAGATTAACCTAGTAATAGTGTAAACTAGGCTTTTCTAAAAAATAGATTGGGTTTTCTGTCTTTACTCAATGTTGAAAAGAAGCTGCAAAAACAAACATTGGTAGGTTTTGCTTTTGATTGAGACAATATACTGTACTTCATTTAACATAACTTTTCATTTCCTTACATGTGCAATTTCAGATCTCCATTTAGATTGCCCTACCATCAAAGTTCTCATGAATGTTGTGGTAAGACTAGAAGCAAATTAAAAATACTTGTATAAACAACAGAATAGAAATTCAATTTTAAGAATGACAGAAGCTAAAGAACTTCTGACTGGAAGTCCATTATGACTTTTAAACATTTTACCCAAAGGTAAGGATTATTTTCTCATTTCTACATGTGCGGGATTGATTGGTCTAACTTTCAAAGCTACCAGCAGTTTCTCCTGCATAAATCCCTGTGCAGAGAGATCAGTCCATAGTCAGAAAATGCTACTTTAGACAAAGAATTTTAACAGTCCCTGGTGTAAAAGACATAGATTTCCCCTGAGTTCAAAAATAATAGGTGGAGATGTTATATGACAACTACTTTGAGACAGAAGATGTGTTTTATACCAAATATTTGACTTCATAGATGTGACACCGATGGTCAAAGATTTTCATATTTATATATAATGACAGTAAAAATCTTATATCATAATGTACATTTTCCAAGTTGATTTTCATAATAAAAAATGATGCGGTGCAGTGACAACCATTAAAATTCTCAGTCTCCAGTTAAAAAGATTCCATTTTTAAAGGAATCTTATCAATGATTTTTTGCTTATTAAGCTTTCTTCTTGAATATTTACAAAAGAAATATGTTGGGTACTAATAACTGATTAATAATATAATAACCAGAAATCACATATTAATTTTCTGAGAACCTGAGAAAAATTGTTAATTAAACAATATTCAACATTATCATAGTCCACAGAAAAAATGACCATATGTTAAATAAGAATTTAGGGATTCACGACCTGTAAATGTAAAAACCTGCAAATGTTCTTATCTAAACAATAGAAGTAAGCATTCACATGTATTATTACGTCCATAATTCAAGATAGAGAAGAACAAATAATTTTAGCAGGGGAAAGCAGAAGTTAGAAAAGTTTTATGAAGGTTGCATAGACTTAGCAACTCATTTTCTACAGAAAATGAATTTTTAGTTTGCAACAACTTCATGTATATTACGTGTCCAGTCTTTGCTCAACACAGAATAGTTGCAAAATAAATTTGTTCACTTTTAGAATAACTTTATTCTAAACTTCTTTTCAATATTTTTTGCAAATATTTTCATTCTGCTCTTAATGTTACTTATATTTTTAATTAGACAATTTCTTTTTCCAAGTAAAAAAACAAGGGTTTTAAAATATCAGTATTTTAATTCTTTTTTAGTTTTTCAGTTTTTAAAAATGTTATTGCATGGTTAATAAGGTATATAAATCTCAAATTGACCTCTGACTCCTCATGAGAAACCAAACAGTCAGTCATTTTTTATCTACCATCCTTAGTATTTGAATGTCATAATTAGAGGATGTAGCAAGTGAAATATTCGTTCCACCCTTAGGAAGAACACACAGGTGTTCCAAGAAGGAAGGAAATTGATAATTGAGTGCAATTTAGCGTTTGCTAATTGTTGCTGTATGGGAGCAAAAATATTACTAAAATTAAATTGTATCTACTTTGTCTGTTATGGAATATAGTTTCCATCTTTGTTGCCCTACTGTCTTTAGAACAAAGATTCAGAAGCCTCAGAACATTTAATGGTCAACAACTGAGTCAGAAAAACAGTTCATTCAGCAGAAAACGTTTCAGGTAAATAAAGATGCGCACATACACGTAAATCTATGCACCAACCCAAGCACATAACATACACCCCCCTCTCATACACAGTCATTTTTCTCATATTTTTAATCAAATAAGTAATTTTCACAGATGATACAACCTTTAGTAGGAAGAACTTAAAAACACCATCAATTCCTTAGGGGAAAGACATTCTAGTGTCAGACTTTTCATTTATTTATTTAAAAGATTGACACCTGTGCTAACATCTGTTGCCAATCTTTCTTTTTTCCCCCTTCTCCCCAAAGCCCCCTGGTACATGGTTGTATATTCTAGTTGTGAGTGCCTCTGGTTGTGCTATGTGGGATGCCACCTCAGCTTGGCCTGATGAGCGGTACTATGTCCACGCCCAGGATCAGAACCAGTGAACCCCTGGGCCGTGGAAGCGGAGGTGCAAACTTAACCACTTGGCCATGGGGCCGGCCCTGCCTTATTTATTTCTTTATGGAGCATTGAGGTTCAGTGGGAAGATACTTCTAACTTAGTTCTGTTTCCAACTTGACTTGTTAACCAGCCAAAATTCTTTAGTTTTTTCATCCATAAAACAAGAACTGGAATTGCTGCTCTGCTTAATTTCAGAGTGGTGATGTAGCAAAGATAAGTCAAATAAAAAAAACAAAAATGTGGAAGCATCTTGAAGACATAATATTAACTATGGTATTGTTATTAATTAATCATAAAGAGGACCTTGTAGGGGAACAAAATTTGCCACCCCAAAATGTGTCTCTTTGGCATAAGGATTATTCTAGGCTCATTACTTTAAATGAACAGAGAGACTCAGGAAGTTTTGCTTTTTACCTCTCCCTTAACTGCCTAAAAGAATTTAGATACAGGGCCCTGTCCTAGAAGAGCACTATCTCCAGAGATAATCTACAAAGAACATGGGCTAGGAGTAGTGGGGAGAGCTCAGCAGGGCCTGGAAGATCAAAGTCCTCCTTGTGTCCCATTGTCTTTGCATGGCATGGCAAACATTTGTTTACCAAACATTTGTTTTCCCATCTTCCTGTAAATTGTTTCCCTCCTCTTTAAAGTCTCAGACCCCAGCCCCTTTCTCCTTAGCTCAGGATGGCATATAAACCTCAATTGCCTGACCCTCACATCTTTGGGGTTCCCGTACATAGATAATTAAATTTTATTTTCTCCTGCTAATCTGTCTCATGTCAATTCAATTCTTAGACCAGCCAGAAGAACTTAGAAAAGGAGGAGGAAAAATTTCTTCCTCCCCAACAATCTCGACCTGGCAATAATTGCTTCAACTATTTCAGTAACTTAGTTACTTTTACCTTAACTGGCAGAAAGCTTAAGTGTAAGCAGCTTACTTGAATCTCTAGGAAGAAAATGAGAGTCTCTATCTAGGTACTTTTTTTTTGTACTAAAACAAAAATTAATATTATTATTTTCCTTTTCATGCATTAATATGTAAAGTCTTGGATTTTTTTTCTATTCAAATTTTTCCCAAACAGAAAATCCATGATGCAGCTTTGCACTCTATTACTACCATAGTTCCTTCCAAAATTCAAGTTTGTTTAATTTTTTATGTACAGAAATCAATGTGTTACAATTCCAGAAAGTCCAACACAAAAACAAGGATCTACAAAGTGGCTAAAATGGGAATTACTCTTCAAATTATAAAAGGATTTTTACAAGTGAATTCATTTAGCAAGAGACAGTAAGTCACTGACAATAAGTCAGTAGTTAAGAGAATAGGTTTGGTAGTAATTCAGAAATGGATTTGAATCCCAGCTAAGGTACTTCCTAGCAGTGGGACTTTGGGAAAGCTACTTAACTTGTTCAAACCTCAGTTTTTACAACTATAAAATAGGGAAAATGTCCAACTTTTCAGAGACGTTGTAAGAACCAAGCGGTCTACTGGTGCATAAAGTGGTTACCATGGTGCCTGGCAAATTAAAAGCACCTAAAAACAGTATCTATTATATGACTGACTTTGTATATTTGTAAACAGATTAATAAGTAAAAGTGAAGATGATCAATGGAAAAACAGTAACAAAAATTAATGTTGAATTCATGTTCTGAGTAGCATCCTTTGCAAAGTATATACCTTATTCAAATATTTCCTGCAAAATAGATCCTAAGCTATTCGTTGTCTTATCAAAACTCAAGAAACAGAATGGCTGAGAATGACTTTTAACACAGAAAACACTATCTCAAATGGCATGAAGAGCTTGTTCTGTCCTGTTTCCTATATAAAGGATGAAATAAAAATGAATAGTTCTAATTTTTACTCTCACCCCGATGGATCACCTTGTGCACTTCTACTATGGAAAGACCGATGGTACAGAAAGGAATCAGGTTGAACGGCAAATGCCCTCCTGGCTCAGAAAAAGGGAAGACAAGTCTCTCTGCTGATGGCACGGTCACCCCAGCATATTCTAGGAGAAGCCTCGAGAAGACACTGAACATGCCATGTAACATCACTGGCAGAAGCAAAGGCTTTAGGATCAATTATGTCAAAACCCAAATCATCACTTTTGACTTTCTTTACATGCTGAAAAAAATACTAAAATTATTTACACAAGTTTAACACGTATAATGTTTCATTAAAATATGGCTTCTGAAATTCTTACCCACAGACTCTTAGGACAAGATTACTCTTCCATGCTTTATAGGACTAACTCTGAGGCTTTCATTTTGTACTCATACAAGCATTTGTATGGATCCAGAGCTGCTTTCCAAGAAATAGTATTGTCCATGCCTACTGTCTACAGCCTTGCTGAAATGAGCCGGTTCTTCCCCAGGCCAAAGCACAAGTCATTATTAAATCCCTGCCTTGCCTGCTTTAAATACATGCCAGAGGAAAGGGATATGGATTTCTTTCAATCAACAATACAGACTAATAATTGCATTTCCAGTTCTTGCCTGTGATCTTAATTTTCAATTATTTGATTAAAGATGCTCCTGCAAAAAAATAAAAAATAAAAAATGAAACTAAAAATAAAACAAAATAAAAACATTTGGTTGTGGGATCAAAGAGAAAACTGAAAAGAATGACTGGGAATAGCTTCCGATGTAAACTGGAAGGAGACTCCACTTCCTTTTTTGCCTAATCACCCACTCCCCTCTTCACCCTTTCATCCTTATAAAAAATGCAAACACAGGAGGAGGGCAGTTTTCATATTGTTATTTTCAAGTTTCACTTGCAAAAGGAAAATCACACAGATAAAGATCTAAAGGAGGCTTTTGTATCTGCTACTGTGGCACACAAAGCCACATGCTTAGCCAGTTAATATATCTGTACTGACAGTAGAGAAAATAAATGTGGCAGTTTCCAATGACAAATCGTAGGCATTAAACTCTGGTTGGGGAATGATTTCAATGTCACTTAAAGAATCAGAAAAAGTTTAAAGATAAAAGGTCCTCAGATATTACCTAATAAAACCCTTCCATCTTATTGATTAGAAAAATTCAATGAGCTTAAATGACTTATCTAAGGTCACAAAACAAGGAGGAAGGAGATTCAGGACCAGCATCCTTGACTCCCAATCAAGCACACTTTTCACTTTCTCAGAGTAAAGAAATTGTAAACAAGGAATGTACCAGTATTTCATTTAAAAATAGCAATTATGATAAAGCAGTAGGGGGGGAAAAAAGCTGATCAATGATGCCACTTATTAGTATTTTCAACAATGATACATCAAAAAACACTAAAACTATATTACTACTTTAAAGAAATTTGTGATAATGCGTAAAGATATTACTTTTGCTTATGAATTTTTTTCCCATTTACTGTTTATGTATTACTTGAAATTCCAGCTTCAACTAATAACAAGCGTAATTGTCACCAGAGATCTAATGGAGATCTTTACTTCTGTCTCAGGAGCGCAACAGGGAGAAGAGATGCAGTTTCCTAGGAGGCTTACTTAGTCTCTTCTCTAGCAATACTTATACAAACGCTTCCTTTCGTAGGCATTTTGCATGCTGGCCTCAATACACTCCTTCACCTTTCCCTGAGATCACCACTCAGCTAGTCGGAGCTACTGGAGGAATAGGAGAGACAGCAGGGTGACTTTTGACTGGCCTGCTTAAATCTGTGCCTCCCTAGTCAAGAATTCTACCTTTATTTTGGTTTGGGGGACTTCTTTACCCTGAAGGATCTTTCCATCCCCTGAGAGATTCCATTTCCCTCACCCCTAATCTTCCTTAAACAAAATAGCAAGAGACTGTGAAAGGCAAGTGGCTTTAGAGGCCACTCAGGTTCAAACTCTCATCCATTGTAGATTTTTAGACCTTACAAATATTCAAAAGCATGTATCATATCTCTTAGGTCTTTCTCTTTCAAGCTAACAATAACCTCTAGAAAAATTCAGGGTAAGATATACAGGGGACTACGAAATTTATCTGATGTCTGAAATCTCTTGATTGCACCTTTTCATATTAAAATAGAGAGGATTTATTTAACAGAAGTTTATTATACATAAACAATCCTCTCTTTTTCAAGCATTGAGAAAAGTAGCAATAACTTTTCTTAAATCCAAACAAAACACTGTTTTAAAAGTAAAACTAACTTGATCACTTAACCACTCTAAATACAGACATAGAGGACTCTTACAATATAAGAATGGTACTATTCTCCTGAAATGTGGAAGTACACCAGTACATGTGTAAATATGAATCTGACTTCCCAGATAACGACAAACAAGATTGTAACCAAAATGCTAAATGCAAATTTCTAGCTTTTTGAAAGTTGTTTATTTTGACTTTAAAGCCTTATAAACTACATGAAAAAATAAAATACTGTAGTATAAACCTTTATAAAATTTATAATTTTCCTCAAAAATTATTAGAGAAACTCTAAGAATACAGATTAATAAAATCAGAGTTATTAAGCAAGTCTTGCTTCTTAAATCATTCTTGAAACTTTGTAAAAGAGTATCCGCAAAAATAATATTGTTCTTTTCTAGGATAGATCACCAAATCACAAATATACTGTAATATTTGTATTAACATTATATCATCATTTTCTTCAAATAACAAAACGTACATGCTATAGTATATGTTGTACATCTTAAACTTACACAATGTTATATGTCAATTATATCTTAATAAAACTGGAAACAAAAAAACTAGTACACATACAAGGCCTGCTTAAGATATATTGACAGATCACAAAATTGGAATTATAAGCAAAAAGTTTCTAATTGGCATTATGTAGTCTTCAAATGAGAAGAGTGTGAGATAGTTTAGAGAAAAGTCAAACAATGGCTATACTAAAGTAGAGTTAGCATACAGAGGATTCAGAGCAGTGTTTTTAATGGAATGTGCTTTTTCCTTCCTGCACTCTTAGGCAGTAGAACACAGTCATAGAGCAAGGGTTCTGGAGTCAGACAGACCTGAGTTCGAATCCTGGCTTCACTGTGTAACCTTGAGTAAATTACTTAATGTACCTCTGCCTTAGTTTCCTCACTATATAATAGAGATAATAAATAATGGTACCTATCTTCTTAAGTGGTTAGAAGGATTAAATAAGATAATGCACATCAATGTCTGACCCAATAAATGTTAGCTATTGTTACTTAAGGAATATCTTTTCCATAGTTTCAGTCAAAATATTGAAGACTTGGAGAACATAAAGATATAGATATAAATAAAGATAATATACAACTCATTCAAGCCAATCTACATTTTATTCAAATAGGAAAATAAATTGTTACAATTTTTTATGGATAAATATTAATAAATTATTATTGTTATTTTGCTCATTTACAACTGTATTTCCTTAATAAATAAAATTTGGTCTCTGGGTCAAATATTATTGGAAAATATGGTTGATCCACTAAAAGTTAGTTTAGCAGTTCTCCTACAGCATTAGCAGCAGTTACCCCTTTAATTTTCTTCCCCTCACTGTCTGGCTTAGAACCTTAAACATGGGTGCTGCCAAATGCCTTGCTTATGGTAGGTGCTCAATAAAGCTGAACTGAATTGATATTCAGGCAGCCCACTTGAACAGTGCTGTTTGAAATTTCTTTTACAAGTGACAAAGCATTTAATTCTATCCTTTGAGACAAGGTCAAACAGCATGATGGTTGAGAACATAGGTCTTGGAGACAGAAAGACCTACATAGGAATCCTGACTCTGTACAACACGATCCAGGGCAAGTTAATCCTTCCAAGCTTCTTTCCTCGTTAATGAAATTGGAATAATAAGGAATGGGATGTACTTAGCACAGTGCCTGGCATATAGAAAGCATTCATTTATCAAGTGATTTAAACCAACATTCAGATAAAGGAGCTTGAGAAAGATCAGTGCACTGAGACTTGTGGAAAATGTTTTAAATTTTGGTGTTAAAGCCGACACGCATAGTTTTCTTTCACGAATGGGAAAACACCTCAATATCAGCCCTAAAGACTCCATAGCAACTTACACATATTTTCAACCATATGGATCTTTTCTTCTGTTATAAACTATATTTAGCACATATAAAACTTTCATATTGAAAACACTTTACAAGTAAGCAGGAATTTTTTCAGAGAATATAAAAATTTTAGAAAATAAGTACACTCATGTAATGCATTTAAAATTTATGTGTTAAACAATGAAAGTGAAAAATCTATATGCTTTGAGTAGGACTGTAATGTTCCTAAATTAACTGACTTTCTATTCTGCCATAACCTAAACTTGGCTGATGCATCTCTGTTCTGTGATGTGATCCAGCTTCCGGGTGAAAATAAAAATTTTAAGAGAAAAAATTAAGTTATTTGAAAATTCACATATCAGAGTAATTTGGTACTCTGGCACTTTATTAAGGAAGGTAAGTCAAAATATAGTGAGCTACGGAAATTTTTATAAAGGGATCATAAATTCAAAGATAGCAGCTCAACAAATGATAATTTTCAAATACTTAAAAAATATAGTTAATGAACCTATTTAGATATATACCTCGAAGTTTTATGTAAAAGCATGACTAATCATAATTTCCAAAATAACAGTATTTTTTACTTTGATTTTTCTCCACTGGTGGGAAATTAAAATGACAACAGGGAAAAGTTTATTATATCACAATAGTTTCACTTTACTTTTTCATTTATATTTTGTATAAAATTAGGAATCTTCAAATCATCTTTTATTTTTATATAAATAATATTAGAGGAACTTTTAAAATTAGCTATATTAAAATGCTATGCCTCTGTAACCAATTATAAGATAGAATTTTATTATTAGTATTTCATAATAGCTCTTTATTGGAATTGGCTAAAATACTATAATTTTAAACTTCTAATTTTAGTTAATGTAAATTTCAACATTTTTTTTTACTTCATAATGCTTCGGCTTTGGAAGGTACAATGGGTTAAAAATTATATATATATATATATATGAACATATATGTGCATATATGTATGTATACATATATATATGTATGTTTCATCCAATAATTTATGCTATCAAAAAAAACCAAAACTCTTATTGGCAATATTTTTGACTTACATTTACAATATCTTTAATAAATTAAATAACAGGAAAGAAAACGCTTCTATTGCTATACTTACAGAAAAAGGAATGCATAAGAGAAATGTGTACTGCAAAATTTCACATCTTTTCATTAATTAGGTTTAACCAAATAGAAAAATCTTAGAAAATTAAAGATAACAAAAGGCTTAAGTGAAACCAAACAGAAATTTTAAAAATCACTAACCCAAAGCATGCACTGCTCCTCTATGCCTGCTGGAGCTCTTGCTTGTTTTAATCACACGGACAGCACTTTCTTTGAACTGCAGCTCACAAAAATTTGCAAGAAATTTTGCCATTTCTTCTGTAACAGTATCCAGGTAAGTTTCTTTAATGAATTTCACTGTTGAGGATGAAGCTAAAATTCCACACAGTGTGTTAAAATCCTCTCTTATCATTGAGTACAACTTAAGCATTGTACTTTGGTATCCACGAACCATTAGGTCTAAATTTGATTCTCTGCTGTAAGAAGGAAAGCAGTTCTGTAGAAGTTTAGCTAACAGCTTATTCTGTATGTTTTGGTACTTGATTATAACTTCTGATTCTGGATACAGAAACAAGAGTTGTTGTATGCACTGATTTTTCAACAAAAATTTTTGCTGTACATTGTTTATTTCATTATGGCTTTGTAATTGGCTCACTAAGAAGCGTCGAAGATGTAGGCTTATATCATCCCATATAGACTTCACATCCATAGAAGAATGATCTTCAACAGAATGAAGAGAAGTCCTAGACAGGAAATGAAAAGATGTTCCACTTAGAGCAGATGGGAATGAAACGCTGCTCTGGCAGGAGAGGTCCCAAAGTAAATCCAATATCATTTCTTCTTGATTTTGTTCATTCTTCAACAAATCTTGCTAGTAAAAGTAAATTATAATGTTAGAAATATTATTAACTGTAAGAGTAACAGGAAAAAATGATTTCTACAGTTGTACACAATTTTATAATAATTCATTTCAATTTAAATTCATTTAAATTTAAATTTTTATAATAATTCATTTAAAATCAATACTCAGATGCTCGTCAAGATTTTTGTTTTTCGCATTTGAAATTTAATCAATTCAGACATTTTAGAATGTTAGCTTTATGGTCTGTTAAACTGTATAAAGCCCAGGTGATGAACCATATTTTCAAATAGATTTCCAGACATATAGTTTTTAGCCCTCATTGTTAGCCACCCCCAATATAAGCTGAGCTGTATGAAAGCTGCAGCTTAAAAACTGTAAATAAAAATCTATAGTAAAACATTGATTGAAATATATTCCTAAGACAAAATAAATTCAAGATCATGCCCCTAATTAATTTCTGGTAGATAATCTTCATGCCTGAATGAGTATACTTATTATTATAGAACCCCAAATGAACATACAGAATGGAGACTTTTAAATATAGTATGTGCCTAGGGGTTACTAATAGCTGCCATCCTGAGAAACAAAATTTAATACATTTAAAGACTTTAACTTTCATTTAAATTCCTTTTTTGAGAGCCATGTTAAGAATGATTTTACTTTGGACATTAATCTGAAAATATTGCAGTTTTCTCCAAAGAAATAACTAACACAAAATGGGAAAAAAATACTCTCAGACTCATTCCCCAAAAGATCATATGAAATTATTCCTTTATACTTTCTGTGTTAACTGACAGAAAACAATGATAGGTATAATTAAGAATAGCATAGGGACAAAAGAATTACTTTCTTTTTGGACTTTGAATTACATGCACACATTCTCTTACATGCTGACTTTCCTAATTATGTCTATTTCAGCTAATATTGAAATTAGTTTATATTCTTTAAGTAGCAACAAGCTGATTATAAGAAAAATGAAAGCAAGATTCAAGTGCCATAAAATCAGGCTGGCTTTGAAATTTCTTATTGACAAAGATACCACAGGTTTTGTGATTCAGAATTAGGAACAACTCCTAGACAAACTCCAAAAATTTGCTCTCAGTCATTCTAAGCATTGGAATGTCTAATTTAATGTTCTACCTGTAATAAATAATTATCCAATATCTCTACAGTGTTTTATTATACACAAACACTTTTCCATACAATCTCTGGCGTATTCATAATGAAAACTCGGAGACACAAATATTTAGAAACCCAGTCTACAGATAAGCACACTAAAATGCAGCATGTTTATTTTCCAAACGTCGCACACAATAAAGCACAGAACTAAGAATGGATCCCTGGCTTCATTCTCCTTGTCCGTGTTCTTTCTATTACACTCCAGAGAGCCACAAAGTACACTGACCGTTCTGAAGTTTCTCTCTCTCTATTCTCCCTGTATTTAGTTCTTTGGATACTTCTGGAGAAGAAATGTCCTTAGATAGAGTCCAGGACATCAGCATTGTAATAAATTCTATAAAGCAAATGAGTCATATTGGTGCCTCAACCCTGGGTCGGTCAATAACTGCAAATATTTGATCAAGCAAAGAATAATAGATTACAGAGGTTTAAAACATATGCTTAGTATGACTGCTTAAATTGTGAAAATAACTTCAGTATAATTGCCATAATGAGGCCCTCTATTTCTTATTTAAATAGCTAGAAAATTAATACATAAAAAGTTTTCTATGGAAAAAAACAGATGTATGAAAAATGCTGTCAAGACTGACACTTTTAGCATGTAAAAACTTCATAATAAGGTTATTTTAATCTGGATCTGTTTTAATAATGTGGTTCTTTCCTCAAAATAACATGATCAATTATGTAAAAAACCTAGTTCTGGAACAAGTCTGTCAGTCTAATGAACTTGAGCAAAACTAAGGCGGCCTTTGCCCTGCAGTGAATAGAGGATGACTTATGAGTGACAGATTAAAAGATAATTAAAAGCTTTTGCTTTTAATTAAATGAGAAAGCATTATTACATTAATATTAATGAAATTCAATACACATGGCTCTTAATAGAAATTAAAGGAATAACTATATCCATATTTATTCTTCAAGGCTCCACCTTCAAGAGATAATGGGTGAGAGGATTTTCTTAAAAGAATAAGGCTTCAGGGCACATAGTCTTCCTTTCTCTTCCTTTTATTACTTTGTAAACATTAAAGAGACATCTGCAATAATAACAGCCAAAAACTACTTTCATCTGATTCTGTCATCCTAAGCCATCTACAACCTCAAGATATTTTCCACATCTGCCTTAGTCAATGTTTGATGTTTAGACAAAAACAGTGCCTTTTTTCCCCTAAATTAAATTAAAACCATAGCTACAGAAATACTGCTTTCTAACAACTGTGCTATTTCTCTGGGAAACTGTTTTTGCAAGTTAGCCACCATTGTACATGTAGGTGTAATAAAATAACTTTTGATTGAAGGCTACAAAAACTTCTCTAACATAGAGGGTAGTCAGTATCAAGGAATGACCAATGTAATAATTCTCCATCAATTAACAGAGGTCTTGTACAAATTGCTGCCTTGACTGAAAAGAACTGGGTATACCTGCAGGTTGAGGATGAAGGGAATGATGGACAAGGCTACTTAATAGATACAATTGATGGAGATCTTATTATGTTTAATAGTGAAGCACAGAGAAAATAAGTAGTTATGAAAGGACACAAAAGGTAACAAATAGGAACTTTTCTGGTAGATAATTGTGGTTACGTATCAACATACTTTGTGGGTTGATATAGTATACATCATACCACAAATCACTCAGGAATTATAATGTTTAATCTTTATATAAAATTTCATTTTATTGATAAAAATCATAGTAAAAAATAAAAACAAATAGCTCACTGGATTCCACTGGGGTTAGAGAAACAAAACAAAACACAGGTCTTGACTCCAAGATATGGCAGGCTAATATGGTCACTAAAATAAATACATACATAGAGAAATTGAATGAATTGTATTCCCTGTTCACCCACCCCACTTCACCATAAAGCAAAGATTCTTTTATTACCAATGTTTTGAGGAATTTTATCAAATCTCCATGGGGAATGGAAGGTGACTTGAAAGAATTATAATTATAGCTATTTAGCCATTCAAAACAGTCAGTTGTTGTTTGCAGCTGCACATCTGGGCATTGTTTGTTAACTTCGGACTGTATTTCTTTAATGCAATGTTCTATGCTATAAAAAAGAAAGGAAAAAGTTATTTTGGCAAGAAGTAGTTAATGGTTCCATCTCACAATATCACAGGCCCTGAATGTATTGGGTACCTGGTTGCATACAATCTATAAAATTATAAAACATTCAAAAATTGTAAAAAATTCATATGATGTGAAAATAATAACAAAGATTATATATCTTCATTCATAACTGAAAGTTCAAATTTTCTGGAAGTTTCATTTCAATTGCTATAGAGGACATATAAAATATCTAGCTACTCAGAGATGAATTAGAAATTCTTTTGTGTTAAAAATTAAGCACAGGGGCCGGCCCCGTGGCTGAGTGGTTAAGTCGGTGCACTCCGCTGCAGGCAGCCCAGTGTTTCGTTGGTTCGAATCCTGGGCGCGGACATGGCACAGCTCATCAAGCCACGCTGAGGCGGCATCCCACATGCCACAACTAGAAGGACCCACAACGAAGAATATACAACTATGTACCGGGGGGCTTTGGGGAGAGAAAGGAAAAAAATAAAATCTTTAAAAAAAAAAAATTAAGCACAGATGCAATGAAATAATGGTCCTCTTGATAGACAGTGGATAGAAGGCAGAGATTAAATACTCTTGATGAATGAAGATCAGAAACATACATTATCTGATAATAGGTAAATGACTATATAAAATTATGGAAAACTTCAATTAATAGAATATTAAGAAGTCACAATGCAGATACAGAGTCTGTAATTTCAAAAGTTATAAAACAGACATGCTGTATATACACCGTTACTACAGCTAAGTATCTTTTCCTGCCATCAAACTCCACTCTAAAAAATGCAAACATACTAAAAATTGTATATAAAAAAAAAGACTGGAAGGAAATGAAACAAAAGGTTAACAGCAATAATCGTTGGGTGATGAAATTTGGTGCTTTTAATTTTACTTTTCTATATTTTCTAAATTTTTAGAAGGCATAAAATGAAACTCTTCATTTACCAAAAAAAATTGAATAGATATATAAACTAAAGAACAGAGAAAACATGCCCAACTGAATCTTCCAATATATATCTGTTTTAAAAATTCTATTCAAAGTATCCTTAGCTCTGAAATTAAAAAAGATACACCATGTTATTTTAATTTTCATATAAAAATCTATGCATTCATGATTATAAATACTTGTAGGGCAAACTGGTGACCTTAAGCAGAATGTCATCGGCAGAGCCAAATGGATATGACAAATTACTACCACCTGATGGCAGCATATCTAAACCGCAAGAAAGCTTATTAAACAAAATTCTTTTGAAGCTGAATCTCCTCACCATAATTGACAGCTATGCATTTGCCTCTTAATAGTATTAAGAAAGATCTGTTATTAAAAAGGTTACTACTATTTTGAAAATATCATTGCTATTAATTATATATTCCACATGATAGAACCATGTAGACCTTAGAAACCAAGCTCTGATTATTAAAATTGATGTCATGTGAAAGACTGTTCAAATTTCATCAGGTGCAGTTGTCTATAAAACATACACTGTAAAACTTGAAGGAAGGCTTTTCAGGAGAATTCTGAGCATTGCTGAATTCAAATTGAATTACCCTGAAACAAATACATTCTGAGAATCAAAGAGCCTTTTCATGAAAACAAAGAACTTACAAGAAAAACAATACCTCCTTAGGCCACAGGCCACTCAGTTTCCTGATGGACAGTCTTATTCAGGAATACCAGTTTTAAGTCTGACATGAGAGGGGCATATATTTTCTTAACTGACGTAAGCACTTCTACGGACTGAGAAACATGATGCCCTAAGCATACACCTTGACTCTAGGGACTCTTTATCAAAGGTTTTTATTATAGCATCCTCATGTGTCTCATTCAGTGAAATTAATAGATTACAGCAATGTGAATTGGAAAGGCTCAGCGGCTAGTCTACCTAAATCTGTTTCAATCAGGACTCAGCTTTTAGGCTAATCTCTAACATCTGAATCTGGATAAAGGCCAATAACTACAACTTATAAGTAGGGGAAAGCCTTCAGAGGGCTAGGTATTTTAGTAATTTGTCCAAACACTGATAAAGGGATTGAGCAGTTGCATTTCAGAGGCCCTCCCTCATTGATACAAACTCAGACAATAGAGCTCGCTTTTAAAACCATTTTGTCACAAAATTTAAAGGTCAGAACTCGTTATCTGCACCTGATTTTGTTTTTCGTTGGCTAAATATCTTGTCATTCTGCCATTCATCACTGTCTATACATTTTGCTTTAAAAGTACAATCATTTGAAGTCTAGAGATTTATTGCCTGTTATATAAAAGAAATCTTTTCAAAATTTAAGATGAATGTCAGTTCGGTACGTAATTTGACAATTTATCTTCTTTCATTGAGGTCAAAATTAAACTCAAAATGAATTTTCAATATCTAAAAGGTAACATTATTTTTGTGGATGTGTAGTAATATTGCTGATGGGAATAGCAATCTTGTGTGGGAGGAGGTCTATATATCCTTAGACTTAGATGATGCAAGATCTCAGTCTAGGTTTTTTGAAATAACATGGTACTTGTCTTTATCTTGGCTTATGTGTTTTCTGTTTAACTATAAGTTGCTTCAAATTTTCTTTAGAAGCAAGGTCAGTCATGAAAAAATAACCAAGTAATTCAGCAAATAGAAATCCAACTAGCACATTTATTGCTAGATCCCAAACATTAGGCCAAAAGTGTAAATAGTCTAAAAACAGAAGTAGAATCTCTTCCTAAATAGTTTAAATTCTCAAATTTATACCATTAGTAGGCTTAGCAAGGACTTTTGAAAGCATCTCAACTTTATCGGTAATATTAAAACCACTGAAAACACCCTAAATGTTCATCAACAGGAAACTGATTAAAAAATTATATTCATTCAGTGGAATAGAGGCATGAAAACAAATAAAGTACAAATACAGCTATCAACAAGGATGAATCTAACAAATATACCGTTGAGGGGAAAAAAGGTACAAATGAATATACACAGGATGGCACTATCCACATAATAGTATGAAAACATGGCATACGATGCTGCGTATCGTTCAGGATTACAAGCACAGGTAGTCAAAGCATAGGGAAACGTGCTGGAATGATCAACATCACCAGATCCAGGCTGGGGATGGAAGTGGGATGAGACTGGGGAGAAGTACACTGTGAGCTTTAGCAGTACTGGTAATGTTTTATTCCTTATACTGGATGGTGTGTATGAAGGTTTATCAGAGTACTCTTTATGTCTTTTCGTATGTCTCAACATTTCTTAATAAATCTGAACTCCAATGTGCTTTAATTATAATGACTGAATTATCCAAGTTAATGATGTGTGCAAGTGGATGCATTACTGAGAAGCTGTGTGTAAATCAATTTATAAACCATTTATAAAATGCATATGCAGTATGCTTTTTTAAAGGATATATGTGGTAATTTTCTCATTCAGCATTCACTCCTAGATTCCTTGAGTGTAAAAACTACTTACTGGAAGAAGGCATATTTGATAACTGAATGCTGAATATGTGGAAGGCACTGTAATACATGCTAGGGATCCAAACATGAATAAGAGATGGTCCCATCCATAAAGGAATTCTGTCTAGTGAGAGAGATAGACCTGTAAATAAATAACTACAATACGGTAAGACTTGATAAGAGGTGTATACAACATACTAAGGGAGTCCACAGGAGGGGCCACTAAATGTGCCTTGTAGAAAAGGAGATTAGAAGTGAGCATATTGATGGTTTAAGAAAATTAAGGGAATCATTTTACTTAAAATAACCGACACCTGACCCCAGAGAATTCAGTGCTGATTATCTAATCTCGCTGCTACATCACTTTAAAACTATATTTATCCAGATAATAAAAAAAAATTATTTTATGGTCGCAACTACACTTATGCATGTAGGTATACGTATATACGCACTCTCTTACTTCCAAAAGGATTGAGATGTCCTACAATTAAACAGACGGCATTAAATAACAATAACACAAGAACCTATTAGTACCAGGTTGGTGACATTTAGGATAGGGAGAAGAACTGAGAAAAAAGGAAGCGAATAAATATGACATAAAATCTTGAAACTTAAGCCTATTCTAAAAGCTCTTTCAAGATTTAAAACACATAGTCTATTATTCAGCCACAAAATAGTTCAAAGGAAAATCAAAAGCTGGGTTTCACTGGTAACATTTATGAGAATTTTTTTGATGTAAAGTTTGTAGGAAACATACACGTGTGCTTTCATATAAGGTTATGATTTTTACTTTTACCTTTTAAAAATGAGGGTGCAGGTTTCATGGCAGAGATGAAAGACTACTTTTACAGTATGAAAAATCTCAATATTAAAAAATGTTTTTTAAAGCTTTTACATTTTTGATGTTCTTGCTTATACTTCTTACCCATAACATAAATTCAGTCTAAGGAAAAGTCTTTTCGATTCTTTCATATGTGTTTAAAAACACAAACAGTTGTGAGGTAATTAGAATTTTCTGTTTTTTTGACAAGCCCAGTTTAACTAGATTGCTAAAACTCCTTGGAATTACCAGGGAATTAATAGGGAAGAGGGTGGATGTATAAAAATTGGTGTGTAATTAAACTATAAGTCAGTCATGAAATAAAAATTAATTTTCCTGAGACAAAGATATTTCTGGATAATATTTTTTAAAAGGTTGAGAAAAGGATTCATCAAACAACTACTTCAGTGGCTAAAAGGTGGAATAAGATATTAAACATTTGTGCTGAACTGTTTTTGATTTCAGAGAGGTTTTGGTTATTTCAAAATGTTTTCAAGGAAAACATATCCTTGACACCAAATTCTGTTAACACAATCTCTTTAAATCTTTCTCGAATGTATCCTCCCCTTTCTATTCCTATCGTGAGTGAAAGACTAGGCTCAGGTTGTCATCAGCTCTCACCTGGACTATATTAATAGCCTCCTAAGATCCCCATCAACTGTTAACTCACCTTTTGCTCAGAGCTATTCAATGAAGAACGCAATATGAAAGAAACTTCAGAGTTAGCACTCTCTGTTCTGTGTTGCTTTATACCACCAATCCTCACCCCAAAAGTTGAGAGACTCTTGAATGGTTCAGATGGCTTCAAGAAACTTCAGACCTAGTGTAGGGCTGTACCAACCTAAAAAGTCTAAAGCACTTTCAAAAGAGTCAACCAATTGTGAAATACTCCCCAAACTTCCAGTCAATGGCAGGGTAGCCCTGGAAGTACCAGAATGCGCTGGGATCGACCAGAGTCAGCCCAGCATTATATCCCAAGACATCGTTAAATCTTTTCTTCTCCTTCTTTAGTTTATATCTGACTTGGGATCACTTTTCATAGACTATAGTGATGGGAACTAGACTGAAGTGGCACAGGGTTACGTAACAATATAAAAAGAATTTTCCAGAAATGTTCTATAGGGACGAAAGGATATGGCAATGACAAGCAAGAATAAGTTAATGTGCTTTCTTTTTTATCTATGGAGGCTTGTCCAGTAATTTCAGCACAATACTAAAGTCAGAATGTAGTCTACTCCAATGAAACCATGCAAACTGAAATAAAGAGGAGAAAAAGTGGGGAATCTGCATTAGCATTTACTCTGGGCCGATTCCCTTGATTCTCTTCCTGAGGAAGAGATAGGCAGAGAAGAGAAAGGGAGAACATGTGTAACAAGGAGAATCATAAGAGATCTGGGAATCATCTAGTCCACATCGTTATCTCCATTGCCCAAATAAATTCAATCACTAAGCCAGACAATACATTTGACTAGAAGTTACAAACTGAGGGTTTTGATAACACCTATGGTCACGCTGTGAGGAGGTAGGACATACAGCATGCATTCTCACATACTGCCTAAGGGAGAGAAGACAGTTGTAGCACTTCTGAAGGACAATTTTGTGACAGCTAACTGTACAACTTCTAAGAGATTATCGCATAGACAAACTCTCATAAGGAAGGACACACATGCATGTGTATATGCAGTAATGGCAGAAAGACTGTAAATGCTCAACAAGAGGGAAGTGGCTTAATAAACTATTGTACACCCATACAAGTAAAAATTAAAAGAATAAAGTAGAATCATATGGAGAGATTTTTAAAATATATATTAAGTGAGAAAAATCTAATTGCAGTACATATATATAATTCCCATCTGTGTAAAAAAGGAAATGTATTTTTGGGTGCATGCAAACATATGTAGAGAATATTTCTGGATAGTTATACAGTAATTTATCAACATAGGTTCCCTCTGAAGAACAAGATTGGCAGGGTCAGAGAGGTAGGGAAACTTTTCCTCATCTCTGCCCTTCTGTGCTCGACTTTTCCTTATATCTGCCTTTCTCTACTGTCTGAAATTTTCCATGAGTATCTCTTACTTTTAAAATGTAAAAGTACTTAATGAAAAAGAAAACTAGAATTTGACGACAGCTTCCTCTATCACATTCTACTCATCTGACTTCACACTACTTTAAAATAAAGCAAACACAATAGACTCCCACCAAACATGCCTAACACACATTTATCTTCTAGCCTAATTTGTGCCAGGACTGTTTTGGGCAGTGGGAATACAGTGATGTACACTTAAAATCTTTACGGTAGAAATGAAGGAAGTAATAGTACCAGCTTCCAGCCCCCCAACTCAGCTCCTATCCCAGGTCTCATAGAGGGATATTCTTAGTCATGACAGTCTAGAATTAGGATTGTGATTTGCAATGGACGTGGTGTTAGTGACCCTTTTTAGACAAGGTGTTGACTCTGCTGAATCCCTGACAAGGCTCTTTTCCAGGGAAAGCTGGTGAGGTTGCTTAGATCTGAAGGTGTCAATCATCTAACAGGAAAGATGAGCCACAACAGCAGTCACATCTTGTGACCAGGGCTCAGTCCCCTTTTAGTATTCCCTGTTCCTACCCTCACGGCTGTGCCAGGTCTTCACCAGGAACCTTAGGTTGTTACCTTACGAGTGAGGAATTACTTCTCATTGGCCCATTAACTATGATCTTCAATGGGAAATAGTGGCCTTACTATTGTTGGTTCAATCTCCTTATCAAGTCTGAATTTTCAGTATAATATTATTCAAACTTTTGGTATCATAACAGTTTATAAGCAGGCAGACACTTGCTTCCCTTTCCTTATTTCCCATGGAAATATAATTATAATAATATTCTTTAGGAATATCCTCAAACAATAATTCTTTATTATCTTATGCATATTTAGCCAAGAGTAGGTGAAGCTAACACACATAAAAATAAAAGCTATACTTTAAAAAAAGTCTAACACTTAAAATGTATTACTTGAAAGAATCTCTTAACAAACCTCTAGATCTCACATTTTACCCTACTTACCCCAGCTCCTAAAGCAGAGGCGTAAGGGAAGCATTGAGGGCACAGAATGTAGGATGATGGGAAGAGGAGTAAGGAACACCACAGACATTCCAATAACGGAGCTACTAGTGACAGAAAATGACGAGGAGAAAGTGGTTCAATAGGCCACGTGAGACAGAGTGGCTCATTCACCCCCACTTCTAGTTGCATGCATCACTGAACTTCCGGTTGAGAGCTTCACTGGGAAGATGGGAAGAGTTTAAAAATCGGGAAATACGAAGGGGTCAGGGAAAGTTTAGGCTACTGAGCTGATAAGCCCAGGATGCTGTCTGCCCGGGAGGCACTTTTAATTCTGGAGGATCTAAGTACTAAAAAGGGCCCTGACAGAAAAAACTGGAAAGTGGCTGTTTAGTCTTACTCTGGGTTCAAGGACAGATGGGGAAGCCTTTCAGGCTTTTTTCCATCTGGCCTGGTCTTGTTCAGTAAAATAGCAGAAGAGTTAGAGATTCTGACAGACAGGGAGTACAGAAGAATAGAGAAATGCAAAAGAGAAGTACAAACACAGGAAGTTAAAAGAGTAAATATTAATTTTCATCCTCTTGTCATTATTAAATAGGTGCCAAAATACTACCAGAAATAACAATATTTCTGGAATAATAACAGTCTCTGAAATGACTAATTTTAATTTTATATAATTTGCTAAGGCCATAAAATATATTAATGTGTGTGTGTGTCCAGATTTGTGGTTCAGCCAGGGGAAGTTCAATGTTGATAGCTTATTTGAAGATTTCTTTTGGTTACTTCTTCCAGACCTTTAGGTCACGTGGAAAATTCTAAAGAAAATTCTCTTATATAAATTCAAAAAATTTAAGCATTATGTGAAAAATAAGTGTAATCTATGGAATATGTATCCTCCATGAATAAACACAGTTAAATTTATAGGAGCCATGCATCCATTATTTTGTCACAATATAAAGTTAATTCTCCCCCCCACCCTCCCACATCTCCTGGATTAAGAAAAATGATATTATCCACGGTAGCATTTCTTGTTCTTTCTTTAGGTGAAAAAAAAAAATTAGTAATCCTGCACCAGTACCAGCAAAACTTACATCCTGAGGTACACACAAAGATTGTCTATAATTGGAAAACAGAAAGGTAAAATAAACTGTTAATGATATAGTTATATATCCAACTGAAGATTAAGAGGAGAAAAATCATTCTATGTCATATTGTGAGCCCAAGAGAACTTCTATACCTAAATATCTTGTTAAACTAATAATAAGTTCCATTCAGTTCAAAAAATATTTCAGTGCTATGAGCAGTTTTCAGTTACTGAACTGTGTCCATAGGTACAACATTCATAGCATTCCTCCTTGGCAGGTTATTTACCCTCCTGTTACCAACTTTGATATGTGTTAAAAGTAAATGATTCACCATCACTGATTTCCACTGTCAGATCTACGAGTCACCTAGCTCTGACTTGAATGGAAATGAGGATACAAAGTGAAAATGGTCTGAAAGAATGGCAGCCTCTCTTGAAGGGCAGATGAAGGTTCAGTGACCTCTGGGCACTCTGGTCCATTGTGGTGAATCACTGCTTTGGGGAAGCAAAAGACCTTGTGGCTCATAAAACCTGATGATATTAACAAGAGGAAAGGAATTCACACTTAGACGTCAGGGTCACTGCTAGAAATACAACTTTAAAAATTCAAGGGTAGGGAAAAACACTATATTTAAAAATGAATTACTAATATTCTTTTCTTTTAAAAGTATTGGGAAAGCCCATATCATACAGATGTTCATTACTTATTCAATGTACACCACTGAGAGATAAATAGAACTGTTAGAATACAAAAATGCCAAGGGTAATTCAACGACTGCAGTGCAAGTGTGGCATAACTGATTTGTCATGACATACAATTTTCTAAAAGCTATTTTGTTAGAAGGCAATAAATGAGTGCATAAATGATTTATACTCTTCTGAACTATGGTTATTATTCAGTACTTTATTTTTAAAAATATATACACCCTATACTATTATGTTTATTCTCTAGAGTATAATAAAAACGTAATTGAATTTGCTGAAAAATAGACTTGATTCTAAATGTAGCATACGGCACACACAGCTACTCCCTTATTTTATCCCTTGTGAAGATCAATGGTCACTTGAGGTGATTCTGCTCTATGTTCATTTTAATATATGGGTAAAAAAATATTTTTAATTTAAAAATTATACCCTTATATTCCATGTCATTGTTTTTAATGATAACATATGAGTTTTTACCTAAATAACTTATGAATGCAAAATACAATATTTTAATCACTGTTTTATTTCTAAGCATGATTTCCTATTGACTAGGCAGGGCAAGAAATTAACTACAGATGGTTTAGCAAATAAAAATGAAGCAATCTCGGAGCTGGCCTGGTGGCACAGGGGTAAGTTTGCACACTCCACTTTGGCGGTCCGGGGTTCGCAGGTTCGGATCTAGGCACGGACCTACACACCACTCATCAGGTGTTTCATACACAAAATAGAGGAAGATTGGCACAGATGTTAGCTCAGGGACAATCTTCCTCACAAAAAAAATAAACAAAATAAGTAAATAAAATAAAACAGTCTATAACAAAAGCATCAGAGTTCAGTGATTTGTTTTGCTTTGATGGAGCCTAAATGCCATTATGAATAAAGGTTACCTTTTTAAAAATATTTAAAATTTGCTTTTAATATAATCATCTCTGGAATTTACATAAATGACTTGTTAATCTATTTATGCTAAGATTATTTTTATTTATAAGTTCCTTTGGGTTAGAAACTGTGTCATGCAATATATAAATGTATAATATATAAATTACATAAATACATAATTACACTAGTTAAATACAGTTATTTTATATTTATATACAATAGCAATTATACACTCTCTACAGTATGGTTAAGTCATAGATATGCTATCTTTTAAAATATATATATATATATAGTACGGGCAAAGAAATATTAAAAATAAGAGGTTTACTTCTCTCTGTTGAAAATAAGAGAAAAGATTCCCCTCCCTTCCTTTTTCTTAAAGCATTTACCTTAGAAACTTGTAATTATAAGGACTTTTTTGTCTCTTTGAAATGTATGCCTTGGAAGACTAGACAGGCCTTTTGTCAGCATTCTCAGCCAGGACTGCCTTTCTCAGGAAACTGGGAGCCATCTCTTCAAAATGCAAACAAGGGAGATAGCTCTCCCATCCCCAAGTCCCAGTGGGAGAGTAGCAGCACAACTTCAGTGGATGTTTTGTTCCAATTTGCAAAACTACCTCCTGTCATAAAGATAGGAGAAGTTTGTTTCTCCTCAGGAAAAGGCCAATTAGCTAAGATAGGTGTTCTTTAACAATGGTAAGTTAGGATGAAATCCTCTATTTGAAGACTAATTATTCTTTATCTCGAAAACATGTACGTAATGGGTTATACCTACTAGGCTACATAAAGGGGAGCGATTCCTTTCTGTCTTTGCAATCTGAGCGGATTGCCTGTGGTGTGCCTTGCATTCTGGTTTAATGCTTGTTGAATAATAAAAGTGTTTTCTTTCCCTTCTATCTTTGTAGGGAGGATTTCTGGGATGGGAGATTTTTGTTTTTAATTGTAATTCCCCAACAACATGCTATCTTTTGAATTTAAGTTATTTATGCCTATTGTTATGATGATTAAAAAGTAACTATATTCTCAAATAAAACATGAGGGAAAAAATCATAGGAACATTTCACTTGGTTTAGTTTCTTTGACAATTTAATATAACTGTACTTTAAATTTTAAAAAAGGAAATACTATGTATCATTCTACAATAGAAATATTTACTGTGGTTTACATATTTGTAACCCACATGAGGTGAATTATTAGAACCTTTGATCAAAAGGAATCAAATAAGTGATCTGACACTAGGGCCCACAAATACACACGAAGACACAGTCCTTGCTATCACAGAACATGTATTAGTGGGAAAACTCTTAGTTGTCCTTCTGTGTTTGGTAACACTAACTTTTGGAGTAGGTGATGAAGACTAATCTGGCAGCGCAACTCTCTATGGAGTCCCCAGCCTCCCAAGTAAATGAGAAGGAGACTAAAATGACAAACATTACATAAAAATAATTTATTTTTAAGGTTCCGTTTTCAGCAGCTCAAGTAATCCATGGCTTTATACTACCATTTTATTTTAATATCTTAATTTCAAATTTTTTATTTCTGTGCTTATCTACCAAAGGAGAATGCTTAACTCTAAGTACATTAATGAAAAACCAGGCCATCAACATTGGCAAAATCTAAAAAATCTTTTAATAGCAATTCTATGAACTTTATCTATTTGAAGGCAGTGCCTATATTTTCTAGTCTTATTAAAACTACTAATCTGATAAGGGCAATCGTGTTAAATTTGAGGAGGGAGGGTCTAATCAATTTTTTTCAGGAAAGTTAATGATAATTAAAATAGAAAATTATCTAAGAGTAGGAAACACTAAAACTAGACTAAATAAAGTTCATGTAAATAAAACATGAAATCAGCTTGTTTTAAACAATTAGCAATATTTACCTTGCAGCATTTTGTTCTATCTTTTCATCAATGTCACTGAAGATCTGTTTAAACTCCAAGTCTTCAGGAAAGGAATTTAACAAACAATGTAGATCAAACGAATTTTGAGAATATTCATCTCCCCAATCCATTCTGAGAAACAAGAATAAAAAACATGTCAGTTCCCCCAAAATGAAGAAAAGAAAAATACCTCAGGTTGTAATATTGATAATTCCCATTCATAGGCAAAATGAAATATAGCAGTAGGAGAACTAGGTAATATTAAGCTAGGTACAGTATTTGGTTATTTAAATTTCATGATGTGTGACCTAATTTTCACACTTCTCTGTGGTTTGAAAGCTGAATAAAACAGCACCCAGTAGAGAAGAAGTAAGCATCCTGCTGCTTCTCACTGTAACCCAGAGTGGCAGGAAATCACAAAGCCTCAAAAACCACTGTGACAAGGAGGGTTGCAGCAAGAATTCACACCTTCCCTCCAGTCTTGTCAACATACTGATGTGGAAATAGGAAAAGCCTTTTTAAAGTCTCATCACCCCCCCCCCCCGCCCCCGCACCCCGGCCCGATGCATACATGAAGAAGGCAAAATTTTCCTTGAGTTCCTCTAGGCTCCTGACAACTGAAGTGTTGATAACTCACTAAAACTTAAATATGCACTTTTTCTAGAGGTTTATCCATTTTCCCACTAACAAAGCTTCAATCGTTCATTCCATAGGTATTTACTGAATGTTTGACATGTACAGGCACTGCTGTAGGAGTAAAAATAAATAAATCCAAAATACTTGAAAAACTGTCTAAAGTATTTTGTAGAGACCACAACATTAATGGACTTCTTCATCTTGAATTATTCAGATGTGCTAATTTATCATCCTATACTGAAACAACCAAAGATTTCTCATAGGTCCTATCCAAAACTTGAAAGACATAGTCTTGGGATAAAGCTTTTATTTTTCTTCAGAGATTTTATTTTAAAAGGAAAACACACAACTAAAACATTTTAACATAAAACTATACAGCATAACAAAGTTTGTCATTTGTAAACTCAAATTAATTCCAAACCAGAATAAACATGGATGGGCCCTTTTAAAATACCAAAATCCGCATAAATTTGGACTCTCCTCTTTCAAACTATCTTGCAATAAAAGGTATAATTTCTCATTTGAAAACTAAACTTTACCTATAACGTGCTGTAATAAAGATTAATTTGAAATCAGGCTAAAGAAAACAAAAACTATAAGCTAAACAGTAGAAAACTCTATGTCCATCAGAAGTTATACTTCTTTAGGACACCAAAACCTCAATATTTTCATATAATCTAAGAGTGTGACATCTTCATATTTCCCTAGCAGCTCAACTAGTTATAGCTATTATCAGAATAGCCATTTCTAAATCCAATGGAAAACATTACTGATAATGAATTCAGTTTATGTATTTCCATACTTTTGAATCATTTTGGTAGTGCAACTCTTCAAATGATGAGTCATTCAAAAATTGTTGCAAGAAAATAAAATTTGACTTTTGTAATGAAAAGATTTGATTGGCTGAGCATTCTTTTAGAGAACCCAAACTTAGTAAATTTGTTTGTAGCCAACCTCTCTGTAATAAACAAGTTATATACTACTACTATGTTTAGAGTTGTCCAGTTTGTCAATACTACAAAGCAGCATTAATTCAGACACCACAAATTCAAAACTTAAAAATTAGGTATAGAAATCAGCTTAAATATAACAGCAAAAAGACAATAACAGATTTGTTGCATATCTCTTGTTGTATATCTACTATGTAGAAGGTTCTTTACATACCTTATCGTCCTCAATTCTCATAATAACTCTACAAAATATCTATTATCCTCACTTACAGAGGAGGAAACTTGGGCCCAAAGAGATTAACTAACATGTCCATGTTACACAGCCAACCAGTGTTAGAGATAGGGTTTGAACCCAGATTTATTTGGTTCCAAACTTGAGGGTGCTGGTCTCTTGAGAAATGCATCACTTACGGCATACAAAACATTGTTTTGTGGAAACAGTATTAACCGAAATGTTAAAATGATTATCCCTGGATATTTAGACTATGGTCGAATTTTATTTTTTTTCTTTCTAATTAGTGTTTTCCTATGTTTTTGTAATAAGTTCTTCTTTTATATATAATCAGAAAAAGATATTTAAAAGAGAAACTACCCCTGCTCTTAGGGGGCTTATGATCTTTTATTTTACATTTTCTGTCTTCATTTAAAACATCTTCTAACCTTAATACTTCTCTGTTGCCAATTCATGTTTCTAATTTCTTTCAAAATCTAACTCAAAACTTACATAATTTCTAAATATCTTTGACTATGACCATTTCACCAAACTTTTTGCATTATTTTATGGTATTCGTGCCTGCAAATGTTATTAAAAGAAAATCTGTTGTTTTGTATTATTTTGATATTGAATGTGTGTGTTGTGTCATTCATTGAAAATCAGTTCTAGAGTAAAATAATAATGGACTGAAACATGTTGGGGTTAGTGACCATGATTTTGAAGGATTCCCAGTCTACATGGTTGTGTGATATTCTCTAACCTCAGTATAGAAGCTAATCAATAAACAGAAAGAATGCATTAAAGAAATGTCATTTGATAACAATGATAGGGTACCAGAATGACGATGGTTCAGAGTTTTCATGTGACCTGCATAGATCTGTGACATTTCCATATCTATGATGATAAAGTGATGAAGGACAAGAGAAATAAGGGTCACCTTTGTAGGTAAAGACGCAGCAAGTTTAAGATGCTGTGTGACAGCATAAGAGAAAACTTAATGGGAAAATAGAACTAACAGGATAAGAAAATTAACTGGAGTGAATAGGGATGCACAGGACCAACATGAGAAACAAATAAAGGAGGGAGAGTAAACTGCGGTAGGTGATGCTAAAGTTTGAATTAAGAAGTTTTCTCATTAGAATGGCAGTGATCCCTGCAGGACTGTGGTAAGAAAGAAGCATGCACTAAATGCGCATGAGCACAGGCAGCAATCCTCCCATTTCCTTACATGCACTCCTCAGGCCCAGAGTGTATCTGACACTGTGTTGGGCATCATAAAGGAGCAGAGACAGTAAAAAGAATAAGACCACAAGGAAGGGAGCCAGTAGAAAGGTCACTGCTATTCTTTAAGTAAAAGACAACTATGACCTCAACAACAGAAAAGTAAATTACTGAGGGACTAATGTACTTTGGCAATTACTTCAGTGGTATTTCAGAAAAAGTAGAACCACCTTTAAAAAATTTAGGGGGAAAAAGGAAGAGGCTGTGAAGCTGTGGGTCAAGATACAACTTTACATTCTGTTTACGTTTCTGTACTTCCAACTATTAAATTGTCATCAAGGAGATAATAATAACTTGACGTACTGAATAAAGTCTCTCATCCTAATCTATGATCAATCAAAAATGGAAGCTGTAACTTTTTTTTTGAAATTGCTATTCCATAATACTGTTTTTAAATGTTCATTCTTTTGTAATGTTTCTGATCAATTTTTGTATAAGATTAAAAAAATAGTGCTCAATATTTCAAACAAGTATTAAAAGCCAACCTATTATTAATTATTGCCTTTTAAAAATGAGTTATGTTTGAAGAATTACATCTCAGCCAAACATCTGTAGATCAAGTTTAGGCCCTAGGCAAATTATAAAAGTTGAGTTATAAATTCCTAAGAACACTGACTATAATAAAACATGAACATATTATAAGCACTGTCAGAAAACAATACAACAAAATGATAAAAAAAAATCATACCTTATGTGATCAAAAGAAAGCCCACAAAAGTAATTTTGGAATCTCACTTGTCCTTTAACATATTTTAAAATGATACCTTTCTATCCTAGGATCTTTTTTTCTTTATTTAAACATATATAATGGTTAGAGTCCTTATTTAATCTTTTTTCTGTTTTGTCAGTAATAAAAATCCAGAGTATCATTCTTCTTATGAGCAACCAATACATGCTTAAAAAGGAGTGAAAGAAGATAGAAAAACCAATCATTGGGAAAAAGTCTGTGCTGAACTTTAGTTAGTAAAGGGGAAACATTCGGACTGAGTGATTTTTCTTCTCTGGAAAAGCCCAGTGAAGAGGGTCATATGCCTTCTTAGATCCACAGACAGACCATGGAATTAATGTGTCCACCAGCTCTGGCTTGTCTGAAATCCTACCGTTCAACACCACTGTCTAACCCAAACACTGTTAATGAGCATGGTAAGGAAGTGGGGTATTTTGATTAACTAAAAATAATTATATGCTCCACATATAACTGAACTAGTTTCAAAATGTTTCACTGTGGGGCCGGCCCCCTGGCCGAGTGGTTAAGTTCATGCGCTCTACTTTGGCGGCCCAGGGTTTCACCAGTTTGGATCCTGGGTACGGACATGGCACCACTCATCAAGCCATGCTGAAGCAGTGTCCCAAATAGCACAACTAGAATATACAACTATGTACTGGGGGGCTTTAGAGAGAAGAAAAAGGAAAACAAAAAACAAAAAAAGAAGACTGCAACAGATGTTAGCTCAGGTGCCAATCTTTAAAAGAAAAAAAAAGATTCACTGTAATAAAATACATTTAACTCTAAACACCATTGACCCAAGAACCAAAAGATTTGAGCCTTGATCCTGGTCTGCTAATGTTTATGTGACACTGAGTAAGTCACTCAGTCTCTCAAAAGGAGTGGAGCTCACATTCATTTATAAAATGAGGTGAACGGATTTTCAGGCTCTGATGTTTCTTCTAGCAGAATCTATAGCTTAGCAAGAAATAAAATGTAAAAAGAGGAAATATGAGGCAGCAAGATGATGTTCCACCCTCAAACCTCTAGCTCCCTAAAATATTCTGAGAAGCAGCTGGCCCATGTTTCTCGGCTCCTCTGACTTGGCACACTCTTCACTCAAGAAAAGATGTCTGAGATCAAATGACTTTGCATATCATGCCTCCACAAGGAAAAGGGTGACATGGGAATCACACCTTCATAGCCATCATGTATCCTTGATCGATTATTCTTTATATTATTTGTATTATTCTTTGTATTGCTGGTTTGGTTTGACTTGCTGTTTTGATAAAAAAAGCAAAGTGAAAAGAAACTTTGACCAGGTTGTTATTCTTAAACCTGGACCAGCCTTTTCTTCAGGCCTGGCTCATTTATACTCTTCCATCCATATCTAGTCAGAAAGTAGTCTTCCTCTATCATTCACAAAGTCCTGCCAACGTTATATAATTCAAAATTTAACTTTTACTAAATCTTGAAAATTTTATGTAGTTCAGTGAACTCATTCATTGAGACATGGATTAAAGATACAATGGCTAAAAAGTAATAATATTAATGATAACAGCTAACTCTTATGTAGTATTTATATGGGCCATGCACTGTTCTAAGTACTTTATATATATATGAAATCATTTAATTCTTACCATAATCCTGCATGATAGGTACTATTATAATCTCCATATTAAAGATGTAGAAAGCGAGGCACAGAGAGGTTCATACTTGCCCAAGATCAAGTACATAGGAAGTAGCAAAGCTGGGATTCTGACTGCTTCAAAGGCTGTCCTCAATCACATAGCCAGAAACTGCCTGTCTGTAGAGATTTGTACTTAAAAAAAAATTGTTTTACCTCTTATACATGTTGACTTGTTTACTGCCATATATATTTAACAGCTTTCCTTAGAACCATTATAAATTTCCTTCATTATGAAACCTACATAATTTCCAAAAAGAATTTTGTTTTACTGGGAGTTGAAATTTTAATGTTTTAGCGTCCCCCAAAGACTGAGAGACAACCAAATGGATATCAATTTGTTAGTAGTCATTTAAAATACTTTATACATTAAAGTCTCATATTAGGAAATAAAGGACTTGTTATTTATTTAATTTATTTTCTCAACTCTCAGTTATATATTAAGTTTTCCCCCATAGACTGCTATACTTTCTACTAATAATTGTGGAAGTTCTGATTACAATAATTATATGGACTAGAATCTCAATACACATACAGTAAATACTCATATTAAAATACTACAGCTATTAAAATCCCTTTCGATAAAATATAAAATACTTCATTGTAACTCCTCTATTAGTAATTTATATATGTGTATGTATGAAGTAGAAATTGACAAGACCAGTCAGAACACACTATTGTAGCTTGACAAGCAAACAGAATTAATTGTCATATGCTTTACTCACCAAATCTGACGTTGCTTTCTTTCCTTTTCAGTGCACTTCTCTTTCTAGAAAATATTTTCATTTTAATAACTCTTTATAATCTTCAATATGCAATCCTAGTCATCTCTTGCTTTAACACAACAGTGAAATCAAGATAACTGAAAATGAATTTTAATTGCAGCATTCTTTTATAACTTGGCACTCACATTTCAAATGATTTAAAAATCATAAAATTATATATTTTGAGACTAGAGCTAAATAATGTCACAAATCATGGGGTTATGATTAACTAATGAATTTTTAAGTACAGTAAAATCCTATTAATTAATCCTATTAATAGAAATAGTACATCTGCATTAATAGAAAGTTTAAGTTATGGAGCACTTTTTAAAAGGCAGCTGTATTACGTAGCAACTGGGAATAATAATAAACATAGCTTATGAGATGTCAATTACATTTTTAAGGAACTATTTTAATAACTAGATAAGAATGATTTGAACTTAGCGTGCACTTTGTATCTAAATGGGTGCTTCTAAAAGATTTAGGGTTCTTAAAGTATGTTCCAAGAGTTTAAGAATTTCTCCTAAAATGTTGTTAATAGTATTAATTAGCTAGTCATATTAATGTGATACTGTTCTCCTAAATTTTGATAATATTGTTAATTAACCTAACGTTAATTTGATGACTAAATCTATCCATTGAAATAGCCTTTTATGACTTTCAGGGCTTTGCTCCATCAATCATCACTAACTAGTCCTACATCATCAATATTCCCCTTAACTGACTATAAACATGTTCAAGTTTCTTGCTTTTTAAAAATCAACAAAACCCCTTCCTAGGAATCCCTCCCTTTCATAGCCCAGCATCTCAAAATAGCAGTCCGTATTTCCCAACATTACTCATCTCTCATTCACTTCTCAACCCAGAGCAATCTGGTTTCTGCCTCTATCCTCAAACTGAAACTGACAAAATATTTTTCAGTTCCTATCATACTCAATCTCGGTATTATGTGGTACTGATAGCTGCTCCTTCCTTCAAATTGTCTCCTCTCTTGTAAATCTTCCTAAGTATTATGGCTTTCTAGTTCTCTTCTTGTCTCTCACACCATTTGTTCACGGGCTCCTGGTAGGAGTCCCCACTTCGGGCGGCTGGCCAGCTATAATATTTCATTTTTATCTGATATATGGTATACAGATGTACAATAGTGGTCCACTTCTATGCTAGAGGACCCAGCTTTTCTAGTCATAACTAATTGATCCAGGGTTAGACATCTGACCTAAGCTGAACGGTGCATACTGAATGAACTCTGAAATTTGGAATGAAGGCAGGGACAGGGAACCAGTGGTGGTAAACCAATCTAGTTAATTCTAGCCTCCCAAGAGAAGGTGCATGAATTTTTTTTGGCTGAGGCCTCTATAATTGTCCAGTTCCTGCCCTTCTCTGACTAATTGCTCATACAGTTTTATTTTGGTTCTATGAGATACACACAATAAATTCTCTCCCTGCTGCACTGCCCAACAGCCACTTTTTGGTTTTTTGCTTAAATTATCCAGAGTAGTTTCTATTAAACTAATAAACATCTTGATTGGCTCCTCTCTCATCTCTGCCATGAAACACTGATATTCACCACAGGCTTCTCTCTAGACCTGCTTCTCATTTTAAACACTCTCCCTGAGCATTCTTCATTCAAAGCTACTGCTTCTCCTTGGGCAATTTTATCATAGTAGATTTATTTTGCTTTTTTTCCTAAAGTATTTTAATATTTAAAAATTTTTACTTTAATTCATTGGATTTTCTCTTCCTCAGACCTCAAAAAAATCTCTTCTTATGAGCTCTCATTTTGTAGTCTTCCCAAATTTCCTTATTCCCCTTGCCTGACTTGGGAAGGGGAATAGGGAAATTTTTCTTCTCCTTCTGTTCCTATCCATTTCATGCTGGAGTTCTTGATTCTCTTATTCTACATGCTTTTCTCGAGTAACCTCATTCACCTGTTATGTCAATGCTGAAAATTCAAAGTCTGTATCTCTAACCCTAGTTCCTCTTCTAAAACCCCCTTCCATATTTCCAAGCATTTACTAGAAAATGCCACTTTGCTGATTCAAAGGTCCCTTAACTCAAAATGTCCAAAATTTAATTCAAAATCTTTTCCTTAAATTGGCTTCTCTTCCTACCTTATAGGGTCACCACCTATCTAACCTCCCTCTCCCTTGCCCTAGTATCTTAAATCAGGTGTCAGCAAACTGTGGCACAGTCTGTTTTTTCTATGGACTGTGAGCTAGGAATGGTTTTCACATTTCTAATAAGTTGTAAAAATAAAAAGCAAACAAAAAATATGCTACAGTGGTCATATGCGGTCCACAAATCCTAAAATATTTACTACCTGGCCCTTAACAGCAAAAGTTTGCTGAGCCCTATCTTAAACAATCACCAAATTCTTCGACTCTTTCTCTCCTTAATATCTTAAATAGTCACCAAATGCTCTCAAATTTGACTTCTCCTTTTTTCTGCTACCAGTGTCCCAAATCTGATGTTATTTCTTGCTGGAAAAAAAAAAAAGGAAAAACTTCCTATTTGGCCTCCGAGACTCACACTCTGTGGTAAAATAAGAAACACATATTTGGTTTTTGTCCCCTGTCCCCCCAACCCCTTCCTTACTTTATCCTATACATCTCTTCCATTTGGCCATTTCTGAGTTGTATCTTTTCTAATAAAGCTGTAATCAGAAGTACTGAGCTTTCCTGAGTTCTTTGAGTCATTCTAAGGAACCACTGAACTTGAGGGGTGGTTGTGGGAACCCCCAAATTTGTAGTCAACCAGGCAGAAGTGGGATTCCCCTGCAGACTCCATTTGCAGCTCACGTCTGAAGTGGGGCAGTCTCATGGGACTGAGCCTTTAACTTGTAGGGTCTGCGCTAACCCCAGGTGGTGTTAGAACTGAACTGAACTGAATTGTAGGACACCTACTTCGTGTCTACTTTGCATACAGGCATTAGACTTCTCATTTTACAAACCAAATTAGATCATTTCACTACCCTGTTTAAATACCACTGAAGGTTTTCCACAACGCATAGGACAACTCCAGGTTCTTTATCCTGTTTTATACGTATAGTTCCTCATATTTAATTATATTTTTCTAATATAAATGTCTTTGACATCTTGGAATAGTCCTCTAGCTATAATTCCCCCTACTAAGGACGTTTTCATTAGAAAATCATATTTATGGAAGGCATTTACTTCATCAATGTAGGTAATACTATTTATAGGCAACATATAACTATAATAACAATTTGTGTATTATCTTTAAATAGAAAAAAGTTATCCACAATTGTGGCTTAAACCATTTTGAAATGCCTTTCAACAACTTAAACCATTTTTAAAAATATTGTGAAAAGGTAAGAAAATATACTTGTGGTGAAAAATCAGGATTTAACATTTAAGTTATCGCATAAAATTTAAAAGTGATACCTTAAAACTCTTTCTAGTTTCCATCTACAAAAAAAAGAAATTAGACAAAAATGATCTTTAAGGACGCTTCTAGTTTTAAAATTCTATTTTAATCATGTGATCTATTTCTTTAATATTTAATCTTCTGTTATATTGCCTTTGCAGTATACGTTTTAAATCTATAGTTCAATAGAAGGATAATTTGTTGTTGGTTATGAACAAATTCATATGAAGTGACCTGAAAGTCTATTTAAAAAGCAATCAGTGAAAGTAAATATTGGATATCTTCATGTTAAATCCAAAAATCCATCACTATACCTGCTTTTGACTTTATTTGCTACTTAACATATCTCAACAGTGAATCTATCATATCAACATAGTCATCATGATCCAAGCTGCAAATAATAGAGAGTGTCAGTGTCAATTTTGCTTTCTCACACTTGCTTCCCTTCACTTCATCTGATTTTAATAATCCCTGTCAAACCACAAACAGTCCAAATTACCTTCATGACACAGAAGCTTTCAAGGAGCAGACAGAATCTCAACTTTCATTTAGCAACTACAAAAGAAAGCTGTCCAGCTGGACAAATATTATTTCCACACTTGACAATCTCTACAGTTGAGCACGCATTTTAATTTTAACTAAACCTGCCAGGAGTTTGATATGAGCTTCTTGTTTTGTATAGATTGACTCACAGGATTATCAGGGCAATGACTGTAATTGTAATGAAAGAACCCTGCATTTTTCTGCTAAAAGATGAATCATACACCAAAGCTGAGGGATCAAAACGAACATACAGGAGATAATGCGGAAGCACAGATTGTAGGGGGAAAACTACTTAAAATAGGTGATTTAATTACTAAATAAAATCTAAAGATACAGACTACATTCTATGAAAAGCAATAGCTAGTAAGTAAAAATAAAATGCACAAAAGTTAAAATTTTACCCACAGATATCATTGAGAAACAGGTTCTAAGAATGAAATCTAAAGAGATTTTTTTTAATTGTTTTAGATTGACTCAACTTCAAAGTCAAATTTCCAGAACAGTACTAAGTGCCAAATGATAATAAAACTGATGTTCTTGACAAGATATTAAAAAGTCCACTCTGTACTCATCAATGTGCCCTTGTACACACAATGTGAAACTTCAAAGAAGTCAGAGTGAAAATGGATAATGAAAATAAGTTTGTAGAGGCGTATTAGAATACAAGTTAGCTGGCAAAACTACAGTAAGGACTATTATATCTTTGAAGTTTAATTTATTAAACTTGAATCTAAAAGTTTCAAATGGTAAAATATTTCTGGGAACATTTCCTGTCTAAGCTAGGCCTGAATTCCTCCTACAGTTATCAGAATCTTGCAATTGCTCCTGTTCTAGCTACCCAACTCCATACCAGATAACTTCCTTGGATGTCCCACAGAAGCCTCAAACTCAATATGCCCCCAAACAATTTTAATATCTCCCCTCTGAAATTTCTTCCTTTTCTTGAGGTCCCTATGATAGTTAATAGCACCTCTATCAACCTAGGCACTCATGTTAGAAATGTGGGAGTCATCTCTCATATTCCAACATTCTGTCGCCAATCCCACAGCCAAATGATTAGTCTTCCCTCTCATCTTTCATATCCATCCATCTCCTCATGTTGCTCCTGTGTAGTTTCAAACTCCACCATCTGGATTAGTGCCACAGTTTCCTAAAGAGTCTCCCGATTTTTGCATCATCTCCTTGTAACTCATTCTCTATCCTACCACCAGAATGATCTTTGTAAAAGAGAGAGGAGAATCAGTGTTTATCTTACAGCAAAATTTTAACTCTAAGTGACTGAAAAGTCATACTCAAGAGAAAAAGAGAAAAATAAGAGGAAGGAGTTGTAGAGGAAAATGGGGTGTTCATTTTAGGAACAACAAATTTGAAATACAAGAATTATAGTCATGTATAAACACAAAGCAATCATTAGGAAAAAGGGAAGTGGAATTTGAAAAGGAGGGGATGAAATATATATACATAAAAGAACTATACAATTTATCATCCAAGCCAGAACATTTATTTAGAGTAAAAAGTGTACTGAAAAGAATTAAAACTATATAACTTTCAAATGTATATTTACTAACCAATTAAGTGGTTCTATTTTATTTGTGGATCTATATAATAATCATATTCAAAATTGTTTTCAAAAATAAAATTCTTTCAAAAAACTCTTATATCTGTGCTCATTAGTGTAAAAAATATAAAATTTGAACATTAAAAATATATACAGATGATTCATTATACATATTCATATATTTTCACCAATTTCTTAGTTGTACCTGTCTCTCACAGATATCTTTCTGAAGAAAGTATTTTTTTAAATGCGATTGAATTATTTTTATATTTTTCCTAGTTACATTTTATGGTTAGTAAATTTCAAATGTTGATGCTTTCCACTAACTCTTCTATATACTCAGGTGCTAAGCTACCTGGTAAATTTATTAAGTTCAGAGCAAATTTTGCTAGTGGTAAATATTGCCTATTTTAATTTTTAATAATGAAATACATAAATATTTTAGGTAAATATTTCCAAAGGTACTACTATTTTGGCATCCATTCAAAGGGCTTTCTTTTTCTTTTGGAGGAAGATTAGCCCTGAGCTAACAGCTACCGCCAATCCTCTTCTATTTGCTGAGGAAGACTGGCCCTGAAGCTAACATCCATGACATCCATGACCATCTTCCTCTTCTTTATACGTGGGGTGCCTGCCAGAGCATAGCTTGAGGAGCAGTGCATAAGTCTGTGCCTGGAATCTGAACTGGCAAACCACGGGCTGCCAAAGCAGAGTGCAGGAACTTAACTGCTACACCACGGGGCCAGCCCCACAAAGTGCTTTTTTTGATCAAAATTTTAAAGAGATAAAACTCATCAAATAAATATTTATGATTATTTTTAATGTTTTGCTTAATTAAGATACTGCAAATTTGCAGGCTTTCCCAGTTTAACTTCATTCTGGAACAGATTATAAATTTATTTAATTAAAAAATGAACTCCATCAAGATACTTTCCCCATAAGTCTAGGTATTTCAAAAAACAATTATGAAATTTCACAATTAAATCTTGTCCATCATTTGCACTCTCACTGTTTAATTTGTTTGGTTTCTTCTTTGATTTCATGGGGATATAGGTCAAGGTCTTCCTATTTGCAAGTTTTGTTTTCAATAATTGCAGTTCTCTAAAAAGTTCACATAAACTGAAATTTTTTGCCTTCCATTTGTTGAACACTTTGATTAAAGATTTCTAATAGATTTTGAAGAAACTGCAACCAAAATTTAGAGGGTATCTTTACAAAAGTATTTAATACTATGGTAGGACACTAAAGTTGATTTACAAACTAATTCTTCAGTCTCAAAATTTCTAAAATCCAGAAAGTATACACTGCCATGCTTATTTTTGTTTTATTCAATGTTAGTCTAATCACAGACATTTATAGGGTGGTTATTTTCTGTATGGATAAACATATTTGTACTTTTTCACAACTACATCTTCTATTTATTTATTTATTATTGAGTTCATAATAGTTTACGTCAATGTGAGATTTCAGTTGTACATTGTTTCTTGACTGTCACCACATAAGTGCTCCCCTTCACCCCACGTGCCCACCCCCGACTCCCCTTCCCTTGGTACCAACTGAACTGTTTTCTTTATCCATGTATTTGTTTATATTCCACAAACGAGTGAAATCATCTGGTGGTTGTCTTTCTTAGACTGGCTTATTTCGCTTAGCATAATTCCCTCTAGGTCCTTCCATGTTATTGCAAATGGGATGAATTTGTCTTTTTTTCTGGCTGAGTAGTATTCCATTGTGTGTGTGTGTGTGTGTGTGTGTGTGTGTGTGTGTGTGTGTATACACACAATATCTTCTCTATCTAATCATCAGTCGATGGGTACTTGGATTGCTTCCATGTCTTGGCTATTGGGAACAGTGCTGCAATGAACATAGGGGTGCATATGTTACTTTGGATTGTTGACTTCAAATTATTTGGGTAGATACCCAGTAGTGGGATAGCTGGGTCATATGATAGTTCTATTTTTAGTTTTTTGAGTAATCTCCATATTGTTTTCCATACTCGTTGCACCAGTTTGCATTCCCACCAGCAGTGTATGAGGCTTCCCTTCTCTCCACACCTTCTCAAATATTTGTTATTTTTAGTCTTAGTGATTACAGCCATTTTTACAGGCATAAGGTGGTATCTTAGTGTAGTTTTGATTTGCATTTCCCTGATGATTAGTGATGCTGAACATCTTTTCATGTGTTTATTGGTCATCTGTATATCTTCTTTTGAAAAATGTTCATTTCCTCTGCCCATTTTTTGATTAGGTTGTTTGTTTTTTTATTGTTCAGTTGTGTGAGTTCCTTATATATTATGCAGATTAACCCCTTGTCAGATATATGATTTGCAAATATTTTCTCCCAATTGTTGGATTGTCTCTTTGTTTTGATTCTAGTTTCTTTTGCCTTGCAGAAGCTCTTTACTCTGATGAATTCCCACTCGTTTATTTTTTCTTTTGTTTCCGTTGTCTGAGAGGACATGGTATTTGAAAAGATCTTTTTTAGTTTGATGTCAAAGAGTGTACTACCGATATTATCTTCCAGGGGTTTTATAGTTTCAGGACATATCTTAAGTCTTTGATCCATTTTGAGTTTATTTTTGCGTATGGCGTGAGATAGTGGTCTACATTCATGCTTTTGCATGTGGCTGTCCAGTTTTCCCAACACCGTTTATTGAAGAGACTATCTTTTCTCCATTGTATGTTCTTGGCACCTTTGTCGAAGATTAGCTGTCGGTAGATGTGTGGCTTTATTTCTGGGCTTTCAGTTCTGTTCCATTGATCTGTGTGGCTGTTTTTGTACCAGTACCATGACGTTTTGATCACCATGACTTTGTAGTACATTTTGAAGTCAGGGATGTGATACCTCCAGCTTTGTTCTTTTTTCTCAGGATTGCCTTACAGTTTGGGGCTTTTGGTTGCCCCATATGAATTTTGGGAATCTTTGCTCTATTTCTGTGAAGAATGTCATTGGGATTCTGGTTGGGATTGTATTGAATCTGTAGATTGCTTTGGGTAGTTTGGACCTTTTAACTATGTTTATTCTTCCAATCCATGAGCAAGGAATTTCTTTCCATCTCTTTATCTCATTATCAACTTCTTTCAGTGACGTCTTATAGTTTTCATTGTATAAGTCCTTCACTTCCTTGGTTAAATTTATTCCTAGGTACTTTATTCTTTTAGTTGCGATTGCAAATGGAATTGTATTCTTGAGTTCTCTTTCTGTAAGTTCGTTATTGGAGTACATAAAAGGAAGCGATTTTTGTAACTTGATTCTGTACCCTGCAACTTTACTGTAGTTGTTAATTATTTCTATTAATTTTCTGATGCATTTTGGGGGGTTTTCTATGTATAAGATCATGTTGTCTGCAAACAGTGAGAGTTTTACTTCTTCCTTCCCTATTTGGATTCCTTGTATTCCTTTCTCTTGCCTAATTGCTCTGGCCAAAACCTCCAGTACTATGTTGAATAAGAGTGGTGATAGCGAGCATCCTTGTCTTGTTCCTGTTTTCAGGGGGATGGTACTCAGTTTTTGCCCATTGAGTATGATGTTAGCTGTGGGTTTGTCATATATGGCCTTTATTATGATCGGGTAATTTCCTTCTATCCCCATTTTGTTAAGAGTTTTTATCATAAATGGCTGTGGGATCTTGTCAAACGCTTTCTCTGCATCTATTGAGATGATCATGTGGTTTTTGTTCCTCCATTTGTTGACATGGTCTATCACGTTGATTGATTTGCAGATGTTGAACCATCCCTGTGTCCCCGGTATGAATCCTACTTGATCATGATGTATGAGCCTTTTGATGTATTGCTGAATTCGGGTTGCCAAAATTTTGTTAAAGATTTTTGCAACTATGTTCATCAGCGATATTGGCCTGTAGTTCTCCTTTTGTGTGCTGTCCTTCTCAGGCTTTGGTATCAGAGTGATGTTGGTCTCACAGAATGTGTTAGGAAGTATTCTGTCTTCCCTAATTTTTTGGAATAGCTTGAGAAGGATAGGTATTAAATCCTCTCTGAAAGTTTGGTAAAATTCCCCAGGAAAGCCATCTGGTCCTGGGGTTTTATTCTTTGGGATGCTTTTGATTACAATTTCAATCTCTTTCCTTGAGACTGGTCTATTTACATTGTCTGTTTCTTCTTGACTCAGCTTTGGGAGGTTGTAAGAGTCTAAGAATTTATCCACTTCCTCTAGGTTATCCATTTTGTTGGCATATAGTTTTTCACAGTATCGTCTTATAATCTATTGTATTTCTGTGGAGTCTTGTTATTTCTCCTCTTTCCTTTCTGATTTTGTTTATCTGAGCTTTCTCTCTTTTTTTTCTTTGTAAGTCTGGCTAGGGGTTTGTCAACTTTATCTATCTTCTCAAAGAATGAGCTCTTTGTTTCGTTGATCCTTTCTACTGCCTTGTTTCAATAGCATTTATTTCTGCTCTGACTTTTATTATGTCTATCCTTTTGCTGACTTTGGGCTTTGTTTGTTCTTTTTCTAATTCAGTTAGATGTAATTTGAGATTGCTTATTTGGGATTTTTCTTGTTTGTTAAGGTGTGCCTGTACTGTGATGAATTTCCCTCTTAATATGGCTTTTGCCGCATCCCATATGAGTTGGTATGGTATGTTATCACTTTCCTTTGTGTCCAGATATTTTTTGATTTCTCCTTTAACTTCTTCAATGATCCATTGCTTGTTCAATAGCATGTCGTTTTGTCTGCACATCTTTGTCCCTTTCTCAGCTTTTTTCTTGTAATTAATTTCTAGCTTTATAGCATTATGATTGGAAAAGATGCTTGTTATTATTTCAATTTTTTTAAATTTATTGAGGCTTGCCTTGTTTCCCAACATACGGTCTATCCTTGAGAATGTTCCGTGTGCACTTGAGAAGAATGTGTATACTGCTGTTGTTGGATGGAGTGTTCTATATATGTCTAAGTCCAACTATTTTAGCTTTTCATTTAATTTCACTGTTTCATTGTTGATTTTCTGTCTGGATGATCTGTCCAATGATGTGAGTGGGGTGTTTAGGCCCCCTACTATTATTGTGTTACTTTTAATATCTTCTTTTAGGCTTGTTAATAGTTCCTTTATGAACTTTGGTGCTCCTGTGTTGGGTGCATAGATATTTGTAAGCATTATTTCTTCTTGATGGAGTGTCCCTTTGATCATTATATACTCCCTTCTTTGTCTCTCTTTACCTGTCTTATCTTGAAGTCTATTTTGTCTGATATAAATATTGTGACACTTGCTTTCTTTTTTTTTTTATTGAGTTATTGATAGGTTACAATCTTGTGAAATTTCAATTGTACATTAATGTTTGTCAGTCATGTTGTAGGTGCACCACTTCACCCTTTGTGCCCACCCCCCACCCCACCTTTTCCCTGGTATCCACTAAACTGTTCTTAGTCCATAATTTTAAATTCCTCATATGAGTGGAGTCATACACAGATTATCTTTCTCTCGCTGGCTTATTTCACTTAACATAATTCTCTCAAGGTCCATCCATGTTATTGCAAATGGAATGATTTTGTTCTGTTTTGCAGCTGAGTAGTATTCCATTGTATATATGTACCACATCTTCTTTATCCATTCGTCTGTTACTGGACACTTAGGTTGCTTCCACGTTTTGGCTATTGTAAACAGTGCTGCAATAAACATTGGGGTGCATAGGACTTTTGGGATTGCTGACTTCAAGTTCTTTGGATAAATACCCAGTAGTGGGATGGCTGGATGGTATGGTAGTTCTATTTTTAGTTTTTTGAGGAATCTCCATGCTGTTTTCCATAGTGGCTGCACCAGTTTGCATTCCCACCAACAGCGTATGAGGGTTCCTTTTTCTCTGCAACCTCTCCAACATTTGTTGCTATTAGTTTTAGATATTTTTGTCATTCTAACAGGTTGTAAGGTGATATCTTAGTGTAGTTTTGATTTGCATTTCCCTGATGATCAGCGATGATGAGCATCTTTTCATGTGCCTATTGGCCATCAGTATATCTTCTTTGGAGAAATGTCTGTTCATGTCTCCAGCCCATTTTTTGATTGGGTTGTTTGATGTTTTGTTGTTGAGTTGCAAGAGTTCTTTATATATTATGGATATTAAGCCTTTGTCAGATATATGACTTGCAAATATTTTTTCCCAGTTAGACACTTGCTTTCTTTTGTTTGCCATTCGCTTGGAGTATCGTCTTCCACCCCTTCCCTCTGAGCCTGTGTTTGTCATTGGAGCTGAGAGCTGTTTCCTGGTGGTAGCAAATTGTTGGGTCTTGTTCTTTAATCCATCTTGCCACACTGTATCTTTTTACTGGAGAATTCAATCCATTTACATTTAGGGTGATTATTGATGTATGAGGGCTTAATGCTGTCATTATAGCACTCGTTTTCCAGTTTTCCTGTATTTCCTTTGTTTCTCGTCCTGTGTGTTTTGGTCTACCCATTGAATTATGTAGTTTTTTTTAATGATGTGTTTTTTTGTTTTTTCCTTATTTATTTTGTGTCTCTGTTCTGCTTTTTTGTTTAGTGGTTACCCTGAGGTTTGTATTCAGAATCTTGTGCATAATATAGCCCATTTTCTGATGGCCTCTTATTTCCTTAGTCTAAACTGATTCAGTCCCTTTCCTCCTCCCCTCCCAAGTTGTTTTTCTCATATCTTATTCCAATTTGTGTTACGAGTTTGTGGTTAAAGTGACAAGATTGTCTTTGTTTTTGGTGTTTTCCTTTCCTTTAGCCTAATGCTATAGTTGAATATTTACTATCCTATTCTGATTCTGTCTACCTATTTATCTCCTTACTCTGTGTTTTTTGACCCTTTCTCCCTTTTTTTCTTTTTTCAGCTGAGGGCCTTCTTGAGGATTCCTGTGTGTGTGTGGGGGGGGAGGGGGGAGTGGGGGTCTTGTGGATACAAAGTCCCTTAGCTTTTCTTTGTCTGGGAAAGCTTTAATTTCTCCCTCATATCTGAAGGATATTTTTGCTGGATAGAGTATTCTTGGCTGAAGATTCTTGTTTTTTAAGGTTTTGAATACGTCGTTCCATTCTCTCCTAGCTTGTAAGGTTTCTACAGAGAAATCTGCTGAAAGCCTGATATGGGTACCTTTGTAGGTTATTTTCTTCTGCCTTGCTGCCCTGAGTATTCTTTCTTTGTCATTCATTTTTGCCAGTTTTACTACTACATGCCTTGCAGTAGGTCTTTTTACATTCACAAATCTAGGAGATCTGGAAGTTTCTTCTACCCATATTTCCCTCTCTTTCCCTAGATTTGGGAAGTTCTCTGCTATTATTTCTTTGAACATGCTTTCTGCTCCATTCTCCTCTTCACCTTTTGGCATACCTATTGAGTCGGATATTTCTCGGAGACTTTCTTCATTTCTTTTTAGTCTTAGTTCTCTCTCCTCCTCTGTCTGGAGCATTTCATCTTGTCTATCTTTGATTATGCTGATTTGTTCCTCTATCATGTCCACACGAGCATTCAGGGAATCCATACTTTGTTTTATCTCTTCCATTGTGTCTTTTATCTCTAATATTTCTGATGGATTCTTCTTTATAACTTCAATCTCTTCTGTGAAGTAGCTCCTGAACTTGTTGAATTGTTTCTCTATATTCTCTTTTAACTTGTTGAGTTTTTTGATGATAGCTATTTTGAATTCATTGTCATTTAGCTTATATATTTCTGTGTCCTCAGGACTGAGTTCTGGGTGCTTATTGTTTCCTCTCTGGTCTGGAGATTTGATGTTGTGTCTGATGTTGGAAGGTCAGCTCTTTCTCATTCTGATATTATTTGGTTGCAGGTACAGCCTATTGGCACTGGGTGGGGGTTGAGAGCCATGTATTCTGAGCCCTCCGCCTTCAGCTGAGATCCCAGGTGCAGTCCAAGGCGGGTGGGGGGAGGGGCACTTTCTCCTGCGTGCACTCTGGGATTTCTCAATCAGCTCTCGCTATCTGCTTTCCTGGGGTCTTGGCTTGATGAGGTACCCCATACGGAAGCTTTCGCCCTGTTAGAGGGCTTCCCTCTAGGCTGCAAGGACCTGTGTGAGTCTTGGGTGATCCGGAGAATGAGTGACCCCACTCCCACTCCTTCCCTCACAGATCCTGCCACGGCAGTGATCGCAGTCTTTAGGGGAGGGAGCGATTCTCTCTTATCCTGTTCCAGCTCCACCAAGCGGGGCTCCAGCCTCTCTGCCCTCTGTCATGTGGCTGCATGTCTCTCCTAGGTTTTTGTGTTGTTAAGATGTCTTCTTTGGAGTATGGCTCTCCCTTTTTGTTGAATGTTGGAGGGGAGAGAGTCCTGGGCAAGTTCACTCTGCCATGATATTGATATCACTCCTACATCTTCTATTTAGACAGGTAGATTTTGCAGAATTTTTGGATGTGATTATGAATTAGCATGTGCATCAAAAGATATTCCAAGTCTTGTTCTCTTCACAGGTTCTAAATTTATTTAAAAATTTTTATGATGTTATGTTCCACCAGAACATATTTTTAATATCACCAAGACCAAATAATTTTATCTTTTATGTTGCATTTTGTAATTAAATTTACAGTAGTATTCACAATAATGTCAAGTGTTTCACCTTTGACAGAATGAACTTCTACATGTTTTACTTTGATTCCATAAATTAGAGGAGAAACTTGAATCATTATTGGAATTAACTGATTTTTTTATTAGAAATATCCAACTATACTGTTGTAAAACTGGCACCTTATAATTGTTGGTAAAGTTCTTTTAATGGAGACAATACATTAATAACTATTGTTTCACCTTTCATACATGCACAAGAAGACTTGAAACTGAAAATGAGGAAAAAAATTTAGAACAGTGACTGGCTCTAAAGGAAAAGTCATATTTCACAGTGGTACACAAATGCACCTTCTGCAGTTAAGTATTAAAATGTAGTTATTTTCAGGCACAGTCTTAAAATAACTGTATGCAACAGATGTGGATACTTCTTTAGAAAATTCGTATCTTCTTGTTATCATTTAGTCAATGATGTCATCACTTCTCCCATAGTATGAGTTACACATTAATTCTTTTCAGCAAGTCAAAGGAAATTCAGAACTCATTGTTAAATGTGCACTCCTGCTTTTTTTAAATTGCTGTCACCAAAAAGCTTATTATAAAAAAGAAATGTGCTACCCAACAATAAAATAAATAAGTAGTTGTAGGTTTACACCATATGATACATGATAAAAGCCTTGTAGCAAAGAGTTCAGACTGTATTCACTCTATGGCAAGAATAAATAAAGTCTGGGAAACATTATGCAATCCACAGGCCAGGGCATGTGCCCCACACAATTGGCTGACACAGCAAGTGTCCAGCAAGGGTAGCAGCATCAAATACTTCTGCCACCATCACCCAAGATCTGAAGAAGTTAGCTATACCTAACTGCTCATGCCAGAGTGCATTCACTTTAACAGCAAGCACCCTTCATGCTCTCCTGAGAAAAGATGTGTTGGTTCACATTACTTCTGTAAAAGATCTGAAAAGAGAAATGGTTATCGCCAATTTAACCATACGTTAAAGTGAGAATTCTGTTCACTGCACTGGCATCTCACATGAGATCATGTCAGAAGGCAGAAGTACAAAATGTAGGTCTACCTAAACCTATCCTGGTTTCTTTACATGCAACAATTAAACAATACTTCATTCGAAAATGAAAAATCTTAGACAAAAGCTAAACCAGATGAAATACTGAGATAAAAGGCATAAAATGGAACTATCTTGGGCAAAGCAAGTATACAATGTGATGTCGGTATATGTAATTTAAGTAACACTATCACATATACAAAATGGAACTTATGTACCTATAAAAAGAGACTCTAGCTCTGTATGGCATGACATGGAAAGATTTCCAGAATGCTGTATTATTTCATTTAAAAAAGTTAAGTTATAGAACTACATATACAGCGTGACACAGTATAATACTTTCAAAAAAACAAACAAACCATCCCAAAGAATCAGGAAGGATAGTCAACAAACTATTAACAGTGCTAATCTGTAGGTGGTGGAACTAAAAAGGGACAGAGGAAAAGAGAATTTTTACTCTTTATAATTTTCTATTTTTTTTGAAGTTATTATAATGAGTATGTCTTACTTTTGACACATGAGAAGCAAAAAGAAATAAACAAAAAAATACAAAAAATATGAGAAAGCATTAGCTAATTTACTATCAACTGAGTGGTACAAGTAACAAATGATCTACAAGTCCCACAATGGGAAGTTCCCTACGGGAAGACGGAGATAGCGAAGCCAGGCTACTAAGAAAAAGGAAGATAAAGGCATTTCTAAAAGTGGGAACTCAGCGATCTTCCAAAATCTATAGCCTCGCAGGACTCACACTTGGAGGCATTTAATCTCTCACTATATATAGGTTCAAGTGCTCTCCAATTCTGGGAATGACCCAATAATTACTGAAGGGAGAATATAAGAAGCCTCAGCCAGACAGCAACTTAAGAAGTAAATAATGAGTTTGTCTCTTGCTTATTTCCCTCCTCCTCCACAACCTAAGCTCTTACTAACTTCTTATTGGCAAAGCGTAATTAGGTCCTCAACTTGAGGTTTCTTTGTATGTACTGGGATACCACTCCTAAATCCCAGCCACAGCCACCTGCTCCAGATGCATGAAGCACCACTAACAGGGGACTCTGGTAATTAAAATGATGAGACCATCCCTGGAGCAAAAATGGGACAGTTCTGGGGAACCAGAGCAGAAAATTCATGGATAAAAATAGTAAGATAAATTGAAGAGGTATGCTATGGCTGGACAGGTATGCTAAGATCTTTTTTCCTCCGGGAAGAAAATATTTGGACTTTATCCTGTACAAAACAGGAAGTCTTGGAATGTTTTACTAAGGCAGTACACGACTAGTGTTTTACAAAGATTGATCAAATGGGGTGTTAAGATGGTTTGGTGTGGTGAAGCAGGAAGCAGGAAGATCAATTAGAAGGATAGTGAATTAATCCAGATGAGGCTGATGATAAAAAGGAAGATGATGTGGCCATGAGAAAAGGAAAGGCAGTTTTTGAAATGAATTTCCAGGGTATGAACAGCTAGCTTGGGGCTGCGGAGTGAGGTAGACAATTACAGCTGAGAGAAAACTAGGCAGATGTTACACGTCCCAGGCATCAACAAGCTTCGACTTTAGACCCAAGACTTCAGAGAAACCAAACAGGACAATGTGAAAATTATAAAGTCATGTTAAGAGAATGAAAACTTGTGGATATGTCATTAGAAACTAGCAAAGGGTAAAAGCCATGGTGTGGGTCTTCTTGGGCAATAAAAATCAGTGCAAGAAAAGCCCAATTATGACAGTAATGGCAGTCATACAGTACGATAAAGAGGTGGGTATCACACAGAACAGGGCATGCTTGTTGTCAAAGGTTATTTGGTCTTGCTGAAGGCAGTCATAGATACCATGCAGCGCATTGTCCATGCTAGCCTTCACGAAGCTGGCTAAGGAGTGGGTAACTCCTATAGTTGCCTACAAGATTTTCTGCTGGTTAGGGCTCAAGGATAGGCCAGGGTAGTGAGTTGAGGTTGTAGTGAAGTTTATGTAGTAAGCGCTAAATTATTACAAAGGAAATTCTGAAATTTTAAACTGGATGACAGAATGGTAGTTTAAAAATAGATTTTAAAAATTTAGAGGGAAAATGTGATAAGAAAGCATGGTAAATTCAGTTTTACACATGATGATTTTGAGTTGATTATACAAATGGAAATGTTCAGAACAGAGATGGAGGAGATATCTGAGGGGAATACATAAGAAAGCATAGTGCTCTTAATGTCACACTCAAGTTCTGGAGACTAAGCCTCACAGTATCTTTCAAATTTTTTCGGGACGGCCCAGTGGCACAGCAGTTAAGTGCGCACGTTCTGCTTCAGTGGCCCGGGGTTCACCAGTTCGGATCCCGGGTGCAGAAAGACATGGCACTGTTTGGCAAGCCATGCTGTGGCAGGCATCCCACATATAAAGTAGAGGAAGATGGGCACGGATGTTAGCTCAGGGCCAGTCTTCCTCAGCAAAAAGAGGATAGGCAGCAGATGTTAGCTCAGGACTGACCTGCCTCAAAAAAAAAAAAAAAAAATGATTTGGAGTATGATCCACAGGTCAAAAAAATGCATTTCAATCTATGTGTATGTGTACACACACATGTCTTAAACAAAAGCTTCATGAAATATTACTTACCCCTAATGCTTGCTTTGATATTTTCTATTCTACTCTATCCTATTCCTTTTCCTTTCTTCTTCTTTTCTTTTTTAATGCTGGCCATAGCCTGTAAATTGATTTCAGCACCTGTATTTTGGCTTAGAGGTTTTTGATTAAAGAGATATTTGTGATAATTCTGTAGAACCATCTGCAAAGATACGACTGATAAATCCAGAAGAGATGTTCTTTGAGAAAGGGTGAAAAAAAGAAAAGCAAAAAATTATGGATTGGCATGGAGACCACAGACAGTATATAGGAGAAAGGCCAAAGAGGACAAAGAAAATGGGATCAGAGGATGGGAAAAAACGGTATCAAAGAGGACAAGGAATGGGTAGTCAACAAAAGCTTTTTTTCAACGTATGTCTTTGCCTCTACTGCAGTATTTCTCAAAGTGTAGTCCAAAACCAATTTAAGCAGAATTACCCCAGCCATCTGTTAAAAATTCAAATACCTGGGCTTCATCCCAGGCCTAGTGAACTGAACTCTCTGGATGTGGGTCCTGGAACTGACAATTTTTACGTTTCTCGGGGCATTCTTTTCACCAAGTATTTTTATCCCAGTGCCTTTCACAAATCAGCTTTCAAATTGGTACTTTCCAGGAACATGCAATCTCACTTCCAACATTGGATGCATTCTTGAAAAGTTGTTAAGTGAGTACTTGCACATGAGTACTTGTACACCAAACCGTTATTCCCCTTAAAACTACCATGATTAATTTCAGAATTAAGTTCACCCAGAAGGAAATAAGCTTCCGGAGCATTCTGCCTTTAAACAAACATTCTTCATCCATCTAATTTTTCCATACATTACTTATGCAAGTGGTTGGTCAAATGGGATTACAATTCTCATTATCTTTATTCGATTTAAAAGTACATATATTTAAAAATTCAATAGACTGTTAACACATTTCATTTTGATTTTGAACTGATTTCACTGAACTTAACTGGTTAGGTACCACAATCAAGTGGCATTTAGCATAATTCAGGCAGGAATTGCCACAGGGAGATGGTTTTCAAAAAACACAAAAACTGAAGTTTGTGATTCAGACTCTAACAGCAAAGATATCCCTTTATGGAGTAAGCTCTGCTAACAAAAATATTTGTCAATTTACTACCAATTGATAACCAAGAAATATAAGATGTGAATCGATTCCATTCTAAGATGAGAATCATATCTAACAACAAGAACAAAAACTACAATAGCTAACATTTATTCACTTACTTGATATCAGGCCTGGTTCTAAATCCTTTACATGGATTAACTCATTGCATCTTCACAACAATTCTGTGAAAGTAAGTACCATTTTAGACCTCATTTCCTGGATGATGTAGCTGAGGTGCAGAGAGCTGTTTAACTTTCCTGAGGTCCCACAGCTAGAAATAGGAGCTGAGATCCACACCGGGTAGCCTGTCTCCAGAGTCTGTACTCAAAGGCAGTGTGCTACACTGTGACTGTAAGAAAGTCTCAGATGCAGAAATAGTTAGCTGCCACCATAGAGAGAAAGTCTTTCTGTTTATACTCTGGGATATTTTTTTTCCTTCTTTTCTATATACAACTGATTTCAAGACAACCTGGGTCTACCTTGGATCCCTGCTCATGTTTAGTTACTAGATCTCATTATAATGCACTTTATACATGATAGGAATACCCAAAAATAGCATAAAATAGCATAAAGATGGGAATTCAGTATCACATTATACGTAAAAATAGAAATCTACTTTGTAAAAATACTTAATTCAGTATATAAGGGCAGATAGCATAGTGGTTTAGAGCTGTGCTTCTCAAATTTTACTGTACCAATAAACCTAAGAATCTCATGAAAAAATGCAGATTTTCAGGAGGTCTGGGGTGGGGCCTGAGATTCTGTATTTCTAACAATTCCCAGGTCATAGTGATATTGCTGGCCTGAGGACCACATTTTGAGAAGCAGGGGCTTAGAGTGTGAGCTCTGGAATTACACTGCTTATGTTTGAATCCCAGCTCTGCTCCTTACTAGTTCTGTAACCTTCTCCTGTGTGCCTCTATCCCATCTGTAAAATAGTGAGATCATTCAAGGGTTGCTATGAGGATTATATGAGATCATCCATGGAAAGTACTTAGAACAATCACTGGCATATAAAAAGCACTCAACAAATATTATCACTTAATATACAGAAACTATTAAAAGCATACAGTGTATCCCATTAGAAAGCCATTTATAGAATTGACTGATGTAGCAGGAACACTAAATAAAATTTCCTCCTTCTTTTCCAGGCAGTCACTAGAACATCACTGTATAGTGAAGGGTATTAAATATATAAGTTAGATCCACTAGCCAGCTTTATTAAATACATAAATCTAAAACTGCTCTAAATGAATTTGCATGAAGTTGGCTTAGCCTATAATATTTAAAGAGAATATTTTGTTTCTCCGCCAGAAAACGTTTTTATATTGCAGGTATAGACTGAATTCCAATTCATTTATTTGAATAGCTTCCTCTGAATTTAGAAACAGCCATTTTTGTTTAAAAAATTTCATTTTTATCAGATAGAAATCAGAATTAGTATTAGTATGAACAATAATACTGATTTAAAAAAGTTGTTCAAAGGCACTAATATAGTTTAAATGAGGTTGGAAGATTTAGCCAAAACCTTCACAGACAACTGTACACATTTTCAAACCACTACACAATGCAGCATAATTAGCTCTTGCTACTGAGGACTAGGGCTTAGAAAAAAACATTATTTGTCAGAACTGTGATGCTTAATAATGATGTGATATGGGAGGGTGCAGAGGGCAGGAAAGGTCAAGTCAGGCCCAGAAATGAAGATAAAATTTCATGGCATCGTCCCAAATGAAAACTATCAGAAATTTCTCAAATTCAACACCGCTTAAAAAATAAAGAGATAGAAGGAATGGAATGGAGTACAACAGAAAAGAAAGATTAATATTCGCCCAGTCATTGATAAAAACCAGGAAGGGTAAAACCTACTAGTTCAGTTAAGGAGGAGATGAGAGCTATAAAGTGTTTTGGGTTGGTCAATATCTTTATGAGTCAGCAAGAAAAGATCAATAAATAATTTGCTTCTCTCTTCATCTTTTATTTCTCTAACACAGGTGATGAAAATGACAACTATGAGACAGATTCTAACATATTTATTTTTCTAAATTAAAACTAGATCCAGCATAGGCAGTGCAGACCTGCTGTGTAAGATCATGACGGATAATAATCAATGAAAGAGGAGGAATTTGGGGGAGTAGATTATTCGCTCCCTCCTCTCTTCTATTTCTCTCTTTCCCTGCAGAATGCTCCTGGCTGCTGCTTTAACGTCCAGTGTGGTACTAGAAGTTTTTTTCAACACACAACACAACATATCAGATTTTACTTTACATGTTACTTTCTATATCAAGTATTACTTTAAAAAACAAGATTTTACCCTAAAACAAACCTGCATAAAAGTGCTTAAACGAGTGCCATATGGAAGTTTTTAAGGCAGGGTTTACCCATTCTCAACTATATCGAATAAGGATTCCTCAAATAAAATAATTATCAGGTTTAACTTGTACTTTTGGTGAAAAAAATATCAATTGTGGGAATTGTGATTCTTAATATCTATAGAGGTGATAACCAACAAGATCAAATACTTAGGATTAGAAATACAAGAAGAATAGAGTGTGAACAGGATTATATCAACATCATATCTTGCTATTTGGGTTCATACTGGTCAGAATCAAATTCCTGAAAAACAAATTTACTGAACTGTCTCAGCTAACTTCTTCCACTTACAAGGCAGGTATTAGCTGTCTCTCAACAGCAGAGAAGCAAGGAATTCCCCTTCAGTGTGACCTATTTATGCCTCTTAGATTTATCATATGCATTTTTTAATGACCCCAAACCAAAGGAAATGTAGAAACCTATTTGAAAAGCTGACATTAAGGTTGTGACACCAACCAAAACAATAAGAGAATTTAAAGTTAAACTGACACAGAATCCCCAAATCAGTCTGCTACACTCCTAATTTAAAAACCAGTTACTATGTGAAATAGTGATGGCATGTCAGCCTCTGCTTTGAAACTCCTGAATTTTGTCATTTGGTGTTTGTGTCACAACCTCAATATTATTTAAATATAGTTTTTTAATATCTATTATTTAAAAAATATCTTTGAATTGAAGATACTCCTAAAGCTTTGAAGAAGCCAACCTCAAAGCACTGTATTCCTAGCGTGCCACTTTTATTAGAAGTAGTGCATAAAACATTTGCTGTTGACAAATCTAATTCATTAAAAGGTGAGATGGATGCATTTTAAAATAACTGGCTGCCATCATTATCTGCAGCGCCTTTTATAAATTATTCTTCTTTTCCCTTTTGACTGAACTTGTCACAGTTCCCTTTCAGAGTCTGAATGTTATGCCTTATAGTCAATGCTTTCAACATGTTTAGACAAGTCATAAGTTAAACAAGCAGTGGTACTTTATTTTCTAGAATTGAGAAAGGGTAGCAGAAATACTTATGGATTATTTCATTCAGTTCATTGATTTTTAACTACAGACAAGTAAAGTTAGTGGTGGTTGCATCCCACACAAAGGATTTAAAAATAAAACCATACTATTTTGGTAGAAGGGAGAATTTCAAAGAAAGGAACATAAAGAGAGATGCTGGCAGCCCTGCTGCACTGTTGTGCAGAAGACTTAGTTTAAAATTGAATTGTGTTTCCCCTGACATTGGAGATAGGTACATCATAAGGCTGACAGCTGGCTGGCACACTAACTTCCGAAAGGAAAGTGCTAACTGTATTTCTCTTAGATGCCCAAGGAATACAATTATAGAAGTCTTCAAGGAAACTGAGTAGGCAGAGTACAAATTATTCAAAATATGAAGAAAAACATTTCTTACCTAATTTTGTTTCAGAAGACTCTAAGAATGAGCTGGTCTTCTAATCCTAAGTAGGTAGAAAATTGTTTCCTTCTGAGTTGTCAGTAAAGCTGCCCTTTTTTTAGTATCTTCAGCAGAGTTATTTCCAAAATACACAAAATGCACCTATAAAATAATTAGATCAAATTTTATCACTGCCACAATGGAGGGGGCATAGTCACAACCTTAGATGTCTACACTGGTAGTGACAGTACTACCATTAAGTTATGACATACAGGCTTTCACCAAGAGATGCTGGAAATACATAAATACATGCTGAAGTTGGGTCCCTAAGAAAAGCTTATTAACAAGATGATCCATAAATTACAGGCACAGGAATAGCAGAGGCACCTGGGAAAATGCATATTCAAAACATTCTTCTTATTTTCATTGATTTTTCAAATGTCCCTAAAGAAATGTAGATCATAGAGAGTAAGGTTTCAAGAGAATTCCTTTTTTCCTGTTTGGTTACCCGTTGTCCCAGAATATTTTATTAAACCATCTTTTCCCACTCTTCCAGGTTATCTTGTTAAAATAGATTCTGATTCAGTTGATCTGGGGCTGGGGCCTGAGAGTCTGTATTTCTAACAAGCTCCCAGGTAATGGACTACACTTTCACTAGCAAGCTTCCACTAGTCTATTGTCTTTCCCTGCACCAAAGTACACTGTTGTTATTCTTGGCTGTTGGCCCTTCTCTTTCCATATCGTTTTACAAGCGTCTGTCAAGTATTCTCCCCTCCTCACCAAAACAAACAGGAATTTGATTGAAATTGCATTGATCAAATTGGGCATCTGTAAAACGTAGAGTTTTCCAAGCCACATGAATTGTATATCATTCCCCTTATTGAGGTCTTATTGTCACACAATAACGCTTTACTATTTTCCCCACGGGAGTTCTGCACATCTTGTTAGATGTATTCCTAGGCACTTCATATTTTGAATGTTAGTGTAAATAATATCTCTCTGCAAAAACTTTTTCATTTTTTGTTTATATATGTATGTATTTGTATAATTTTTGTATATTGATTTTTTATCTAGGATATTTGCTAAAGTCTTATAATTTTTTTTCTGTAGCTTTGTATCATGTACAAACAATGAGCTTTACTTCTTAATTCCAAAAATCTATATTCTCAAACTTTCTTTATCTTGTCTTACTAAAAGAAAAGGAAAAAAAGTTAAACAATAAATGTATCATTTAATAGAAAAGACTATTTTGTTATCCATAATCAGCCAAACTGACCTATTGATTAGGCCTACGTTGACTAAAAAGCTGATATGAAGAAGGATACAAATGTTTCTTTTGATATTTATTGATTATCTTCATACTTCTTGCCTTTCTTTGGTGTCTGATATACAAGCAGTTCAATTTTACTAACATCCATTATCCCAAGTTGACTTCCAGTAAGAAACAGACAAAAATTCTCATGGATAACTTGGCTACTCTGGGAACTGAATCTGAACAAAAGGGGAAACAGAGGAATTACAATAGGGGAAATGGTTCAGTTCCATCTAAGAACTAAGACGGAGATGCCAGTGCTAGGAAGCCATTACAGAGATACAACACATCACCTATACTCCATAGCTGAAATCACAAGATTTCTTGGAAAACCCATAAATAACTGAAATTGCTTTCTTGATGACAATGTCAGCCTGCTCTGGGGCGAACTGCCCTTCTTGATAGCTTTCAGCCAATCTGTTTGACCAAAAGAAAAAAACTGAGACTTAACTGTTTCAGAAACTGTCAATGTTATTAACATTGGTTACCTGAAGAAAGGTAAATGTGCATGATGGTGGGATGGAGGAATGGGTAAAGGAAGAGAAGGTGGCAGTAACTAAAATAATAATAACCATTATAACAATGATAAAAACACAACAAACTGTCTCTTTAAAAATGTGTTCATAATCCATTACAAATCATATTTACGAAGAAATATAGCAATGTAGAAAATGCTTAAATGGAGAGGTGAAAACAAGACCCAAAAGAGCATATACATATTACATTGCAACCATTTAAAAATACGTGCACTAAATTTTTGGTTAGGAAGATCAATCAGTGTATATTTTCCCCCTCTCCCTCCAGAGATCTCGTTAAAAAGATAATAAAGATGTGTGCTGAAGATAGGGAGAGGATGCAAACCTGTCAACGCAAATAATCAATAATCAATCTAAACATAAAAATTGTGGTGAGTTTATTATGAGCCAATTGAAGGACTAGCCCAGGAGAACTTTTCCAAAAAGGAATGAAGCTCTCCAAAGAAGTGGGGTATACAGAGTCATTATATACCACCTTGGAACAAAGAGCATATATCACATGTGACAGGAATATCTCTTTTACTACTGCCAAGAGATGCTCAGCTAGCATAGCAGATCAGTGGTCACAAGGTGAGCACAACAAGTTGGTGGTCAGCAGGTTAGTGGTCACGAGATGAGTTAAAGCAGGTCAGTAATTAATCCTTAGTTTCTGGGAAGAAATGCTTATCCTTAAAGAAACGCTGGGAAAGGCAACATTGCTATCTTTAAGGGCATCATTCTTGGCTTTGGAACACTGTAAACGTTTAAAGCAGATGGGCAATGCATGCTCAACAGGCCATGTCAGGCCCTTCCGGAAAAACAAGATCAGGCCAAATTAGTTTTAAGCCAAATGGCTTCTTCGTATACTCCAATAAATCCTGTGGCTTTTCATTTATTCATCGAACTCATAACAATGAAGAGACTGAGAAAGCATGGCTACAAATCTGTACAAGGTAAGACAGATGAAAGAGCATTCATGGAAGAAACAGAGTGGGAGAAGCCAAACTCTAGAATGCGTGCAGAGAATGCTGCAGTTAAAGAAATGACCTGATATCTCTGGCAGAACTGTGGAGTAAGAAGTGAAGCTAAAATATGCAATCAACTGAAGGTCTGTCCAAGAAACACTAAATCTCCCTCCCCTACCTTTTTATGCAAGCAACTGCTTTGTGTTTCTCTTGTCTGTAGTTAAATATCTGACTGCGAGTAAGAAAAAAAAATACGAAATGGGAGAAGCATTGTGTTTAAAGAAATTAACTGTCTAGAGAACTAAGAAAGGTAGCATGAGTATGGGTGCCCCAAAGAAAAGTCGGCCTCATTCTGGTCTTAAGCTGACTTCCTGCATACTCATGGTTCCCCAGCTATTTACTCTAAAGCAAACTGTACCAGTCAATCAGTGCCATCCAAATACAGTTTGCAGGCAGCTTTTTGATTTTCTCTCTTCCAACACGAATGCACAGCCAAGACCCACTGGGCATATGAAGAACATCATCTTTTTCACATTTGAGATCAGTGTAAAACAACAATTTACCCCAAAGAAAACAGAGATAAATCAATTAATAGAACATGTAAATTTTCCATCATTCTAAGTGAGTAAAGAAATAAATGTATACATAATACACGACCAGAAGCAAAATTTCTAGCTATGGCTGAATGCAATCAGCAAATATTCTTAAAAAAGAAACAATAGAGCTAGACAAAACTGACAAATACAACCACATCAGTGCTCTAGAAATTGACCAAAGGAATATAACAATTTGAGAAGCATTTATATTTGAAAAACTGCTAATCTTTAGGTAAGAACACTAGGACCCTGTGGCATTCTGACTTGGAGCTACTCTTATCACCATCAACCACAACTCAGTCAGTACAGAGGTTCTCCTAGGGTGGAGAAGAGCATTAGGACTGGAAACATCTCTGCTGTGGTCAAAGGGGGCTCACTTGAGCCTGAGTGGTAGGTGATGCCCATGCCTGGCAGTGTTTCAGTGGAAGAGATGATCTTAGAAGTAGGCAAGCAAGGAGAGGCAACAGCTCTATAAGTCCAGGGTCATAGTCATAACTGGGGCAAATGTATTCTTGGTTAAGACTGAAAGTATATGCAATGGAGACCAGAGAGTCACAAAGCCAGCCACACATTCCTGAAGCTGAATGATCACGTATAGAGAGGAAGTATGAAAGAGCCCAGCAGAAAGCAAAAGCAGGGCGCACTTGAAAATAGTGTAAAAAATTCCTCATCAAACGCATTCCTCTATTAATACAGAGATCCATGAACAGACGACAACTTATTGACTTGAAGTGTTTAAGCACAACCAGTGTCCAATCATCGGCTTATCATTTAAGCTACACAATGGGGCAAGTTGAAAGAAGTCAAATGTAAAACTCACAACAAGAATCTTAAAAAAAACAAAAAACAGATACATCAGTGGCTACACCATCACAGGGGAGACAGATGTTACTCATTTAGCTTAGGCAAATTACTAAAAAAAGAAACAAGCAAATAAACAAAGCAACCACCACCACCTTCAGGGAGAAAAAAATCAGAATCCAGAGTTGCTATAATATATGATCTAAAATATCCAGTTTTCAACAAGAAATTACGAGACATGCAAGGACATAGGAAAAAGCAGTCAATAGAACTGTCTGAGTGTCCCTAGATGTTGGATTTAAACAAAGACTTCAAAGCAACTGATATAAATACATTTAAAGAACCAAAGGTGACCATATTTAAAGAATAAAAGGAAAGTAGGACAACAATGAATAAAAAATAGAAATTCTCAATAAGGAGACAGAAGTTTTTTGAAAGAACCAAATGGAAATTTGGGAGTTGAAAAGTACAATAAATGAAAATTCACTAGAGGGACTTGACAACAGATTTAAGATGACCTGAGGAAAGAATCAGTGAATTTAAGATAGATGAATATAAATTACCCAATCTGAAGAACAGAGAGAAAAAAGAATTTTTTAAAATGAGGGATAAGGGATAGAAAAAAACACATGAAGAAATAAGGAACAAAAACATACCAAATTTGATGAAAAACATTAATCTATGCATCAAAGAAGTTCAATGAACCCCAAGTAGGACAAATATAAAGAGACTGATATCTAGACATAACATAATCAAACTACTGAAGGACAAAGACAAAGAGAAAATCTTAAAAGCAGCAAGAGAAAACTAACTCATCACACACAGGTGAGCATCAATGAAACAATGGAGGTCAGAAATCAGTGGAATGAGAAATTCAAAGTGCTGAAAGAACAAATTGTCCACCAAATTTCTACATCAAGAATAACTATCTTTTGGGGCTGGCCCCGTGGCCGAGCGGTTAAGTTAGTGCGCTCCGCTGCAGGCGGCCCAGTGTTTCGTTGGTTCCAATCCTGGGCACGGACATGACACTGCTCATCAAACCACGCTGAGGCTGCGTCCCACATGCCACAACTAGAAGGACCCACAACGAAGAATATACAACTATGTACTGGGGGGCTTTGGGGAGAAAAAGGAAAAAATAAAATCTTTAAAAAAAAAAAAGAATAACTATCTTTTAAATGGAAGGCAAAATACAGCCATCACTTTTAAAACTGAAGATGAAATGAAAATTGAGAATTTGTTGCTAGTAGACCTGTCTTAAAGAAATACTAAAGGAAACCCTTCAAGCTGAAAGAAAATGACACTGGATGGTAACTTAAGTCCGGAGGAAGAAATAAAGAAATGGTAAAATGTGGGTTAATATAAAAGACTGTATAAAATATTATTTCATTTCATTTCATTAAATTCTTTAAAAGACATAGATTGCATATAACAATGTATTCGTTAGTTTATAACACAGAGATTTAATATATTTGACGATAATAGCAGAAAGAGGAGGAAGATATAGAACTAAATTGAAACAAAGTTTCTATATTATATCAAAATTAAATTGGCATTAACTAGCTAGTATTAAACTGGTTGTGATAGATTAAGATGTAGATTGTATTCTCTAGAGCCAACACTAAGAAAATAACTTTTAAAAAGGTAAAGTTACACTAGGAATTAAAATGTGCATACACTAAAAATATTTATTTAATACAAAAGAAGGCAACCAAGGTAGAAGAATAAAAAAGACAAGAGTCACATAAAAACAAAGCAAAATGGAAAATGCAAACCCAACTATATCAATAAGTACATTAAATGTGAACGGTCTAAACACCTCAATAAAAAGGCAGAAATTGTAAGATTAGATAAAAAAGCAAGATCCAACCATGTGTCATCTATAAGAGACATATCTTACATTCAAAGACAAAAAATAGATTAAAAGTAAAAGGATGGAAAAAGACATGCTATACAAACAGTAACCGTAACAGAGCTGGAGTTACTGCACTAATGTTACACAAAATAGGCTTTAAGAAACAGTACTTGAGAAAAACGAGATATTTTTAAATGATAGAAGGGTCAATACATCAGAAAGATATAATACTTATAAATGTATATGCACTAAAACAAAGCACCAAAATCGAAGCAAAAAATGACAGAATTGAAAGAAGAAATAGACCATCTGACAATTATAGACAGATAGTTCAATACTCTGCTCTCAGCAATTGATAGAATTAAACAGAAAATCAGCAAGAGTAGAGAAGATCTGAATAGTCAACCTACTCAACCTAACTCACATATATAGACTACTCCACTAATATAGACTACTCACATATATAGACTATTTCTTGTTGGCAGAATACACATTTTTTTCAAACGCTAAAAAAACATTTTCCAAAATACACTATATGCTAGGTCATAAAACAATCCGGAACAAATTTAAAAGGAATGAGATCATAAAAAGCATATTCCACAAGTATAAAAGAATTAAATTAGAAATCAATAGCAGAATAGAAAATATTTTTCACTGAATGACAGTGAAAACACAATGTGTCACATTTTATGGGATACATAAAAAGCATTTAGAAGGAAATCTATAGCTTTAAACACATATCAGAAAAGAAGAAAGGTCTCAAATAGATAACTTAAGATTCGATCTTAGGACACTAGAAAAAAGAGCAAACCATATCCAAAGCCAAGAGAAGAAAGGCAACACAAAAGATTACAGCAGAAATAAATGAAATAGAAAAGAGAAAAGCACCAGCAAAAATAAAATCAAAAGTTGGTTCTTTGAAAAAGATCAACAAAATTGTAAACCCTTACTAGATTGATCAAGAAAAAAAGAAAAAAGACACAAATTACCAAAATCATGAATGAAAAAGATATCACTACTGACTATAGAAAAATTGAAAGGATTATAAGGTAACACAATGAACAACTTCATGCCAACAAAGCAGACACACAGATGAAATGGACACATTCTTAGGACATAATTGACTAACACTGACTCAAGAAGAAATGTGAAAGTGAATAGACTTAAAGTAAGTAAAGAAATTGAATTAGTAATTCAAAATCTTCCCACAAGGAAAAGCAAAGTGCCAAGGGCTTCACTGGTGAATTCTATAAAATAAAAAAATGAAATAATATCAACATTTCACAAACTCAGGAAACAGGAAAGAAACCTCCCTAACTCATTCTAGGATAACCAAGCCAAACAAACATAGCACAAGAAAATAAAAATGCAGACCAAATGCCTGTTTTAAAAACGATCTAAAATCAATTCCCTAACCTTCAAACTGAGGAAACTAGAAAAAGAAAAGCAAGCTAAACCCAAAATTGATTCCTTGAAAAGATGAACAAAATTGACAAACCTTTAGCTAGATGGAAAAAAAAGAAGACAGAGAGAGAAGACTCAATTACTAAAATTAGGAATGAAAGAGAGGACATTACTGACCTTACCAAAATAAAGATATTATATGGGGGATATTATAAACAATTGAATATCATCAAATTATATAACCTAGATGAAACAGACAAATTCCTAGAAAGACATAATGTACTGAAATAACTTAAAAAAGTTAAAAAAACATGAACAGACCTATAAGCAGATTGAATTAATAATCAAAAACTTTCCCACAAAGAGAAGCTTGGGCCAAATGGCTTCACTGGTGAATTCTACCAAAGATTTAAAGAATTAACTCCAATCCTTCACAAATTCTTCCATAAAACAGAAGAAAAGAGAATAATTTGCAATTCATTCTCTGAGGTTAGTATTACTCTGACACCAAAACTAGCAAAAACATTACAAGAAAAGAAAACTATAGACCAATATGCCTTATGAATATAGAGGCAAAAATACTTAACAAAATATTAGCAAACCGAATCCAGCAACATATAAAAAGAATTCTACACCATGACTAGGTGGGATTTATCCCAGGAATGTAAAGTTGAATCAATACAGAAAAATGAGTCAATGTAATATGCCTTATTAACAGAATAAAGGACAAAAACTGTATGATGACCTAAATAGATGCAGAGAAGAATGCGTCAAAATCTAACACCCTTTTATGATAAAAACACTCAACAAACTACGAACAGAAGGGAACTTCATCAATCTGATAAAACACATCTACCAAAAACCCACACCTGACATCACACTTAATGGTAAAAGACTGAAAGCTTTGCTCTTAAGATCAGTAACAAGACAAGAATGTCTATTTCTACCACACCTATTTAACATTGTACTGGAGGTTCTAGCCAGGACAATTAGGCAAGAAAAGAAAAGAAAAGGCATCCAGATTGGAAAGGAAAAGTAAAACTATCTCTATTTGGAATTTCTAAGGAATTCTAAAACAAACAAACTCCCAAGCTTTTGGAGTTAATAAATACATTCAACAAAGTTGGCAGGATACAAGATTAATAAAAAATCAGTTGTATTTCTATATACTAGTACTTAACAATTTGAGAGTGAAATTAAGAAAACAATTCCATTTACGATAGCATCAAATAGAATAAAATATTTCGGGAAAAATTTAACAAAAGACCTGTCCACTGAAAACTACAAAACATCATTGAAAGAAACTGAATTAGCCCTAAATAAATGAAAAGTCTATGTTTATGGATTGAAATATTTAATATTGTTAAAGTGGCAATAGTTCCCAAATTAACCTATAGATTTAACGCAATCTCTATCAAAATTCCAGCTCCCTATTTTGCAGAAATTAACAAACATCTCAAATTTCATATCGAAATGCAAGGGTCCCAGAATAGCTAAAGCAATCTTGAAAAAGAACAAAGTTAGAGAACTCACATTTCCCATTTTTCAAAACTTACCACAGAGTTACAGTAATCAAGATTGTGTGATAAGATAGGCATTAAGGATAGACATGTAATCAATGGAATAGAATTGAGAGTCCAGAAATAAACCCATACAATATTCAATTGATTTTTGATGAGAGTTTCAAGGAAATTCAATAGGGAAAGATTAGTCTTTTCAAGAAATGTTGCTGAGACAACTGTATACTAACATGCTAAAGAATGAAGTTGGACTTCTTCATCAAAAGAGATACAAAAATTGGGGGCCGGCCCCGTGGCCGAGTGGTTAAGTTCGTGCACTCCGCTGCAGCGGCCCAGGGTTTTGCTTGTTTGGATCCTGGGCGTGGACATGGCACCCTCATCAGGCCACGTTGAGGTGGCGTCCCACATGCCAGGGACCTGCAACTAAGATATACAACTACGTACCAGGGGTATTTTGGGGAGATAAATCAGAAAAAAAAAATACAAAAATTAACTCAAAATTGATCAAAGATCTAAATATAAGGACTAAAATGTTTAAAATTCTTAGAAGAAATCACAGGTGTAAATCTTCTTGACCTTAGATTATTCAACGGTTTCTTAGATAAAACACTAAAAGCAGAAGCCATATAAGAAAAAAATAGATAAATTGGACTTCATCAAAATTAAAAACATTTGTGCTTCAAAGGGTACCATCAACAAAATGATGAAACAACTCATGGAATGGGAGAAAATCTCCAAATCAAACAACTGAGAAGAGGATAGTATCCCAGAATCTATAAAGAACTATTACAGCTCAACAATAATGACAATTCAATTTAAAAATGACAAAGGATTTGAATAGACATTTTCTCCAAAGAAAATATACAAATGGTCAATAAGAACATGAAATGATACTAAGCATCGTTAATTATTAGATGAATGCAAATTGAGACTTCTCCATGAGATACTACTTCACCACTCCCTAGAATGGCTATAATCAAAAGACAGACAATAACACATGTTGGGGAGGATGTGGAGAGATTTAAACTCTCATACACTGCTAGTGGGAATGCAAAGCTCTCCCCATCCTCACACGGTCAGTGGAGATATTTCCTTTATAGCACTTTGCATTTTGTAACTATTTCTGTGATCTCTCCCACTAGACTGAAAGCACATGGAGACAGGGATTAGGTCTCTTTCCCTCATCCAAATATATCAGTTAGGGCACTGATTCTGTGCTATCTGCAATCATTGACTTGCTTACCTGTCTCAACCACTAGACCATCATCATCCTAGGACAAGGACTGTGCCTTCTTTATTTTTGCATCCCAGTGCCTAGCATAGCGGTTGACACACGAGATATACAAGTTAAATAAGAGATCCCAAAGTGTGATACAAAATAGCACTTAACTGGGGGGAGCCCCAGTATTCTTTCAGGGGGTTGGCAAAGTCAAAACTATTTTCATAATAATAAGACATTATATGTCACTTTGCTAGGTTGACATTTGTACTAACTTTCTCTGTGTTAGAAGTCTGAAACCATTCTCACTAGGCTAAAACCAAATGGTCCACAGAGCTGCATTCCTTCCTGAAGGCTCTTAGGACAATCTATTGTTTCCTTGCTTTTAAAGGCTGCTCTCATTCCTTGGCTCCTGGCTCACTTCCTCCATTTTCTACCTAGCTATGTGGGTTGAGTCCTTTTCATATTGCCTCACTCTGAATTCCTCTTCTGCCTCCTTACACTTTCGAGAACCACTGTGATGACATTGAACCCATTTGGACGATCTGGGATAATCTCACTATCTTAAGGTAAACTGATTAGCAACTTTAATTCCCCTTTGCTATATGACATAACATATTCACAGGGTCCAGGGATTAGGATGTAGGCAGCTTTGAGGCATCTGCCTACCACAGTAGTCATATTTTTTCACCACCACACAGTTGGAATAAAAATAACGTCGGGTTCATTTAATAATGTCCTTGATGAGGCAGTAAAAATTAGTAATTTTATTAACTCAAGCTTTGAGTATACCACAGATTTTCTCAAAATTAACCAAATTGGGCTGTCATCTCAAGGAAAGACCATTAGAATCTATTTGTTGCCAATGATAAAACTAGAGCTTTCAAAGCAAAAATAAGAATTATGGAAAATTTGTATACTGTCAGATGGACAGTTTTCCCATTATTTTAACATTTTCCTGATGAAATTGCTGGTGATATTAATAAACGAAATATTTTGATATTGTATAATGACATGTATTAAGATTTGAGAGATCAGCATACCTCAATGGGTCAATATTTTCCATATGACCAATGCATTGCCTAACAAAAAATTATGTATTTATAAAAGATTCAGTCAAAGTGGAAGATGGATCAAGAGATTTTAAAATAATAGAGTATGAAAAGTTCATCGATATGGTTTCAGATTCTACATTGCAATTACATTTTAAGAAATTATCACTTGTTAAGTTCTGGTATAGGATCAAAGAAAAATATTCACAATTATCTGAAAAGGCCACAAAAACACTCCTTTTTTTTTCCAACTACATGTCTGTATGAGGTTGGACTTTGTTCACTTCAATCAGAACAGCATATTACAAGAGATTGAATGCAGAAGCAGATCTGAGAATTCAGCTCTCTTCTATTAAGCCAGACATTAAAGAGACTGCAAAGATATAAAACAATGCCACTCTTCCACTATAATTTTTGTTCTGGAAAATACAAGTTTTTTTTAAAAAATGTTATTTATGTTTACATGTAATGGCTTTATTATTGAATTAAATATTTTTCAAAATACTCAATTATAATTTATAACATAATAAATATACATAGATATAATTACATACATAAAAACTCTTTGAGGTCATCAGTAATTTTTTAAGAGTGTAAAGGACTCCTGAAACCAAAAATTGGAGAACTGCTGAGTTAGAGAAAGGAGAAAGCCCCAGAAAGATCATGACCAGGTAAAGTTAACAAAAGAATGAGTGTAGGCAGCCTCAATGATACCAGGGTACAGAAAGCAACATAAAAACAGAGTCTAAAAGGAGGGCTCCATTTAAAACCAGTCCCACTCCCAAACTCCTTCCCAGTCCAATTTCTGAATAGCAGAGGACAGAGCTCACCATTGAGGAGCTAAAGTGCCCACAGGCATTTTTGAGGGCGGGTATGAATATATGCTTGAAAAGGAAAGAATGATATATTTTTAAAAATCATAAAGAATATGATGTGATTATACACAAAACTTGCATTTTAAAAGTGAAAAATATTTGGTGAGCTGAAGTCTAAAAAAGCAAGAAAAATGAGTAAAAGAATGTCATGACAATGAAACACAGAATAATATTCACTGGCATTAGTAAAAATTAAGACTTTATCAGTATAATGCTCCTCGAAAAGAGCTCTCATCACTCCTCAGTTTAAATCAGGTATACTCTAGACTTAAACTATTGAATTAGCTGTGTGCCCCAAAGGGCAAAGGGACAGTAAATTCAGGTGATGTGCATGGTTGCTGACTGCTAGAAACAACTACAGCTGTACAACCTCCCTGACACTCAATGGTCAGAGTCCCGGAGGAGCACTTTTCAGTAAATCTTAGGAAACAAAAAATGAAAGTGACAGAAAAGGACTATCATGTTAACCAACTGGAAAACAGAGTAATTAATTATGTGCCCTAAGCAGAGCAAACAGGAAGCCTTTTCCAGAAAGCATGATACAAAAGAAAGAGTTCTAAATTTAGATTCTTAAGAGGGAGCTGCTGGTTCAAGTCACATGTTTCCAGAGTTATCTGGGCAAGTCAGATGACCTCTTTAGTCCTCATTTCCTCATGTAAGATAAGGAAGTTAGTCTAAATCTCTTGCTTTACAATTCTACAGTGATTCACAGCAACAAACATTTTATATTCAAATCCTGAAGCCACACATATCTGAAACAAAAATGCAGGCTAGTACTCACCGAATTGATGGATCATGACCTGCCATTTGGAAAGCACTGAACTGAAGGATCTCTATGATTGTTTATCAAAAACAACAAGGGGGGGGGGGAGCGCGGCGTAGAGACCTACACAGCTATAATACCTTGATTATTTTAACCACAAAGGTATCTTTGGTAAGAAGAGAAATGGACAGAAAACTGTGGATATGAGCATTACTTAGCTATTTAGGATTGTGACATTAATTGGCTACCTGAATTTAGAAATTTAGACAGCAGTTTGTGTTTAACTACCTAATGTCAAAAAATCAGTTGATTAGCTAATGTTTGCATTTTTCAATCGTTATTTGGAACAGATCTCTTGATTCCTTAACTGTTCTTTGGCTAAGAAAATTGTATTATAAAATATAAGAAGTTGTGAGTCTAAGAACATGTGCCTCAAATGTTAACGTCAATGTCTGGCAGCAGGGAACGCACTTTTCTCAGGGGAGGTGGGGACAGGCAGTAAAATTCAAGAGTTGGAATTCAAACATACTTGTAAATTATAGCATGTGACAACTGTTAATTATTTTTATTAATTGCTAACATTATATTGAGTACTGTGGCGACATGGGATTTCTCTAACAAATGACTTTGGATCATGGATTCCCCATCAGCCTGGCTGAAGCATTCTCAGAACAGTGCAGTGGTTTGAGATTCTTCTCCCCCTCCTCTCATTCCACCCCCCCACCCCGCCCCCAACAGGTTGTCAGACCTGTATTGAGGCCCGAAAGCACTTCCCTCTTCCTCTTGTCCCTCTCCTTTATCCTTCACAGGCAGTTTCCCCAATAAACCTCCTGCACGTCTAATCCCCTCTTGGCATGTGCTCCTCTGGGAATTTGAGTGAACAAAGTGCTCACAAGACCAGCCACCATTTTAAAATCTATGCATCATTATTTCCTTTAATCTTCACAAAAGCCCTATGAAGACATTATTACTATTCCCCTTTTTTTCTCTTTTTTTGGTGAGGAAGATTGGTTCTGAGTTTACATCGGGCTGCCAATCTTCCTCTTTGGCTTGAGGAAGATTGTCACTGAGCCAACACATGTGTCAATCTTTCTCTATTTTTTGTATATGAGATGCCACCATAGCATGGCTTGATGAGCAGTGTGTAGGTCTGTGCCCAGGATCCAAACCCGTGAACCCCGGCCACTGAAGTGGAGCATGTGAACTTAACCACTATGCAACCAGGCCAGCCCCACTATTCCCATCTTATAAATAAGAAAAAAAACACTCAAACTAGAAAAGTAACTTTCCAAGTCTCATACAACCAGTGATAGAGCTAGGATTTGAACTCAGGTCTGTTTGACTTCATAGTTGGAGCCACAGACCTCTTTTAAAGCAATTAGAATTTATTTAAATGATAAAAACTAGGCAGATGCCTCTGTAAGCTTTCACACATTATTACATTTAATCCTAACAAATCTGCAAAACTGATATTACCATTTTACAGATGAAGAAGTAGGGGCTGAAGGAATTCAAGTAACTTCTTTGAGATCATATTATATAAGATCATGAGTTTGAGCTCACATCAGGTCTTCTTAGAATTCACCTGTTTTGCCTAATTAGTCAAAGTGACAATTGTCTTTTTTTCAGTTTTAGATAATTTTCTTGAGAATTTTATTCAGCAAAGAATTCCCTAAATAATTTAAACAGCTATGTATGTTCATTCTCTCTCTCTATGGGTGTGTGTGTATACATAGATATTATAGATACCACACTAGCTACTTAGATTATTTCTTAAATTCCTAAATATTTCCTAGTGAGCCACCTCTCTCCTCTACTCGTATTTTAACCAAAGTTTACAGGGAAATAGCTGGAGCACTGTTCAAAAATCCTGTCTCCAAAAAATACATCAGCAGTTGAGGCAGGAAGGCGGTATTCTCCTCCCACATCCTGAGGCTTTTTAATATAATTATGCTGACTTCTGCTTTTGCCACCTTACTCAACTAGTCTTTGAGTTCACCACTCAAACCTTCCCCTAACCAGAGTCACCTGATGAGATGAGTCAGAAACCTGCAGAATCATCATTTCTAATAACTAAACTCTGGTTGTTTCCGAGCCCTAAAAGAATGTGTCTAGCAGTAGTGTGTATTATGACTGGCAGAGCCGGATGTTGAGCAGCCTGGAAGTAAGTTAGCAGTATTCAAACACTGGAGGGGGATGGGTTTTTGTTTTTGTGCGTTTTGTTTTGTTTTGCTGTAGAGAAGGCATAGAAGGTCAAGGAGCAGAAGTGGGAGATCCTGGGGGACCTGGGCCATGCAGGTCAGGAACGGGAGGCAGAGCCAGGTCTGGCCCCACCATGGTGGTGGTGGTAGGGGTCCTGGAGCCACTCCGGGGAGGGAAGAGCTCAAAGGTCCCCTACCCAGTCCACCCTGTGACTGCAGATGTGGAAACTACGGCTGAGAAAGGGGCAGGTGGTTGCTCAGGGTCACAGACATCAGGAAGGGGTAGGAGCCATGGAGGAGACAACAGGGATAGACAGGAAGACCTCTTAGTTCAAGGGAGCCCTCTGCTATCACTGCCTGGTGGCAGCACCCAGCCCCTACCTATAGGAACAATGTACTTGTGGACCAGTCACCATATGAGTCCATGTGCCCTCAGGGTGGAGGCCCAGAAACAGGGGGCTAGACAGCCCCTCAGAGCCCCCTCCCACCTCTGGGCCAGCCTGAGCCCTGAGTCACAGCTATCAGTTCACTAGGAGAGGAATGCTCCCAGCCAGGAGGGGAAGCTGGGGATGTCAAAGGGCAAGTGCTGGACTGAGCCTGGAGTGGGATTACGGGCAATTTTTCATCTTTCTTTTTGTTTTTGGCTTATGTGTATATTCTTATATTTCTTTAACAAATAGGTATTACTTTCTTAACAAAGAAATCAAATACCAACGCTACCCTCCACCGGCTCCTGGTTATACACACAAATCACTGCTTATTGTGAAAAGCCTAACATCTTTAAGATGACCACACTGTTAACCACAGCTTGCCCAGAACTCAACTTTACCCTTTTTACCTTTGTTACTAGCCTTCACTATCCTATATATCCAAAGTGAAGTAGTCATTATTCTCTTCTCTGTCACTTTTGCATCCTCCAGTGAAACATTCTTCCCTCTTGGCCCTCTGCCCAAATCCTCACATCCTTTAAGGCCCAAACTCAGCATTACCTTCTTCATGATGTCTTTCCTCTTTTGTCCTCCTGGAAGCAAAATTTTTTCTCTGTGTTCCCATTATGATTTATGTTCAATGATAGTATGTAAATTGTCCTTTATAATAACTATTTGTGTATAAAACTTTACCTTTCCTGATAGACTATAAGTGAAAAGATTCTTCACCTTTCACTAATTTATAAAGCATTTTTATATTCACCAATCTTCTTCTATTCTCACAAGATTGGGGGGAAAGACAATATTTATTTAATGGCAACTGTGTATCAGGCAGCATGTGTGAGGCTTTACATATTTCATCTCACTTAACCCTCAAAGCAATCTTGTGGATCCATTTTACATATGAAAACATAAGCTCACAAAGGTTCAGTACTTATTAGGGTCATAAGCTGGCAAAAAGCATGATAGTTTTTTTTTTTTTGGTGAGGAAAATTCTCCCTGAGCTAACATCTGTGTCAGTCTTCCCCTATTTTGCATATGGGTCACTGCTACAGCATGGCTGATGAATGGTGTAGGTCTGTGCCCAGGATCTAAACCCATGAACTTGGGCTGCCAAAGCGGAGCGTGCTGAATTTAACCACTACACCAAAGATTTTTTTAACTCTGGTCTTGTTCTTTCCATTACAAAAACATGATTGTACATCTACCAATGTAGAAGACACCAATACATGTAAAACTCTAATCGTGAAGGCCTTCTAGCACACTGGAACTGCTATATTTAGATAATACTTGGGAGTCAACTAAAATCAGAGGATTTTAGAGCTAGAAGGGACCTTATAGATCATGTAATCCAACCCCTATGTTATAGATGAGAAATATGATCCTCAGAAATAAATTGCCCTGTGTATACAGGTAGTTAGTAGATGAACCAGGATTAAAATCCAAGAAGAGGTGTATGGCAAAGAGGTTAAGATCATGGACTCTAAAGTCAGTGTTGGTTCAAATCATAGCTCTGGTATTTAATGACTGTGTGTAACCAAGGATGCTTTACAAAGCTTATCTTTGTTTCAGTTTTCTCCTCTGTAAAAGGATAATACTTACCCTATAGTACTGTGAGGCCTAAACCTAACACTATACACAGAGAGTAAGTAACAATAAATATTAGACATTCTCTTATCTGCTATTTCACTGTCTAGTCATCTTTGCAGGATACCACATTGCCTTTTATGGATGAGTGTGGAGTGGACATTACATTTAAAGGTCAAAGTGAGTAAATAAGTATGCATCTATTTATGTGGTAAGTCCCTTTTTAAAAAACACATATACAAGGGGCTGGCCCTGTGGCCTAGTGGGTATGTTTGGTGTGCTTCACTTCAGTGGCGCAGTTTTGCAGGTTCAGATCCTGGGTGTGGACCTACACCACTTGTCAGCCATGCTGTGGTGATGGCCCATATATAAAGTGGAGGAAGACTGGCATAGCTGTTAGCTCAGGGATAATCTTCCTCAGCAAAAACCAAAAAAACACATGTAGCAATATTTCTCTGTGGATAAATAACATTTTAAAAAGGAATTATTCGTTCAATAAATGTTTATTGAGCCCCTTACTACACTCCAGGCACAATGCCAGATGCTGGGTATGAGATAGTGAACAAAACAGATGTAATCTCAACCTTCATAAGCACTGAAATTTGATTGAAACAAAATATCCCTGAGAACTACCTGTGAGATATGCAAACATCTTTCACACAGTCAAGTCAATACAATGTAATGAAATGCATATTAGTATTTGAGACTAGCTGTACATATATACTTGTGTCTTTCTGTAAAACAGGATATCCTTTAGAATTAGTTTTTATGTCACTTCTAGTATTGGTCATTTCAACTAGATTTTAGTAAATTCTCTGACAAGCAGGCTATTTCTACTTCTCTACATAAAACAGAATATTGGAGTGGGTAGGTTTATTTAAGCACACTTCCTTAAAATGTGTGATAATCACCATCTGTCTGAGGGTTATATGAATGGAATAGAACAGTTTTGCTAATAACCAGTAAGTAATAACAATTCCTTACAGGGCATTACAAAGTTCAGTTTTATGGATTTGTGCTCATTCACTCATTTTCTCTTTCTCCACACACACAAATATATATATGTATGTAAATGTGTGTGTGTGAAAAGCCTCCTAAAGAGATAGCTGATACTTTGGACTTAGAGTCACTAATATACTGATGGTCTCTAGATTGCTTGTATCTGTTTGAGTTAGAATGATAAAACTGGCCAAGGATCACCATAAAAGAGAAATTAGATTATTCCTATGTCAAAATTACCTTACACGTGATTCCTTAAATCCCTAACACATTCCTTAATCCTTAAACATTAACCTAAGGAATTAATTCCTTAACATATTCCTTAAATCTCCTTATACTCAAGTTTTGCTATCCATTTGGTTTCTGAATGTGACATACTATCTATCCAATTTTACCCGAAAGTGAAAAGAATGATTCTGTTGTGGCTATTTATGAGAAGTATAAAGCACAGTAAAAAGAGCCTGAGTTTGGAGTCAGGTAGACTGGGTTCAAATCTCAATTGTGCCATTTAATTGTATAATCTGTGCGAATGTCTTCAAGTCTCAGTACAAAATGCATGCAAAATCGGATAATATGACTTTTCTTGTAGAATTGTGGTAAGTTTAAGAAAAATAATAAATGTAAAGTGCCTAGCAGGCAGTAGCTATTTGTGGTTAGTGGTTAGTATTAGTGGTTGGCCATTTTAATTTGAAAGAAGATATCACAAATCAAGAGCAATGATAAAAAAAAAATCACTGTCTGTCTAAAAACTAGTTCCTATATAGAAACGTGTAAATTCCCTTCAATTATTTACAATCCTTTCAACTCGACAAATAAAGAAAAAGCACAAGGTTCAAAAAAATGGCAAAGTCGGGACCAAATGAGATTATAAAAGTTAGTTGAATTATTAACAAGGAGATTAGAAGATCAACGTGCCGTCCTAAACACGTTTGCCTTACTCTCCAAAGGTAGCATCAGGGGCCTTGAAAAAACATACTGCATTTGTCTTTATGGTCGAGTAAGCCCTAGAACTCTTTTTGGAACTGGTTGTTTTGGAAAAAAATCAATCTGCTACCTTCTACGGGAAAGAAGGATGATTATTCAAATATAAGGTGCTGAGTGAAAACTACTTACCTGAAGAAACTGCACTACTCAAGAAAGAAGTAGCTAAGGTTCGCTACATCACATCTTTCAAATCTTTGGCGGAATGAGCGCCTTTCTGGCTACCTCAGACCTCCATCCAAAATTCTCCTGAATCCGTCATTACTGAGGAAGCCTGGAGCAGAAGAGGGGCACTCCTTTCTGAAAGCACACCTACTTCCTGATCACTGGTTTCCAAAGGGTAAACACGTGTATCTAAAAGCCCATGCATGAAATTTTAAGCTTGTTTTCATATCTCATTACCTCATAGCAGCCAGGAAAACAAAGACCATTCTCACCCAACTCAAACTGCGGGGGTAGTGTGGAATTAAGTCTAAATCGGGAACGTCCCCCCTCACCCCACTTCCAAAATGTTTGTAAACGGTGTCCACTTTGGCCGACTGCCTGCCTCCCAGGCCACTGCCTCCCAGGGCAATGGGAACAGTACTCAGAAAAAGAATGGTAAAGCAGCTGTGGAGAATCAAGGGTGACCAAACCGTGCCGATGGGAGAATAAAGGCACTCCTGGATCATTGGTAGGGAGACTCGGTACTCAACCGAGTGCGGTACTCTGTGTCTTCGGCCTCGCCCAGGGACACGCGGGGACCCGAGCGCGAGTTCCAAGTTGGAGGTGGATGTGGCGAGCGGAGCAGACGGTAAACCAGGATCCCGGGGCCTTCTCCAGCAGCACAGAGGGTCCAGCGCCACAGGGCTGGATGGGGACGACTCTTGCTTCAACCCTCTCCCGCTCACTTCTTGGTCCGGCAAAGACGCTGCACGGAGCCCCGGCCGGTCGGAAATATCAGGCCCAGGAGGCAATCCAGAAAAATCACTTACCAGTCTCCCGCCTCCGGCGCTGATCTAGCAGTAGCTTGGCCCGCCGGCCAGAATCCCGCGGGCCACCCTCTCAGGCTACCCTGACGATGGCTCGAGAGCGTCACTGACAACCACCCGGAAATGGTACAATAGCTTCCGGGGCGGCCGAGCGCGCGGCGGGAAATTATTTCCCAGAGCCCGGATTAGTGAAGCAGCGAGTGCTGCAGCGGCAGTCGTCTCCCCTGTCACCACAGCCACCCGAAGGAAGCGGCCCAGACACTCCGTCCGGGAAGGTAAAGGACCTCAGTTCAGAAGACACAGTGTACCCTGACTCTCTGGGGATGTTTCCTCCGTGTCCCCGAAGTTTCTGCGGCTCCCGGCTGTGAGGCCGGGCAGGGGCTGGGGTGAGCGACGGCGGTGCCTGCCCCTGGCGCTTTCCGCAGCCGCCGTTCGTTCCCGCTCGCCCGGACTCGCAGCGCTCGGCGCCCGCGTCGGTGGGCTGCGGCCGCAGACCCCGCCCCGCCCTGCCGTGCCGGCGCCGCCGCCGCGAGGACGGCCACGGGCGCCTCTCTGCAGTGCGGGCTGAGCCGCGTCTCCCGCTTCCTGCTTGCGCAGCTCAGCCGCTCGGTTCCCTGCAGGAAGGCGCTAGGCCACCCGCGTCTCTCGTTTCCATAGAACCGACTGGGACGCTTCTCCGAGTCCCAGATTCTTGGCTGCTTTCCATAATTTAGCGTCAGTGCAGGTGGCTGGGATCCCCCAGCCCACCTTCCAGTGACGAGGGAAATGGTGTCATCCTTGTCTCCCTAGTAGAATTTTTTCAACGTATCCAAATGGTAATGAACATATCGCTTCTGCTACGTAGGCCTTTAAACATGCATACACAAACACACACACGTTTCCCCAAAGGGAAGGTCTGTGTTCCTGGGGATTATAATATCTAGAAGGCTGGGAACAAGACTAAGTGGTTATCCTTAGATTTCTTCCATTCCCGAAGCCTCTGATTAAATATTGACAAAAAGATCTACCTCGGGTACTCCATATCAGGATTTGACCCAGAAATTAGATGGCGCTTGATTTAGGAAGCGCCAAGCTCTTTTTTGGCGAATGACTATCCTATACCAAAACAACAACAACAACAATTTCCGCTGAGACATTAGGAATGAAAATTTAAACTGAAGTTATGGTATACGTGTGACAGACACGGCGCCTTGTGTGATATTGCGCCTTTTTGGCTTATGTTGTTACGTTATGCCTCAATTCCTAGAACTATCTATTCATGTGCAAGGTGTTCCCATTTTAGAAAAGTTTGTCTAACCTGTATTGCAGATGCTGAGTACATAAGTTGATAGTTTGGGATGGTTTTTTATGAGGGAGTTAATTTGATTATGTCTAAGTCGACTCAAAGAGTATTCTTAATTTAAATGAACTAAGACATTTAAATACTTGAATGTATATACATTTTTATTGTAAAGACGATTAGCCTTCAATCAGCCTTAATGCAATTAAGCCCCTATTAGATTTGTTTTGTAAATCCAGATTTTCTTTTTGCCTTATTCAGCTTAAGTGAAGTTCAATTATATAATTTAATATTTTCTTTCTTTCCCAAAGCAGAAAGCATAAATCATGTGAAACAGTCTTTGAAAAGGTGGTCAAATGTGGTTACTTTCATAATCAAAATTCAAAACACTTAAGATTTCATAGTAGATATTAATAATTTCTATAAGGGTCCAAAAAGGTTGGTTTTTAGAAAACCGATAGTATAGCTTTACTTTCCTGATTAATTATTTTAAGACAGAGTCTTTTCACTATTTAAACAAAACCTCCAATTCTATATAGGCTCTGAATAATAAAACCTAAAAAAAGGGAAGAACCTTGTTTCTCAAAAATATAACTAAAATGGAATATTATCTGTTATTCTTGTAATTGATTCTCCTTAAATATGCTAATGGAAAATATGTGTTCTAAAATGTACTATATACTATTTCTCATCTTCTAAGGATGTCTTACTGTTTGAAAGTAAAATATCCCTGAAACTTTTAAGTTCTCTTAGTTTTTACTTTCTTTATATCGAAATTACTTTGAAATAAAAAATATTCAGTTTTGTTATTTTTGATGAAGAAAAGCCCATATGAATTAGTGTAGTGGTTAATACCAGCTCCAAGAGGAAAATAATGAAAACTTTCTTTTTCATAAGAAAAAAAGTCACTCTTTAGATTGTTCCTAGAAATGCTTTGAAATTTTAGACATTAGTGTTATTTTTCTGAAGTTAATTTGAATTATGTTTAGATATTTTCAGTGATATTGCTGATCTAAATGTCTCCCTACCTTCACAGTAGATTCCTTTTCATGCAATGTATTTTTCTCTTGCACTAGCCGAGGATAGATTGGTTTGTAAAATTGCAATGTGGTTAAAGGTGTTAGACTAAATTCTGAAATTTAAGTCATAGTGGTATTGTAGAAAGGCACATAGTTTTTGTGGAAACAGATTTGGTTTCAGCATTTACTAGCTGTGTACCTTTGAGTTAGTTTCTTTTTTTTTGCTGGGAAAGATTCACCCTTAACATCTGTTGGCAATCTTCCTCTCACTCTTTTTTTCCCCATCCCCAAAATATACATAGTTGTATATTCTAGTTGCAGGTGCTTCTAGTTCTTTTACATGAGCTGCCACCACCGCATGGCTACTGACAGGGGAGTGGTGTGGTTCTGTGCCCAGGAACCGAACCTGGACCGCCAAAGGGGAGCATGCTGAACTTTAATCACTAGGCCATCAGGGCTGGCTCTTGAGTTAGTTTCTTAATCTCTCCGATTCCCCTATATCCTCATCCGTATTAGAAGAGTACACAGCACTTACATTGTCAGGAAGGAAAGAAACTAACATTTATGAAGTGTACAGACCACAGTTGGTCCTCAATAAAAATGAAATCCTGCTTGTTCAGTGTTAGGCCTTTTGCTCCCACTAAGTGAAACAAAGTTCCTAGGGTACTAAGGATAAAAGGGCCCTTTTATCCCTAAAAGTAGTGTCTGTAGTCCATCCTGTGCCTTGTACAGTACTGGATAGATTGGGCATCTTTGTAGAGCCTCTTAGACTCTCATTTCTTCCTCACCACAGTCACTTTGCTACCACTTCTCCACTTCCTCCCTCTACTGCTAAATTTGCCATCAAGGAGACCGATTATCACTGCTCCTTTGACAAATAATGCCATTGAAGTAAGAACATCCTTCAAGTCTCACTTCTGGAGACCTCAGTCAGATAATTAATTTACGTGTACACACACACATCCCATATCTTTGAAGGATGGGGCAAGAAACACACTACATCTTTAAAAAAAATAAATTCCAAAGGCCAACTGAATGAAATTAAGCCAAAGGCCTAATTTGGCTCCTAGGCCAAGAGGGTACAGAATTACTAAATTCCTCTGATGTTACAGCATTCAGAGCCAAACAGTATTTTACTCACACAGTATAAGTACTGTGATTTGTGTCTCCCTTTTGCAATATTGGTTAACACGAGATCTAACGCTTTAACTGACCCTTTTCAGTTTTAGCTCTTATTTGCTTTGTCAGTTAAATAAGATAAGAGATCATGAAAATCTTTCAAACTCTTTCATTCAAAGCAGCAATATTGATTATACTCAAGGTTTGGTATATCCTTTCCAGAAGGTGGAAGTTTTAAACGTGATTTTCCTTAGTAGGTTTAAAATCAAAATAGTTCTCTAGGATAACACACATTAAGAAGCCACTAGTTTTCAAACCTTTTGGCCCTAAAACCATGAAGAATATTCAGTGGCATGAAAAAATGATCATGATACAGTTTTACATAAACATTAAGATACAGAACTATATAGTATCTAATTTTGTTTTATATATGTATATTCACACACATACATAAAACCTTCAAGTTAAACCCCTCTGCCGGCCCCCAAATGTTAAGTGGTATTGCAGGGTGAAGGAATTAGAGATTATTTTAATCTGTATATACTTTGTAGTATTTTTCAAATTTTCTATAATCATGTGTTAATTAAAATTAAAAGATCAGTAAAAGTTATTTGGGGGGAAATTTTGAGTTCTTTTTGAGTTCTTAAATGCAAATATATGAATCAAACTTTTAATTAATCCCTTAACTTAGTTAATAGCATACAATCTATACAGTGCATTATATTCTCAAAATTCTGTAACATGCTATGGCTGGTCATAAAAGAAATGGTAATGCAGAGTAGGAAAGGCTTATCCTTATTTTCCTCCTGCAGACCTCTCTAAGCATCCCTGCCCCTCTTTTCTACAATGCTCTCCTCTTTCACCCAACTGTTATACCCTGCTCTTTCATCCTCTCTCCTGAAGCACACCTTTGTATTCATAGCTGTATTCCTGCCTCCACTTTTCTGTGAGTTCTCTTTTCAACATATTCTAGCTGTGTATCATATTCTTCAGACATTCCAACTATGTGTCATATTGTAAAGAATTTGTAGGACATAAAAAGTTAGTGGATAATAAAATCTTAATTATGATGATGAGTGCTATAGGTTCATTTGCATGTCTAACTGGCACCAACTGCAAAGGAATTTCAAACATCAGGGTTAGGCCCATGTGGGAGATATTTTGGGAAAGTCCACACCACAGAGACAGTTGCTTGCTGTGCATAAATGCCAGCTCTGTTCACAATCATTATCTCCTTAGTTGTGTCTATTATGTGGTTCAAGGTAAGTAACTAGATTTTTTTTAATTACTACAAATTTAAAAAAATTACTACAAAAGTATTTTTTGTAACCAAGAATCTAGTATATAATTTTTAGTTTTGGGGCAGTAAAGATAAAACATTTAACTGTTAAAAATAAATGCTGTCTTTTTTTGTTTTCCTTTTGTTGTATTAGGATCGTATCTTCCGTGTGAATGCTTGAAGGACCACCCCCTATAAGTTCTAGAAAAATCTATAATTTCCCTAGAAGTACTACTGGTACAATTACATTGCAGTATATTTACTTTCTTTCTTGTGCTGGAAGAGTCCTAAGAGTTAGCCCTTGATCTTCCATACCTCAGAACAGATCACCTACACGAAACTTGACCCTGCTTTTTTAAGGACTTTGAATTAATTGTCTGGGTCACTGACAGGTATTAGCCCAGTTTTGTATAGTGCTCTCTTTGGGTTCATTGGCATATCAGGCTTTTGCTTATTTCTTAATCTTGCCGGGTCATGGGAAGAACCATTAAACCACTAATGTTATAAATATAAATAAATCTATTTGTATATCTGTATATGTCTATGTGTATTCCTACATAGATACCAGTTTTCCTGTGTAACTGTATGAATTAGATCTGATCTAGGCTATTAGTTTGTCATATGATGTAATATTAAAAAGCATTGCTAAATGTATTGTAAACTCTGTTGCTTCAACTAGATCATTTTATTATGGGAAGCTATTTTAGATTAGGTTAATGGAATTTGCTCTTTAAAAAACTGTGCTATGGGGCTGGCCCGGTCGTGCAGCGGTTAAGTGCACACATTCCAATTTGGCGGCCCGGGGTTCGCTGGTTCGGATCCTGGGTGGGGACATGGCATGGCGTGGCAAGCCATGCTGTGGCAGGCGTCCCACATATAAAGTAGAGGAGTATGGGCATGGATGTTAGCTCAGGGCCAGTCTTCCTCAGCAAAAAAGTAGAGGATTGGTGGCAGATGTTAGCTCAGGGCTAATCTTCCTCAAAAAACAAAACAAAAAACTGTGCTAGTTATTGTGTGCCATCACTGGGATTCACAATTCTGTGAAAGTTTAGCTAATAGCCCGCTTTTTCTGGTAAATGTGTGAGTAAATGTTTTGTATTCTGATTTGTTTTTTAACATTTATATTTGCATAATGTTTGAATCAGGACATCCTGTTTTTTCACCTGTTATTTCTTACTTCCTTTTCCTCTTTGCTTGTTTAATTTCGGTGTCATATTTAATTGTTTTTCAAAGAAAAGAAACTGCTTTAAAAAGACTTTTCTGATTTCTACTATTAAGCACAGTTGGTGCTGTTTTCATTTTATTGTGGATTCTTGGCTTTGACAGAAAATACTGTTAAATATACAAAGTGGATATATTTATTCCATTATAAAGACAATATGATTGAGATGAAAACTTTTCATTATACACTGACTCTAGTAAGTCCAAACTGTTTAATGATTTATACATCAAACCAGAATATGTTAAAATGTCGCCTTGTTGAGGCCTGTCCAGTGGTGCAGTGGTTAAGAGCGCACGTTCCGCTTCTTGGCGGCCTGGGGTTCACCGGTTCGGATCCCGGGTGCAGACATGGCACTGCTTGGCAAAAGCCATGCTGTGGTAGGCATCCCACATATAAACAGAGGAAGATGGGCATGGATGTTAGCTCAGGGCCAGTCTTCCTCATCAAAAAGAGGAAGATTGGCAGCAGTTAGCTCAGGGCTAATCTTCCTCAAAAAAAAAAGAACCAGTCACCTTGTTGATAATAAACATTCAAATTGTACAATAGCTATTATTAACTTGATCTAAAAGGGGAACATAGTATGATAGATTTTTTTTTCTTATAGTTCTGTATAACTATATTTAATTCTTGAAGCAGAAGAATAAATTCTTAAGGACAACTTTTAAATAAAACTTTTTGGGTGATAGTGTTACAGTGATTTTTCTCATTGCTTCTGTATATTCCAGTTATTTCACAGTAATTTCTGTATATCAGTATTTTAGGATAGCCAAATAAGAAATATTTTAGAGTTTTAAAGCTATTCAAACTTCTCTTTTTTGGCAACATTTCTTGAAATATCCTACTAAATAGCTTTTGAAACTCTTAAATACATAAATAAAATGCAAGTAGTAGGTAAAATACATACGGTTAAAATACCTATATTCCTCTGACAAAAGTGGCTTTCAAGAACTATAAAAACAATTAGATTGCCTTTTCTGTTAGAATACCAAGATAATATTCACGGATATGCTGGATTTCACTTGTTTAGTATTTCTGAAAAGACCTATCATTTTCTAAAGGAAATTAGCCTAAAGGATTTATTTAAATAATTCCCTAGAATTAATGAAAGCATCATTTCTCCCTAGTTATGGTCATATGCCTTATAATCCAAATGTGGCTTTATTATATGTGTGTTAATATGTGTTCTGCATCAGACTAGATCATTATTATTTCTAGCCACAGAGCATATTCTTTGTAAAGTTTTTTCCCCCCAGTTGGTCTCATAGGGATAGATCAAAATTAATCTCTTTTTTTTAATTGAGGTCATAATACTTTATAACATTGTGAAATTTCAGTTGTACAATATTATTTGTCAGTCACCATATAAATGTGCCGCTTTACCCGTTATGCCCACCCTGCAACCCCTTTCCCCTCTGGTAACCACTAAACTGTTCTCTTTGTCCACATAGTCTATCTTCCACATATGAGTGAAATTATATGATGATAGCCTTTCTCTGGCTTATTTCGCTTAAAATAATACCCTCAAGGTCCATCCATGTTGTGAATGGGACAGTTTTTCCTTTTTTATGGTTGAGTAGTATTCCATTGTGTGTGTGTGTGTGTGTGTGTGTGTGTGTGTGTGTGTGTGTGTACGTACCACATCTTTATCCAGTCATCAGTTGATGGACACTTGGGTTGCTTCTGCTTCTTGGCTATAGTGAATAATGTGGCAATGAACATGAGAGTGCATAAATCTCTTTGAATTGTTGATTTCAGGTTCTTTGGATAAACACCCAGTAGTGGGATAGCTGGGTTGTATGGCATTTCTATTTTTAATTTTCTGAGAAATCTCCATACTGTTTTCCATAGTGGCTGGACCAGTTTGCATTCCCACCAGCAGTATATGAGGGTTCCCTTTTCTCCACATCCTCTTCAACATTTGTTATTTTTTGTCTTGCTGATAATAGCCATTCTAATGGTGTAAAGTGATGTGTTGGTGTAGTTTTGATTTGCGTTTCCCTGATGATTAGTGATGCTGAGCATCTTCTCATGTACCTAGTGACCATCTGTATATCTTCTTTGGAAAAATGTCTGTTCAGATCCTCTGCTCATTTTGTAATCGGGTTGTTTGTTTTTTTGTTGTTCACTTGTGAGTTCCTTCTCTCTTTTTTTCTTAGTGTGTCTGGCTAAGGGTTTGTCAATTTTGTTTATAGCCTCAAAGAACCAGCTCTTTGTTTCATTGATCCTTTCTGCTGTTTTTTTTTGTTTGTTTCAATTTCGTTTTGTAAAGTTCTTATATATTACCAGTCTATATTAATGGTTATTATCATTCAAGAGCTATGTTATTTAACCCATGTAAATGCTTTAAAAAAGTGGAAGATTAATACCGTAAAGAGTTCCTTATGCAAGAAGCTACTTACGTTTTATTTGATAGTATTTTACATGTGTGATTATTTCAGAAGACACCAAGCCCTACTATGTACACTTTATAATTTTGTACTAATTAGATCATTGTCACTTTAAAAAAATTATTTGTTTCACTGAAGAGGGTTATCCTTAAAGACACTTATGTTCTGTATCTTGAATTTTAGGAGTTTAGAGGGTATCCCTTTCCTTCTTTTGGAGCCAATAGAGAAATATGAAAGTCAGATATATTGAGATCAAATTATCAGCTTTTTTTTTTTTTTAAAGATTTTATTTTTTCCTTTTTCTCCCCAAAGACCCCCCGGTACATAGTTGTGTATTCTTCGTTGTGGGTTCTTCTAGTTGTGGCATGTGGGACGCTGCCTCAGCGTGGTCTGATGAGCAGTGCCATGTCCGCGCCCAGGATTCGAACTAACGAACACTGGGCCGCCTGCAGCGGAGCGCGCGAACTTAACCACTCGGCCACGGGGCCAGCCCCCAAATTATCAGCTTTTTTACTGAATAAAAATTGATTTGGAGGAGCTGGCTTTGATGTGCAATTCCAGTATGCTTCTTAATACATAACGTCTGAATTGATTTACCCACCTTGGCAGACTACTACTGGCAGCTCCTTGGGTCATGTCAGAAAGCAATAATATGAAACATCTTTGCAAATGTGCAAACTTCTGAGCAAAGTATATACAGTAACTTCTCTCAAGTACCTTCTCCTCCCAAAGCAAGGATGAAGGGTAGAGAGAAAACGCAGGAGTGCTGTTGCCCCATCTGAAGTTCCCCTTCTTAGAAACTTTGAACAAGGGAGGTGAAAGTTCACTCTCTTAACCTACAGTAATGCTTCAAATTGTGGATAGTGAGCTTTCTTTCAAGTTTTACTCTAAAATGAATCTCAACCTTTAAATAAACACACATATATGTGGTTCATTTATATTTCATATGAACATGAGTATGTATTTAGTCTTTGAAAACAGAATTTCTATAAAGAATATTTTTCACTTGACCCATTGTCTAACACTAGTCCTGGGTTCAAACAGTTATAATTTTTGAAATTTCCTTTTAATTGTCTTGAAAGAAACCAACTGCTGTTGTTCTGCCAATGGCATTAATTAAATACGAATCCAGAGCTATGGTGACAAAATTGTTGGAGCTATGAAAAATTACCTTGATTTCTCTAGTCCCTGCTTTCCTTATCTGTAATGAGAAACCACATTTTCTCTAAGATGCTCTCTAGTTCAAAGTTCTAACCTCATGTAAACAAATAAACAAAAAATTGTATTCTAATTAGAAATGCTGTGGGTTTTTCCTTTCTTGTTTAATAAATGTGCCACCTCAAGTACAAAGTACTTTGTGAACTATATTTAAATATGGATTAAGGTCTCTCAAAATAAATTTGAAAATCATGTAATGTTTTTCAGTCTATAGGTGATGAAATTAACATATATATAGCAGAGTTAAGGAATGTAGATTGGGAATAGGATCCGGGTTCATTATATGGACCTATTATACTGAATCATTTGGTGTAAATGCTGTGGGACCATGAGTTCCATCAACTTCTCCAGTGACTTATACATGTTCTTCAGTATCTCTCCACAGACACTTTATAAAGCAGTATAAAATCCAATTCAGTTTCATTGTCCACAAATGTACTTATTTCAAAGGTACTCTTAGCAAAAACAGTACTTTTAAAATAAAGCAGATATTATTTTGCTAATATTTATGTAAGTATCTGTCCTTTTCTGAAGACTTATATTCATTCATCAGTATATTTTAGTGGTAAGTAATGTAATAATACAAACTTTCAATGTTCAAACCAGAAAAAAAATCTCACTTTATTTAAGGTCTCATTTTGAGAAGATAACTTTGAAACTAATTTCTATTGCACATAAGCAATTTTAACATTGGTATTTATAATTAAGCCTTATATGTTTAATTCATTATATGTTTAATGGTTTTAGTTTTTATTTTTAGCACTCATAGTTAAGAAAAAATAATAAAATCAACCCTGTGAATAATATTTCTAACGTATGTTACCTTTTTTATGTGTATATATGTTAGATGGAAGATGGTGCCCCAAAACATATCATCCAGATGACAGGATTTAAAATGGAAGAAAAAGAGGCTCTAGGCAAATTGCTTTTAAAACTAGATTGCACTTTTATTAAGAGTGAGGTGAGTACAGAAACTTATCAAAATGTTCAAGATATGGAAAAATAACTAGAATTAAAATACTGGCCTAAAAATGATAAAAATGCGTTATAAGGGAAATCTTACCTTGGTAACATTTTTTCATGTGGATTTTTTCTTCCAGAAATACAAAAATTGTACACATCTAATAGCTGAACGCCTATGTAAGAGTGAAAAATTTTTAGCAGCTTGTGCAGCAGGTAAGTTAACTTGCCTTCTGCTCACTTTTGAAAAGAAAGTCTTCATGTTAAAGAAAAAGTACCTGTTCTCTGGAAGGATAGTGTGTTTATTATATCAAACATAAATGTGTTTTTTCTGATATTTTTCTAAAAATATTTGTTTTATATAATACTTTTTGCTTTATTTTTCTGAGTAAAACTTTGTAACACATGAGAAATGTATTAAATAGGCGAAATATTTACTTGGTGAAAGATTTAGTGTAAGTGCTTTATGTAAGAGAAAATATTTTAATAAAAACATTTGACACAAAATGCCAAAAAAAGCACTTTTATTCAAGACTCAGCTGTTCTCAGTCATTTTTATTTTTTTTTAATTTATCATTAGAAATAGTCAATGTTTTTGTTCTCCTTGCTTCCTCCCCTCCCATCCATGTTATGAAGCAATAATCCTATTTTATTTTTCTAAGATTTTAATTTCCATAAACCCAAATTAGGACTTTGTCTCCTCCTCTCTCTCTTTGTCACCATTGATGTTCCTTTATAGTTTTCCCTGTGATTGATCTGATATATCATTAGTCCACTGATTGCAAAAAAAATTGTATTTAACTGAGGTGAATTTACCATTTTTTAGAGTAACCTACCAGAAAAACACTTGGATCCATTATTGCCTCCACAAATGAAACCATACACTGCCCTTGCTGTTTAAAAAGATCATTGATGCCCAGATAAAGAAACTAGAGAATGTTATAAAGTACCCTGAAAAATTCTCTGACTCAGTAAATTTGTTTTACAAAGCATAATAATGCTGAAAACACTGTTGGAAAAGTTTTTAGCCTCAGAGGAATAGTATAAATCTAACCCAAAATAGCGAATAATAATAATAACTATAGTTTAGGTAACACCGCATTTTATCTTATTAAGCCTTAAATTTATTTTATTTAGTAACATTTAGAATTATAATGATTTGTTGTGGGAAAGATTACGTACAATGTTCAGTGATGTTGAAGGTGTCTCACTATCAAAAAATTTAGGAAACAAACATAGTTCAAAAGATAATATTGGCAATGTAATTTAAGAGTCTCATGTTGAGGGGTTGGCCCCGTGGCGGAATGGTTAAGTTCGCGTGCTCTGCTGCAGGCGGCCCAGTGTTTCGTTGGTTCGAGTCCTGGGCCAGTACATGGCACTGCTCGTCAGGCCGCGCTGAGGCGGTGTCCCACATGCCACAACTAGAAGGACCCACAATGAAGAATATACAACTATGTACTGGGGGGCTTTGGGGAGAAAAAGGAAAAAAAAAAAAAGAGTCATGTTGAAAGAACTCAAATTTTATTTGCTATTTGGTCTTTGTTTACCATTTATGAGAATCGAAATTCTTTTCTAACTGATGGTTTATTTGCTTTCTAGGAAAGTGGGTACTAACTAAGGACTACATAATCCATAGTGCCAAAAGTGGCAGATGGCTTGATGAAACAACTTATGAATGGGGGTATAAAATTGAAAAAGACTCCCATTATTCACCTCAAATGCAATCTGCACCTAAAAGATGGCGTGAAGAACTGAAACGCACTGGTGCTCCAGGAGCCTTCCACAGATGGAAAGTTGTCCTACTTGTTAGAGCTGATAAACGAAGTGATTCTCTTGTAAGGTAAGAGATCTCATAAAAGCTAAAGCAAAGAATGAGAAAACAATTTTTGTTTGCTTGAATATCTTTTCATTTTTCTATGCAATTATTAATTTAGTCCAAATAAGCCGTGGTGATTTACTCTTTGATCTCCTAGGTAAGCCATTCTGCACATTTAAGTGTATGTGTCTAATGAAACGAAGTCTATTTTATAGTGTGGCTTTTGGTTATTCTCATAGTCTCTATTTTACTTTCCATGTTATTTCTTTTGGCCAAATCAAGCAAAATAAATAGAATAATTAGAAGATTTTTGTTTTTAGTTTTGAAGCACTTTAGATTTTTACAAGTAAAATATTACATTATTACAAAGGCTTTTTTCTGGATTTATATATTGCAGTCTTCATGGTTCGTACTTTTCCCGTCATAATTTCATTTCTTTTTATCTTTTACATGATATTTTAAAAGGCCTCTTATTGCATAAACTATATTCTAAGACTGCCATGCAAGGGCTTTTTGTCACCTTTACTGAAGTGTGATTTGTAAACAGTAAAATTCACATATTTTAAGTGTACATTTTGATGAGTTTGGACAATTTTGTATAAGTTTGGACATGTTATCCCCACTACAATCAAGATCTGTAACGCTTATGTCATCCTACAATGTTTTCTTGTGTCCTTGCACATTTGAGTCTGCACCACCGATACCAGACAACCACTGATTTTTTTCTTTGTCACCATAGATAGATATGTATTTTTGCAGAAGTTCATATAAATGGGACCATACTATATATACTCCTTTGATGTGGCTTCCTTTGCCTAACTCAATATTTTTGAGATTCATCCATGTTGTTGCATTTATCAACAGTTTATTCCTTTTTATTGTTGAGTAGTATTCCATTCTATGAATACATCACCATCTGTGCATTTATTCACCCATTGACTGACATTTGAGTTTTTTTCCCCTTTTTGCTAATATGAATAAAGATACTATGAACATTTGAGTACAAGTATTCATGTAGACATTTTCATTTCTCTTCGGTAAATATCTAGGAATGAAATTGCTGGCTCAGGTGGCGGTTGTGTGTTTAACATTGTAAGAAAATGCCAAAGTGTTTTCCAAAGTAGTTGTACTATTTTACATTTCCACTAGCAATGTATGAGAGTTCCACTTGCTCTGCAGTTACTTTGACACTGTTGTCAAAAATCAGTTGAACATATCTGTGTGGTCTATTTCTACACTTATTGTTTTGTTCCATTGATATCTATGTCTACCTTATACCAACAACACACTGTTTTGATTACTGTAGCTTTATAGTGAGTCTTGAAATCAGATCGTATGAGTCCTCCAACTTTCTTTTTCAAAATCGTTTTGGTGATTCTGGATCCTTTATATTTCCATATACATTTTGGAATCAGCTTGTCAATTTCTACAAAAAAGCAAGCTGGAATTTTGGTTGACGTTGTATTGAATCTATGGGTCAAATTGGGGAGAATTGAGATTTTAACAATATTGAATTGTCCTGTCAACAGACTCTATATCTCTCCAGGTCTTTAATTTCTATCATTAATATTTTATAATTTTCATTGTATAAATCTTGCACATACTGTGTTAAATTTAATCCTAGGTACTTTATGTTTTGGGATGCTATTATAAATGGATTGCTCTGAAAGTTTTTATATGTATCTGTTGAAATAATTGACTTTTCCTTTTTATTCTATTAATATGGTAAATTATTTTGATTAATTCTTAAATGGTAAACCACACTTACATTCTGAGATAAACTCTACGTCACTATAGTGCATTATCCATTTTTTAATAATTGCTGATTCTATTTGCAAATATTTTGTTAACAGTTTTTGTATTCTCAATGTAATAAATGACACCTATGAAAAAATCTAAACTTAATATCGTAGATTTCTTTCCTCTGTAGTTGGGAACAAGACAAGGATACTCATTCTGACCTTTTCTATTCAGCAGAGGTACTAGCCAGTGCAATAAGACAAAGAAAATAAATAAGAAGTGTACAGTTGGAAAAAAAGAAATAAAAATAATTGTCTTTATTTCCAAAAGACATGGTCATATATTAAATAACTTACTTTAAAAAACTTGCTGGTACTAATTAGTGAATTTAGCAAGATAATAGGGTAACAAGTCACTCTATAATAATTGTTTTTTTATATGCTAGTAATGAACAATTGGAAATTAAAATTTAAAAAGCAATGTGACCTTTGGTTTTTAGCAGTTTGATTATGTGTCCAGATATGTGTGTGTGTGTGTATTTTGCTTATTTATTGTTTATTATTTGTTTATTGTTTGCATTTAAGTTATTTGCTTAGGGTTCTCTGAGCTTCTTGAACATGTGGATATTTTTTGTCTTTTATTAATTATGGAAAATTCTCAGCCATTATCTTTTAAATATTTCTTCTTTGTTCTCCTTCTGGAGCTTCATTACCTGTATTTTAGACTATTTGATTCTGTTCCACAGTTTATGCATGCTCTGTCATGTTTTGTTTTTTTAACTTCTTTTTTTTCATTTTTGCGTTTCACTTGGATAATTTCTATTGACCTATCATCAAGTTCAATAATTCTCTCTTCAGTTGTGTGCAGTCTGTTGTTAAGCCTGTCAAAGAAATTCTTCTTTCATGTAGTATCTTTTATTTCTACCATTTCCATCGCACTCTGCCTAATTCCCCATCTCTTCATATAAATTGTCCACCTTTTCTGTTATATCCTTTAACATGTTAGTCACAATTATTTTAAAGTCACTTTCTGATAATTTCAGCATCTGAATCATCTCTCTGTGCTATTTATTCCTTTATCTCTTAACAGTGGTTTGGTTTGTTCCCTTGCTTTTTGTGTAGGTCTTGTATTTTTTATTGTGTGCATAGGCATCACATATAGAAGAACAATAGAGGCCAAAGTGAATAATATTTATATCCAAAAATGGGCCTACCTCTTCTGTAAGGCAGTTATTGTGGGTGGTTGAGTTATTAATCTTATCAGTTATTGAGCTTGATTGGGTTTTGTTAATGCTATTGTCGCCTTCAGTGCATTGTTTCAGTTTACTCCAGCAGTGGGCTACAATTTCTTTGTGTTTAGTGTGGAATCTGTGGCGTTGGAGGGTTTTTAATCAGTGTTCTTGCTTCACTCAGCTTTTGGAAGTCCCTGCACTACTAGGTCACAGAAAGATGGTCTTTTCATACTCTTTTGCTCTTGCTTGTTACTCATGTCTGGCCTGGGAGTAAGGGTGGGTGTGTTCTCAGTTCTGTTGGATAAACTTCAATCTTAAGCATCTTTGTATTCTTGGTCTCTGGGGTTGGGATTTTCTTAATGTTTATGTCTCAGCCAAAGTGTGCCTTGTATCTGTGGGCAGGGTCTTGGGCAAGAGAGAATTTCTAGCCACTCCCCCAGTATTAGATCTCTGCTTTATATTGGTGCAGGATCGCAGGCTTGAATGGCATTCCTACCCCTCCTCCAGGGTCAGATGGCTTTTGCTTCTGTCGCTCAACCAGAAACAGTGGATCTTTCTGGGGGGCTGTGCAGCAGGTTTCCTGTCGCTTCCCTAGAAGCAGATGGGTTTTATTTACACTCTTCCAACAGAAGCAGTGCGTACTTTCTTACCTTTCCCAAATGACTTAAGGCTTTTGCTTCATATGATAGAAGGATCCAGGGAAGTGTCTCTGGTTTTACATCTATTTCTTGATGGCAGCCAATCCCCACTGGTCTACCTCTACTACCAATAGGGGCTTACTCTGTTACCTGCTTCTAATCCTTTTTACAAATATTTAATAGAGGCCTATGGCAAAGAGCTTGCAAGTGAGAATGAGCTTTCCTTGTGTCAGGCACTCCCACTTATTGTAAACCATCATGCTACCTACAGTTGACCCTTAAATTTGTTATAATTTTGCCTGATTCTTACCTGCTTTTATGTCAGCCACTTCCCTCCTATGCTTTGGCAAAAGGGAAATAGTTTGGGTGTCCAATTTCTTCACAAAAGCTCTTATCACTCTTTGAAAATTCAATTTGTTGCTTGGCTTGTTATCTCAGTTCTCTGATGAGTTCATGAAAAATTAAGATTTTGTAGATGATTTGGCTTTTTGTTATTATTAGGTGGTAGCAGAGTTCTCTTGTGGCTTTTTAAATCCTAAGCAGAAGCAGAACTTGCATGAAACTTTTGGGAAGTATGTGTCTATGTATGCGTCTTTTGAGTCAAAATGTAAAATGTATTTCTTAATGTAGATCAGAGTTAAACTTCTTCAAAAGCTAGTTTTTTAAAGGAAAATTGACAACTAATTCCATTTTTTGTGGTCCAGAATGGTTTCTTTGGGAGTATGTTGCCTTCTAAGGTAGCTACTACTTTGGACTTCTTTCACTGTTCTTTTGGCTTATTGAGGTGACTTTTCTTCAGGGAATAAATTTAATATTTTTGATTCTTAAAATGGCTTTCCTGTATCAAGAAACGGATTAATAAATAGTATGATTTATTAAACATATGTTTTGAGCAACTTATAATGTAAGAAATCACTGCAATAGTTACTCTCCATGGCACTCAGATAGCCTAAAGGAATTAATTCCTTTCAGAAAGTTCTGCTCCTATTCCTAGGAAGTAACTGATTTAGATAATTTGACTAAATATGCTTATTTTTTAAATATTTTTTATACTATTTACATTTTTATTTAGAGTTTTGGAGGCTGGAAAAGCAAATGTTATTTTACCAAAAAGTTCACCAAGTGGAATAACTCATGTGATTGCCAGTAATGCAAGAATCAAGGCTGAGCAAGAAAAAGATAACTTTAAGGCTCCATTTTATCCAATTCAGTATCTAGGGGATTTTCTTTTAGAGGTAAGTAACATAAATAGTAAGCATTTAAAAATGTTTATTTTATGAAGTATGAGTACAGTGAATTATATATTAAAATTATGTTCTAAATTTGAAAATATAATGATTGTAAGTAATTAAAATGACATTTTTAAGACAATTGCTCTCAATTGTTTAAATATTCGAGAATATTTCTGATAAATCTGAAAGAAGGTTGCTTGTTAAATTGAAAATTTGTCTTATTTTGAGTCTCTGCTTTTATTTTCAGTGCTTTAGTGATGTTTACTACAAAATAATTTTAAGCATTTTAACATCAGTATAAATAAAATAGCAGTGTACTATATAGTATCATATGAAAATTTTGGGGTTATTTTGCGTTTGGAAAAGATAGAGCGATTTAGAAATAAGGATTTAGAAATATTTTCCTGTCCTATTCCTCTACCTCCCTCTTCCAATTTGGTGCAAATATCCCTCCTTAAGTTGCTTGAATAGGAACAACCCTAGAAGAAGCCCACTGGAAATAAACAAATAAGAATTTTCAGGAAGGGTCACTCAAGGTAGAAGAGAAAGTTCATTATTTCTAAAAACTGAACCTTGATCCTCTAGGGAAAACCAGCTTCTTCTTCATTGTTTCCCATCTTAATTGATACTGTAACCTTTTATCTAATAACTTGGGTTAGAGACCTGGGAATCACCACTGAAACCTTCCTTTCTCTGTTCCTCACATCTTGTCAGTTACCAAGTCCTGTTGATTTCATCTCAAGTACCTCCTGAATCAAACTGCTTCTCTCCTTCTATACTAACGTAATACTGAGTTTGTCCTCTATCCCTTGTGCTCCTGGAATGGATTCCCGATTACTCTTTCTGTTACTCTACCTTTTTACTCTTGCTAATTTCTTAATTACTTTTACCTTTTCCTTCTTTAGTCCATTCTGCTTCATTCAGAAGGAGCAGCCAAGATGATCTTTCTAAAACAATTCTGATCCTGTCACTCTCCTATTTAAAACTCTCCAGTGGCTTCCCATTGCTCTTAGGATAAAGTTCTAAACCTCTAACATGGCTTATAAGTTCCCATAGGATTCCTGCCACTCCTACCTTTTCAACTGTATCCTGCTCCACTTTTTTTTGTGCTCACTATGCTAGAACAAAACTGCCTTCTCCCAGTTTCTTAAACAGGATAAGCTACTTCCTACCTCATTGTCTTCTCAAAAGCTATTTTCTCTCCCTGAAAAGGTCCTCCCCACTACTCTTTCACTCTTTGTGCCTACCTGCTTTCTGCTCATCATTCAGGTTCCAGTGATAATATTGCCTCTTCAAGGAAGCCTCCCTGAGCTCCTTATTAAGTTAGGTTCAACTATAGTGTGTTCTCATAGGATTATTTTGCTTTATAGTATTGACCATAATTGTAATTAATTAATTGGCTGATTACTTGGTTAATGTCTTTTTCCCCATCTAAACCAAAAACAGCATGTCATAAAGGATGATGTCTGTCTTTTCCATAGCTATATCTGAATATGTTGTATAAAGCCTGGCATATGAATTCTCATGTTTGTTAGATTAATAGAGAAATTATGAAAGAACTTTGAGTCTTACAAGAGTAGATGTAATATATCATTCTATAATTACCTTTCCCTACTAAGTAGCAGCAATGTAGATTGGAAATTTGACCTTAGTTCAAGGGATGGATCTGCTTGGACTTTGAATAATCTCATTACCCTTGACAGTCATTGGTCTAGGAATGGGCGTGTGAACCAGTTCTGATCCATGGGATGTGGAGAGAGTTATGTAAGACCTTCTGAGAAGTTTCTTCCTCATCTGAAAAGAGAGCCACTAGTAGCCTGGCTCCTGCTAGATGTGAACATGGAAGAATGTAACCTCAATTAGCATTCTTTGACCATGAGGAGAAGTAGCCTTAGGATGAAACCAACCCTTTAGAGAGAAAATGTAGACAGAAACTGGACCCTTGTTGAGATACTTGAGTTGCTGAGTTAACCAACCCTGAAACCTGTCTTAGCATTGGACCACCTTGCCATTCTGTTAGGTAGTACAGTTCCAAGTTGTTCCACATTCCATGTTGAGTTGGCTTTCTATTATCTGTAGCCAAAAGCATCCTAATTTACCTGTCTGAGCAGTTTAAAGGTAGTATTAACTATCAACAGAATGAAAGCCATTCTTAACCAGATTAGTAAAAGTACCTGAATTTTCCTTTTTTCCATGGAATGAAATGATTAAAGTGTAATATATACTATGCTTTACCATACTCTCTTTTTTTGGCTTGAGGAAGATTATCCCTCAACTAACATCTGTGCCAATCTTCCTCTATTTTTTGGTACTTGGCACATTTCCACAGTATGATTGGTGAGTGGGGAAGATCTGTGCCTGGTATCTGAACCCATGAACCTGGGCCACTGAAGTGGAGCACATGGAACTTTAACCTCTTGGCCACATGGCCAGGCCAGCATAATCTCTTTTGTAGTACTCTGACAACATTCAGATTCAGTTGCTGAAATAGTACATCAACTAAAAATAGCAGATAATCTCTAACTTATATTTGTTTTTAGAATATGTTTTATAAGCTCTGGATTAGATAGCTGAGAGTTCATAATCATTCATTCCAAATAAGGAAGGCATTTTGTGATCACTTCTGAGGAGAAAATAGACAGTTAACTTTATTTTGATGTCTTTTCTTTTACCACTTTGGCATAAAACATTTACATTCTTCATTAGATGAATTCTGAAGTGTCCTCTAAGAAGAGATGCCATGTAAAATAACTGAGTTAAAAGTAACAATTAAGCAAGGGTTAAAAAAAACTTTTGTTTAAGCTACTTATACTTTTTGGAAAGTTGCTAAGTAACAGACTCAGGAATCTGTTTAGTTCAGGTTTATAGATACTTATTGAAGACTTTTGCTATACCAGGCACTATGCTATGCACTAGGGAAAATAAATATTACATGTCAGACTTCAAGGTGCCTACTATTTAGTGGTGAAAACAGAACATGGAAACTATCAATTATAGTTCAGTTTGTATTGTATATTGGTGAAATTATGTGCAAGGTACAGGAATGCAGAGGAACAAATGACTAACATATCTCCTTTGTTTGGCCCAAGGAAGGCTTTGCAAAAAAGAGAAGGGTACTTAGGAATACTTAAAATTTCTTTTAACTATCTACTTAAGAAAGAAAATAAAATGAGCCACAGAAAAGTCTTAGGGAAATGTAGTAAGAATAACAGAAAAAATATATGCTTTTTGAGCCAGATCAACTAATTTGTGACCCAGATTTATAATTTACTAGTTCTATGACCATAGGAAAACCATTTATCCTGTGACTGAATTTCTTTCTTTGTATGTAGAAGCTAATACTTGTCTTACGTTGGTTATTCTGAGAATTATTACAGCTGTTACTCTGGGCTAATATTGATTGAGTGATTACTGTGTGCCAGGCACTGTGCTAAGCGTTTTATGCACTTAATCTTATTTTAAACCTCATGTTCCTGTGTGCTATGTCTTATGGCTCCATTTTGCAGTTAGTGAAATGAGATACAATTGGGTTAAATAATTTGCCCATGATCCCACAATTATCATGTGTCAGACCAAAAGTTTAAGGCCAAGACCTCAGTAAATTTTAAGGCTTCTCTCTTCAGATCTCCCTTTTCTTTTCTCATTTTGAGTATTATTAGGCTTCCTTGATATTCACCTGGTCTCTTTCTGATTAGTTAAAAATACTTAATGCTGGGTCTGGCTGTGTGGCAGAGTGGTTAAGTTCAGTGCTCTCCACTTTGGTGGCCTGGGGTTACAGGTTCGGATCCCAGGCACAGACCTACACCACTCATCAGCCATGCTGTGGTGGCAACCCACATGCAAAATAGAGGAAGATTGGCACCGATGTTGGCTCAGGGCTAATCTTTCTCAAGTAACAAAAAGAGGAAGATTGCTAACAGATGTTAATTCAGGATGAATCTGCCTCAGCAAAAAAATAAATAATGTTGGGAACAGTACCATAACCTAGTAGTCGTTCACAGGATTATGAGATACCATTAAAGAATAAGGGTGTAAATACTAGTTAAGAAGCATGTAGAGCACTCAGAAGACTCTTATTCTTTACTTGACGTCTCTGGATCTCCATCCAGTCTCATGAATTCAGGCTAGTTGTGTGGCAAATACCATGCTGAATCAAGGAATAAGACCTGGAGACTAGGGCATTTCTATACCTAGTCCAACATAGGAAACCAAGTCAAACGTCTGAATCAGAAACCAGGCCAACTGTCATTGCCACACTGTGCTGCCCTACTCCTAGATAATAGAATAATTTACTGAATAAATAGGTTCTTGGTCATCTGTTTGGACCATAGTGTTATACTATGTTAAAGAGACCAAACATGGCCCTCCTTTCCTAGATCATTTGTGAGACAAAAACCTAACACAATGCCTAGTACATAGTTGGCACTAAAGAAATATTCATAAAATAAGGAATAAGAAATGAATATTTCAGATAAATAATTATTATATATTTCATAAGAGTAACCTTTTGGAGACTGTATTAGTAGCTTGGAGAAAATTATGTTGATCACTTGTTTAGCTCTGTAGAAAATAGATTATTTTATTTTAGGTTTTCCAAAAGTAATAGTTGATTTATCAAGTTGTGATTTTTAAGTAAACTTATATAGAATACTTGAATTATACATCCTGGTTCACAGATCAATATGTAGCATCTGAAATGGATGCGTACGTAAGTATATTCAGGATTAGAAAACTATGTTTTGGCCTTATTGCTAATGATAAGAGTATGTTCATTTGCATATTCTGTCCAACTGGAATCCATATGGGATTAATTCATCCTGTATTTTAGACATTTCTTGATGATCTGACTGTGAGGATTTATCTTCCCATTGTCAACCGTGTGAAATTTAAAGCTAAAAACTCACTTTATTCCGGCTCAAGTTGACCCTAACAGAAGTTGCTGTTTGTAAAGAGTAATTCTTTCTTCGATGCCAGCAATAGGAAGGAGGAAAAGTCTTCATTTTTCTTAGTTTTCAGTTTCACTTTTCTAAGTAACAGAAGAAATTCAGTCAGCTACGCTCAGGGATTGTTCTCTGGTTGCAGGATTGCAGCCTGCTAAGGGGCCCTCATATCCACGTGGGAAGCCCAGTACAAGTGAAAGGGAACCAAAGATCACACCACAGGCCTTACCACATTTCCGCTTATATCATAATTGTTCACTGGGAGGATAGTGATTCTCCAGTCTCTTTGTCTAAAGGTAGTGGATCTTTGAATATTCCTTCACAAGTACATTTTGGGAACTGTTGTGAATTCATCTTTACTCCCAACTCTTTATCTTACTAAACATTTGGAATTATATGTTTATGTACATATGCAAATATTTTTAAAATTATTATTGGTAGGTGTTTTATGAATTCAGTTTGGATTTTTTGGCAATAGAGTTAGGTGAAGATAATTGTTTACTGCTATTCAAGTAAAATAAGAGCTGTAATTCAGCTATTACTCAGCCTCTCTTCCTCTTTGTGTGTAGTAGACTTGCAAATGAAAAGTCTTATCAGTAAAAAACTGAAAAGTAATCTGAGAAGTAATCTATCTATAATCTGAGAATTTTTTATCTAGATTGTAATTTTTATTTCGACAGGGACTAGATAAAATATTTTCTGTTCATGATTCACAAAAGGGATTGATTGTTACTAGACCAACAAAGCATTAGCTTTTCTTGAGATACACAGAAATAACTTTGTTATTCAGGACCTTTGTTGTAATGACTTTTTTCTCGAAAGAATATACTAGTGTTTAATGACCTTTGATTTGGAAGAGTGCATTTTACCTACTTGTTTGAGTACCAAAACATTTTGCAATTATGGTAAAATTAAATATCATAAAGCGTACATAATGTTGAAATTATACTTAATTGATTGCCTAAACCATTTTTACATACATACAGAAAGAAATTCAGAATGGTGAAGATTCCCAGACCAATTCTGTTTGGAATAAACATAGCAATGAAGAAAAAAACAAAGATTTCAGGAAAGATATGAGATTTCTTGAAATGAAAGGTGCCTTAAGAGAGACCATGTGTAGAACCCAGGTAAAACTTTATAGGCTAAAAAAAGGTACACTTATGGTTCTTCTTACAGAATTGTTTGAGAGGCAATATATGGTGGAAAAAACATGGATTTTGGAATCACAGAGCTGGTATTTGAACCCAGCTCTGTGTTTTGTAGTCCATGATTTGAGCATATTAAGATATTGCTATGTGTTTCTGATTTAAGACTCTTTATTGAAATAATGCATATATGTGTATAGGAACACCCAGTTCCTAATACATAGTGTGTTCTCAATACGTGATAATTACTTAAAACTCCTCTGTATGTTTAATATAACGTGTCTTATAAAGGATTCTTATCTGTCAGCAATATCTATATTCATAATTCATGGTCTAAATTCAAATACTTTACTGCATAGAGAGCAAATTTTGTTAAATAACACAAATGAATTCTATTTTAATTAAATATGAAAAACAAAAAAATAGGAAGGACTTTGAACTTGGAGTAAAGTACCTTAAGAAAGTATATATGTAGTTCTCAAGTAAAAATTTTCAAATAGCAGCAGCAACCAAAAATGGCATTATTAGTTCTACTCTAGAAGAGCTAATGTTCAATTATTTTCAATTTCATATTGTGTTTGATAAAACAATCTCTTTAGTTGATTTACCAAGTTATTAATCTAGTAATTATTATTACTTAGTCTAAACTAAAATATTTTTAAATGTGAGTAGAAAGAAATTAAAAATAAATTCTCTTTTTCCTGTACCTATCAAAAATTTTACAAAGATGATTTTAGGAACAACTTGGAACTTCTTAAACTAAACAGTACCTTAAGAAATCATATATGGAGAGATTAGATAAAACTTTTCCAGAGCTTAAAATATTTTAGCAATTTTTCTGGCTTTTCTAAAGTACAAGTAATATTTATATGACTTTTAAGACTGCTTTGTATGATTAACCACACGTACATGGTCTTAATAAGAGGCTTTTTGAGTTGATGTGTCTGTTGAAATATGCATTATAAACTACAGTATAAGTTTTTACATACAGAATAGAATGTAACATAATAATAGTTATTAAAATAAATTTAGTTTTTAGTTAACTTGGAAAAAAGGATCAAATGGAGATTTCATGAAAGATAGGGAAATTGTTAAAATATATCTATATGCATCTTGAGTTCAGAACTCAAGAGGATGTGTATAAAATTCAGGTAGAAATTTCTATTTTTTAAAATAAATTTCTTAATATAATGAATAAACAATATGATTTGTGATACTCCTTACTTTGTTTAATATTATTATACTTCTGTCCTATAAAAAGATTTTCTTGAGATGTTCCATTCAATATGTCTAATAATGGCAAGATTCTATTTGATCTACAGCCTAAATTATTTTTACAAACATTTGGAAAAATAAAATAAAATAATGAAGATAAGAAGATTCCATTTTGACTAGTCATATGATAAATAGAAAAAAAGGCAGATTCCAAGAAAGATTAAAAGTACTTAAATTAAATGTACATCTAAATACAATGTAAACCTTTGTGAACTAGAAATCTATGTTTTTCTGCTTCATCTTAGTATAACTGAGATATAATTCACAAGCCTCTTTACTATATTTAATCTTGTATGTATATTTTACAAAACCTACTTTCTTGAGTGGGTTGTTTGGTTGTGACTTGCATTGGTTGTGTTGAGGCTATGGTTAATCCACGGTCTAATTAAAGTATTTTTACAAACATGCAGAAAGAAATACAAAATCATGATGAAGATGTTAATGTTAGTTCTCTTTTGACTGAACATCGCAAAAAAGAAAAATTCAGAGATTCCTGTAAAGATTTGAAATTTATTAAAGTGAGAAATGCCCTAGGAAGGCACACATATGGAAATCAGGTAAGACCTTCCAAGGAAAAAATAATTTACATTTTATGGCTCTTTTCTAAATTTACCAAATATAATGTCATTCATGAAGTCATTTCTTCCCAGTTATATGTACAAAGGTGTTTATAATGCATTTGTGTACAGTTTTTAAAAGAAACAAAAATGAGTGCTATGTAGCACCAGCTAGGTTAAGAAATAGAGCATTCCCAGTTTTCAGACCCTGCTGTTGTTTCCTTTCCAAACTGCATCCCTTTTTCTTCCACTTGCACAGTGCTAACCTCTAATGTGGCATTTCTTTTAATTATTTTCTTTTTTTTATTATAGTTTTACCAGCTATGTTTATATACTTAACAATGTATTTAATTTTGCCTGTTAACGAACTTTTTGTGGTTTATGGTATTTATAGTTTTCTGTGACTTGCTTTTTTCTGGTGTATATGATGTTTCATTGTTTCACAATTATCTTTTATCCATTTTGCTATTGATAAATATTTGGGTTTGTTTTTGTTAGTTGGTCTTCCATTGGTTGGTTTTTGCAATTATGATCAATTCTGCCATGAACAGTGTGAACAGTTCCTTACATGACTCTTGGTACACACATTCAAGATTTTTTCTAGCTTGGGATATATTCCTAGGAGTGGAATTGCTGGGTCATAAGGACTGTGCATATTCAACTGTACTATATAGTGCCCAACTGTTTTCCAGAATGTTTTTCTAATGTATACTCCAACAGTGGATGAGATTTCCTGTTATATATAACTCTATTATTTTTTTACTGTGTTGTACTTGTGTTGTAAGTAGCCTTTTCTTGAGTTTATTTGGAGTTTGTAACATGTATCATTCATATTGAGACTTGTTTAATTGTGGTCTGTATATTTGTAGAAGGAAATTAAGAAAAAGGATGAAGGTATTCTAAGGAGTTATACTTTGAGGAAGAAATGCAAAAAAGAAAAAGGAAGAGTTTCCAGGAAGGATGTCGAGCATAACAAAATTGAAACTACCTTAAGAAAGCAAATATATAGAGATCAGGTAAAACTTTGTAAGCTGAGCTAAACAGTTTTCATTTTTTTCTGGCTCTTCTCTAATATAATCTAGATATATAATCTAATCTTTATGATTGCTTGCTGTGTTAAATATAACCTGCACATCTTATGAAAAAAAATCTTCTTGAGTTGATCTTGTGTGAAATTCAGGATTAATGTTATAATTAACTTTGGTTCACAATGCAAGTATTTTTGCATGCATACACAAAGAAATTTGAGTTAATAATCAGGATATTTAAATATATTTTGTTTTGCCTGAATGTAACAAAGAAAAAGAAACAAAGCTTCTAAAAAAAGAAGCTAAAAATCTTAAAATAAAAAATACCTTAAGACTACATGTGTATGTAGGTTGTGTAGTATAGTCTAATCTAAATTTTAGTTTTTATCTTGCTCGTCCCTGGTGTAATAGAAACCATTTTTAATAAGTTAGCTTGTCCTTTAAGTTGGATCCTTCTTGAGTTAATTTTTCTAGAGTATAACTTTATTTTACAGTCTAAACCACAGCATGTTTATATGCATGTATTCAGAAAGATCTTTAGAAAAATTATAAAGGTAAATAAATAATGGATCAGGTTTATGTGAATGTGGTAACAAAGGAAAAAAGAAAAGAGGTTCCAGGAAAGATTTGGAGCAGGTTAAAATGAAAAGTACCTTAAGAAAATACATTATGTGAATAGCAGGTAGAACCTTTCAAATTAAAATATTTGCTTTTTTTAACTTACTATTTCATCATGTAATTTTTATATGATTGTAAGGCTCTTTGCTATGATTAACACTGCATAAATGTGTTCTTCTTGTATTATTTTGTCCATTGTGATACTTATCATTTGTGTTGATACTATCTTTAGTACACTGTCTAAAGTACTTTTACATGTATATCCAGAAAGAAATGAAGAATTCTATTTTTGCTGATCATGCCAAAGAATCAAAAACCAAGGATATCAGGACTGATATGGATATTGTCGAAATAAAAAATGCCTTAAGGAAGCACATATATAGAGCTCAGGTAGAACTTGGCATACTAAAAATTTGTATAGTTTCCTATCCTTTTCTAGTATAACCAAAAAATAATAATAATGGTAATAATATGTGACTCATGTTTAATATGTCTTAAAATAATGTTCTCAGTACATTAATTTGTTATGTACAGTAATGTATTTGGACATTTAGACAATATGCTGAATTCTCTGCTATTTATACCTCAGTCATGTCACAGATAAATTATGTGTTTACACACTGCTATAACTTGTTGCTGGATACTTGCTAGCCTGATACGGGAAGATGAGGGCTGGAAGATCCCTTTTTCTGTTGTCCAGCTTCAGCCTGAGTCTTGGGCAGGCCTTGAGGTACTGGGATTGGGGGAAGGGCTTTCTCAGTGATCTTGACCCACCTCCAGTGTTAGGGGATCTCTAATGATCTGGGACCATGATCTTTTCCTGCCCCTCTTCAAGGGTAAAGGTTTTTTTTTTCCTATTCCCTTACCCAGAGGCTTATGAGTTTTCGCCTCTGTCCTGCAGGTAACAGGGTTTGCTGCCTTTCCCACAGCAGCTGCTGTTCATCTCCCCCCAAGCCTTTACCGTAAGGGAGGCTTTCTTTAGGTTCCCACCCTGTCTCCTTTTTTTCTCCATGAGCACCCAGTGAGGTCCATGGAGAAGATCCTGCCATTGAGTGCAAACTCTCTTTGTGTCTCTGATTCCCAGGGGTTGTGTTCTCTTATGCTGGTCCACACTTGGCCTTTAGCAAGTGGTATAAAATTTAAGCTGAAATTTCCTTATCTTCTTTATTGAAAGCCCTCTTCTTCCTGCTATGCTCTGTGTCAGATAAATCAGTGTTCATTTCCCATGTCCTCGTAGGCTCCTTTCTTTCTCATATTTCAGTTTAATTGGTTGCACTAAGACCTATGCTGTCTGATGGGCTCAAGTAACATTATGATTTGGTAGATTTTTCAGCTTCTTCTTGTTTGTAATATGGAGCGCCTTTCTTTTCCAGCTTTCTACATCCTAAGTGGAAGCCAAAACTGCATCATTGTTTTAATTTGTATTTCTTCTGTTAGTAGCAAGTTTGAGAGTGTTTTATACCTTCACTTGCCAGTTTATTTCTTCCTCTGCCAATTGTTTATTCATATTCTTTTTCTGTTTTTCCACTAAGTTGTTTTATATCATTGTTTCTAGAACTCTATATAGTCAGGAGATTATCTCTTTTTATGTTTCTTGCAGATATTATTTTGGTATAATCCTTTAAGCAAATATACAATTATAGATATTTTAAAACAATAGAGGAAGATTTTACATGTGATTTTATAGGAAACGTGACTACATTTTTTTCATCTATGAACTCATGCAAAATCTTTCCCCATTTATATTTCTAATTGTTAAAATACAAAGGACAATGGACCTCTTCAGGTCTTCAAAGTGAATATGACTTTACCTTTTTTTTCCCCTCCTCCCCAAAGCCCCAACACATAGTTGTATATTCTAGGGATAAGTTATTCTAGTTCTTCTATGTGAGCCACTGCCACAGCATGGCTGCTGACAGATGAGTGGGTGATTCCATGCTCAGGAACCAAACCCAGGCCGCCGAAGCAGAGTGTGCCAAACTTTAACAGCTAGGCCATCAGGGCTGGCTCATGACTTACCTTTTAACTTATTTTAATTTAGAAGGAGAAAGTAGAGAACGTTCTTACTCATGAGGGTACCATTGCCCTAAAATAGTGTAAGGCACTGGTCTGAGCAAACATGAGTATCAGATCAATTATAGTTATTAATGTCTTCCTGAATCTGTTTTATAAGTTTGACCAAGGTTTTATGCTTTGTAAGCTGGAATGTATTTTTCAACCTAAAAATGTTTAGTTTTAATTATATGATTGCTGTTTTGTAGGCTATCAGATACAGCTGCATTAGAGTAGATAAACAACCAGTATACAATGTGGAGGTAAGGGGCTTCAATGAAGTAGGGTGGTGATGGGGGCAAAAGGAGCTTTGTGTTTTGTTATTTTTAGTAAATTTGATATAAAGGAATGTGTTGTCTGCACAAAACAAAGCTTCCCAAATTTGAAATGTAGTTTGCCTAATCAGAAATGGAAAAGAAAAATACTGTTCTGTTAAAGCTCCAAAAAAATTCTATATAGTAGTAAAAACATAACAAGAATGAAATACTTACCTCGTGCTCATCATCAGTAAGATATGTATCCTTGTTCTCATATTTCATAGCTTTCATAATTACTACTTCTAGATTAAATTTGCAGTATAATATTTACAAAAGTATCATATTTCCTTTATATCATCATATATGTTCATTTCTTTAAAATTGATTGTTTTATTCCACGTAGTCTGTCAGAGTATTTTTGATTCTCACCTAGTTCAAAGTAGTCACAGTCATGTGTTGCTTAACAATGGAGACACGGTCTGAGAAATATGTCGTTAGGTGATTCCGTTGTTGTGCGAACATCATAGAGTGTACTTAGGAAAACCTAGATGGTATAGCCTACTATACATCTAGACTATATGTAATCTTATGGGACCACCCTCACACATGTGGTCTGTTGTTAACCAAAACATCATTATGCAGTGCATGACTATACTTTTATTTTATTGTTAAAAATGTTTTGGCCAAGGGGAATATATTTTCTGGAACTCTTGGAGTTATATCAATATGCATCCTCAGAGTGATTTTTATAATACTGTAGCACTTGTCACTTTTTGCAAATGTTGATTGTGCTTGATAACATCTTAATATATTTAGTATGTCTTAGTAGACGTAGTTTGAAAGAAAACCCCAAAATAATTTTGCACCTAGAGAACTATGTGTAGTTGTATCTCTGACTGAGGTCTGCTAATTATCAGCCAGACTTTGCAAATGCTTTTACAGTGTTCTTTTAGAGATAGTATTTTCCCTCACTATTTAAGGCAACAGAGAATAATAAATAAAACAATAATGTATATTTTTGCAGTGCTTTATGGTTGTAAAACATATTAATATAAATCATCCTTTCTGAACCATGTGACAACCCTGTGAAGTAGTAAGGGCAGGAATTGTTATCTTCATTTTACAGCTGAGGAAATTAAGGTTCCTTATTAATTCAAGATTTGATCCCAGAATTTTACCCGTCTCTTCTGAGTCATAGAATCTTTTTTTTTTCCTTAGGTTAAAAATGCTGGATTTCCCAGAGGTGTATTAAATTTAATTGAAAGCCTCATAGAAGGACAGTTTTTTAAAGAAGCAATTGAGGAGCTTTCCTCTTTGCAAGCACATTATATCCCTCCTGCATGCCTTCTTCATGCTCTTCTAGAGAACGTTCTACAGGTAAGAGCAGTCTTAAGGGTTTATAATCTTTCAAAGAATGTTAAAATGTGAACATTTTCTCATTTTTTGTATGTTTATAGTTTATTTTCTCTCTTTTCAGTATTTTTTTCCATCATTTTAATAGGAAATGTACCAATTTTTTACCATTTCTTTTCTATTTTTAAACTATGTACTTGGTACTACTCTGACTGCTTTAACTTATTATTTGCTCAGAATTTCCAAAATAATTTTCTCTTGGGAAAAATTTATTTGATTTTTTTCTGTGGTCATAAAGTATCCAACATAAAAATCAGAGTACAATGGTCTAGAATGCCATTTGGTAGATTACTCCTTTAGTACATTGATAATCATTTTTATTCATACTATACATAAGACAATAAACATACTCCTTAAACTGTCAAAACTATTAGAACAGTTTTTCAAAGGTAGCTTTCTAATTTATTCTTCATCAAGGTGTCAATTTGAAGAAATAACAAATGTAAGCTATGTTAGACTAACGTTGGCGATAAGAATGTTACATGAAATGTTTCTTTTAGTTCCTTTCAGGTCACATTTGAAAACTCTTAATTTCACTATAATCATGAAAAGTAAAGTGGACATTTCATGTAAGTTAGTCCCAATAGCTAGGGTTATCTAGAGTCTAGATATATATGCAGAGTGCCTCTCTCTCAGGTGCAGTATTTCATTAGCTAAACATGATGCTTCCCTCTCATCTCCTTTGTCCCAAAACCTGTATTTGGCAATAAAGTTAGGCCAGGGTTATTATAGTTTTAGACTGAATTAGCTGGTGAAATTGTACTTTTAGCTATAGTATTTTATTTGTTTGTTTATTTTTAAATAATAGGATAATATAGATACGTTTTCTGGTCGATACTTTCATATATTGTCAGCTCTTCTTCACCTTCATCCTCCTTGGAAGTCCCCAGCCATGTCAAGATATTACTTAGAGTTGTTTCAGTGTCCAACTTGTATGAAAGGAGCCTGGTCTCTAATAGAAGTGCTTGTCAGGTAAGGAATGTTACATGTGAGGATGCGAAACTTCAGCTAGAAGTTGTTATGCTATTTATTTTTTAGATACTGATGAAAGAAGTACATTTTATTTAGAAAAAGTTTGCGTGTGTGTAGAGTAGGTTTGTGTGTTGTATTTATTGCAAAATTCTTATAGAAAAGCCAGGTCTAAGTTGATCAAGTTTGTCAATCAGTTTATTAAAAAAAAAATGTTTAATAAATACATGAAATGGACTCACAGGAAAGCCAAAACATTATTTGCTTTTATTTTTTTTAACAAAATAAGTTCGCATATTGTTTTAAAAATTGAGAAAATTAATTTATTGAATATGGACATCATCATCAAATTTTGGACATCGTAAGTGTAAACAATAGTAACTGTATACAATATCTATTTTAGTGTTAGTGTTATATTTTTTTCAGCTAGAAATTTGAATTTTGGAACTGAACTTAATGTTTCCTGAATATGTCATTACTTTCATGCCTCTGCACATGCTATCATCTGCCTAGATCCTTCCTTTGTCTTCCAAATGTTATCCTCTCTGGAAATCCTTCCTGTTTTTCCTTCCTTCTCTGAAACAGAGCTAGTCATTTTTCCCTTTCTTCTCAGAGAGTGAGCTCTATCTGATAGCCCTCCTTTGTCTGGGAAGTACTTTCTTTTTATCCAAGTGTTCAGTTTTAGGGGGTCCATGGTAGTGAGAGAAAGGATACTTGACTAGCTAGGCAAAGGTTAGACCTGTGCTTAGCTCTTTCAGGTCATAAAGATTCACCTGCCATCTTGGTTGTGATATATTTGAAGTGACCTAATCAGCTAGCTAGCATGCATTTATTCATTCTTTCAAAAATTGTTTGTTGAGCACTTCCTGGAAGCCAGGCACTGTGCTACATTTCAGGGATAAAAAGATCAATACAACAACAGTTCCTGCACTATTGAAGGTGACTGAGATGTAAACACAGTTCTAACACAACAGCACGAGCCCAGCCTAGGTGGACGTGGATATATGGTTTATGTCTAACACAACAGCACGAGCCCAGCCTAGGTGGACGTGGATATATGGTTTATGTAGTTGACATCCTTTCTAATTTCCAAATCTTTTGTCATTGCCTTTATTTAAAAGCCCTCATTCCTTCTTACGTAAACTATTTCAATACCTTGTTTATTGATCTTGATTCTATTATTTTTCCCTTTAATTTATCTGTCAAAGTATCCCAGTATGTTCTTGCCAAAGTGATCTTGTCATTCCCCAGATAAAAGTCCTTCATTAACTCACGAATCACCTATAGGAGACAGTTTAGTTTCCTTAGCAAAACATGTAAGACTTTTCATGAGTTATCCCCTATATATTTCTGCATTCTCATCTTCGTCATTTTCCTAAGTGTGCCCACTGACTGAACTGTTTTTCATTTCCTATGCCTTTGCTCTTCTGTTTTCTCTGCCTACATATACCTCTATTCCTGCCACCCCACAAATATCTGGCCAACTCCTAATTATCCTTTTTTTTTTTTTTGAGGAAGATTAGCCCTGAGCTAACTACTGCCAATCCTCCTCTTGTTGCTGAGGAAGACTGGCCCTGAGCTAACATATGTGCCCATCTTCCTATATTTTATATGTGGGACACCTACCACAGCATGGCTTGCCAAGCAGTGCCATGTCTGCACCTGGGATCCGAACCGGCCAACCCCAGGCTGCTGAAGCAGAGCGTGCGCACTTAACCACTGCGCAACCGGGCCGGCGCCCTAATTATCCTTTAAAATGCAAGTCAGATGCACCACTTCCTAACTCTTGCCCTTTCCTTTGAGTTTGTCACTCATATCAGCCTCTGACATTCTTGAGTAGATGCTCATTCTTAAACATCTTCATCCTCAGTGCTTAATATAATGCCTAGAACATAATAAGTGCTTAATAAATGTTTGGATGAATTAATTGATGCTAGAGGAGGTGGAATTTGGACAGCTTAAAAGTTGACTTTTTTTTTTTTTAAGGATTGGCACCTGGGCCAACAACTGTTGCCAACCTTTTTTTTTTTTCTTTTTTTTTTTTCCTGCTTTATTTCCCAACCTCCCACCGCCGTACATAGTTGTATATCTTAGTTGCAGGTCCTTCTAGTTGTGGGATGTGGGACGCCGCCTCAACATGGCCTGACGAGTGGTGCCATGTCCTTGCCCAGGATCCAAACCCTGGGCTGCCGCAGCGCGCGAACTTAACCACTCGGCCACGGAGCTTGCCCCCCAAAAATAGACTTTTTAATGAACAGAAATGCCCAGATTTCATTGGGAGTCGGGAGGAAGGTGCCTAGGGAAGTGCTAGGAGTATACATGAGCTGGATGATTATACTCTATTTTGAACATATTTGAAATATTCCATAATATTTGTTTAAAAAAAAAGAAAAGAGAAGAAAAGATACTGTGGTGTCCATTTCTGGCAGTTTTCAGATAGACTGAATAACCAAATGGGCATGGAGGATCTTCTAGAACAGATTTGAGTATTAAGTGAATTAATAGCTATTAAGGACCCTCCTAACCTGAGAATTTGGTATTCAAAACGAAGATGAGGAAGGTGAAGACAGAGGTAGAACGTTGCAAGTACATTGTCAATAGTAAAGTGGGAAGAAGGTTATAATAAATATTGTTGCCTAGATTCTCCCTCTCTTAGTCCTAGAGTTCTGAGTAATCTTATGTTCTCTTTGAAAACATACCATAGGAGCTGGCCCAGTAGCATAGTGGTTAAGTTTGTGTGCTCCACTTTGGTGGACTGGGGTTCATGGGTTTGGTTCCCAGGTGTGGACCTACACACTGCTCATCAAGTCATAGTGTGGCGGCGTCCCACATATGAAAATGGATGAAGATTGGCACACATGTTAGCTCAGCAACAATCTTCCTCACCAAAAAAACAAACAAACTATATAACTGTGCTGTCCAACCCAGTGGCCACTAGCCACATGCGACTATATTTAAATGTAATTAAATAATTAAAAATTCAAGGCCTCAGTTGCACAAGCCACATTTCAAGCGTCCAGTAGAACATATCCATCATCACAGAAAGTTCTGTTGGACAGGACTGCTATAGTATATGAGAAGAAAATAAATACCAAATATTTAAAATAGCCCTAGGGGCCAGCCCTCTGGATGGTGGTTAAGTTTGGGGTTCTCCACTTCAGTAGCCCAGGTTCATGGGTTTGGATCCTGGACACAGACCTACACCACTTTTCAGCCATGCTGTGGAAGTGACCCACACACAAAATAGAGGAAGGTTGGCACAGCTGTTAGCTCAGGGCTTATCTTCCTCAAGCAAAAGAGGAGGAAGATTGGCAACAGATGTTAGCTCAGGGCAAATCTTCCTCAGCAAAAAAAAAAGCCCTAAATGACCTTCATTTTACTAAATAATAAAAAGAAAATAAGCTTGAGTAAGAGGAGGATTATGGAGAGTATTATAAATTGAGAGTATCACTGGTCATCTAAATCAAAAGGGCTTAATGAGATTCATAATTTTTTTTCTTTATCAGTGAAATAAAGAGTACAAAGAGAGGGCACCAGATGGTTGTTAAACATTACAATCACTGAAAAATAGAGAAATTAGATCTCTATTATTAAAAAGTTGCATATGAGGTATTTGACATAGTTTAATTTTTAAAGAAAAAAATTAATAAAATTGTGCTGAATTTATATTTTGTTGAAGCAAATTTCATTGAAATTCCAATAATACTCTACAAAAAAATACTTTGTCTACAAATTGCTCACTGGATTGCTGGTATGTTATAGAATGTGGGTTCATGTTTTTCAGGTCTTGCCTTTTCAATGAAAGTTTTTGTCATCAAATTTCAGAAAATATTATTGGCTCCAAGGTGCTCCACCTGACACTGCTCAAATTTTTCTTTAATTTAGTTGAAAGTGAAGTACGACATCTGAGTCAAAAGTAAGTTTTAATCACAAAAAAACTGTTTTTCTGTACTTATATTCTTTAAAGTACTATTCTTCTAATCATTTATATATGTATTTCTAAAAACACCTTGTTTTTTAGTTTAAAGTAGATTTATTTTAAAAACATATTTCTAGCTACAGTCCTTCAGTGGCAGCAGAGATTTTTATAACTTCTTTTATGTTTCCTTTGTTCATATTTTTTTTCACTAATTTATACCTTTGGATAGGTAAAAGTGTTTTTATTTTACAGTTTGTGTATTTTTGAATTCTTTAGTAACTGCATGCTTAGAAAGCTGACTAGGTTTTAACACTGAAGCTAATATGCACGTTAAGTTTTGTGTGTGCTCTAAAACTTGCAGTTAGATTACTCTGTGTGCTTCTTGGTGATTATATTGAACTGAGGCTGTTTTTTATATTTTGTCTTTTATCATATATTATGATTTTTACATATTATGACCTTTCTATATTCAGAAATTGCTAGGCTTTTTTTTGTTTTACGACAAAAGATTTTATGCCTAATAACTCTAGTGATTAAATTGGCGTAAAGATAGAGCTCTCATTCATATTTTCATTAGGTTGTATGACTGGTCAGACTCTCAGAGTCTGAAGATAACAGGAAAGGCAGTTCTTCTTGAAATCTTTTGGTCAGGAAGTGAGACCTCTGGGCTTTTGACCAAACCAGTGAATATGCTTTTGGAGTGGACTATATATTCTCACAAGGAAAAATGCAAGTCTAATGATGTAAGTAGGATTAATTTACAAATGAATAATGCTTTGAAAAAAGTATATCTTTGAATTATGCATCTTTTTTCCTTTTATTCTTTGAATTACTTGAAAAAAAATTAATATATACCCAAATATGTCATTATTTTCTATTTAGTTCATCTAGTTTTCAGGTCAAAGGTCCTTGGAGACTGGTTTCTTCCTCATCTCACATTTGGATGCAGTAGCTAGGGGCAGTTATTTGATCACTACTGCTAAGGAATTTGTAGTTATCATTCTAGATTTTTTACTTTTGTACATTTTAATTTTTAAGGAACCTGTGGTTTAAAAAATTGAGTGACTTCATAAATTTTTTTATGTACTATTAATAAAAAGTTCTACTTGTTTTTGAAACTCTTTTTCTGGATGTTAAGAGTTATTTCCTGAACTATTTCTTCATAAGTGGATTTTGCTTGTTATTAGAAATTTAACACACAGTGATTTCAGTGTATTATCTGTCTGAAGGGTAGTTGGGAAAGTTGAATGCAGAGCATATATGAAGTGCATAGCAACATACTGTGCCACATTTGGGGTGCATAATAAATATTAGTCACCTTTCTCCTTTTCAAAATACTCTGCCTTTGGGACTTTATTGTCTACTTTTTTTGTGTTGCATCGTTAATTTCTGCTCATATTTTTTAATTCTTTCCTTTTACTTTGTCTTCTATCTTTTTGAATGTTTGGATCTTTTTTTCTTTTTAGTCTTTATTTCTAATACATACACTTAATATTAATTGCCTTTTGAGTAAAGAGATTCATTTCACAGGTTTTGATACTTTAGGGTGCTGTTACTGGTTTATTGAAAATGTTTTTTATTGTCAATTATGAATTCCCCTTTGATCCAAGAAGTATTTTAAAAGAGTGTTTTAAGACTTCTAAATGAATGAGATTTTGTTATTGTTGATGGATTTTATTTGTCTGTGTTTTTGTTGTTAGTTTCTAATATTAGTGAATTATAGTTAAAAAATGAGCCATATATAAATTTCTGCTTTCTGAAATTAACTGAACTTTTCTTTTTCACCCCATATAAGATTAGAGGCCAAAGTGTGTTTTCTCTGTTGTTTTACATTTTTCTCTATCATTTATTAAGTCAAGCTTAATTGTTTTGATCAACTCTTCTGAATCTACTTTGTAAATTTTTTTAGCAGTTTCTGCTTTATATATAATGATGCTGTCTTGTTATTCATGACTGATATATCATCATAACTGCTCGCTAGGTAATATTTTCATGAGGGATAGTAAACATAGTAGTTAGGGTGGAGAACTCTCATGTCAAATGGGCTTAAAGTCTATTCTGTCTTAAGAAAAATTCTTACATAGTTTCTTTTCTAATATCTCCTCCATCAGTTTCTCTCTTCTACTTTTAAGTAAGTTCCAGTTAAACTTATGTTACACCTTCTCTTTGTGTCCTCTTTGTTTTTTACCCTCTCATCTATATTTTCAATTTTTTCTACGCTTGGAACATTCAGAATCGTGTCTTTTCATCCAACTTTTAGTTCATTAGTCTGTTTTCAACTGTGTCTCATATGTTAAATGTGACCATTGCATTTATAATTTCTTGATTTTTTTCTAGTTTTAGACCTTTTTATTTCCAAATTACTATGACATGTTTTTATGGTTTCTAGTTCTCTACAAAGTTTTCAAGGTTTTCTTTTGTCTTTGAACATGGCAATAATATTTATTTTATAGTCTATATCCTATTATCTGATATTTGAAGTATTTGCAGATCTGTTTCTGTTTGTTGTTTCTGCTGTTTCCTTCTCTTGCACCTTGTATAATCTCTTGCGACCTAGTTATTGTTTACTATGTGCCATAAATTGCATTTGAAAAATTATAGAAACAATTTGTCGCCAAGACACAGAATATCTTCTTCTAGAAAGAATTTCTCTTGCCAGGTTCGAAGGTTCCTGGATAGTCTAAGTGAAGTACAGGGCTACAAATACGTATAGTTTTGCTTCTGATTCACTCTTACTCTGAGAGTGAAGGCCTGCAGGGTCTCAGTGTATTGGGTATTAGGCCTTGGGCTATGGCTTTTATGTTCCTTTTCTCCTGGGCTCCAGAAACCACTCTTCGAATGTCAGCTCTTTCTCTAGGGTCAGCAGATGTCCTTAGGGCAAAGTCGGCTAGCTTTGACTGCTTGCTTGGCTTTTACCTTCTCCTAGATCTTGGCTTAGGAATTCCTCATGACTTTCCTGAACATGTTTTACATATTTTATTTAACATTTTTAGTTTTCTTCTTTAAGTGCGTTTATCTGAATTACCTAGGCCTCCATTATCAGGAACAGAAGCCCTTACTGGTTTTTACAAATTGTATTTAGGGATTGTCTGAGGCATGCTTAAAAAAAGAAAATTGTTTTCAGGGCCCTAAATTTTTTAATTGACTTTAAAAAAGTAAGATTGTTTCTGGGTATAGCTAGACTTCTTTGTGATCACGTAATCCTATTATGTGGCAATAACCAGGTGAGTAGCCGCTTCCTTATACACGTGACTGTTTTAAAAAGAAATATGATTATATAAATTGAAAACATTCAACCAAAATAGAACTATGTACACTTCATTGCTCTAATTTCCCATGTAAGTAAAGTGATGCTCAAGGTGCTGCAACAAAGGCTTTTACCTTATGTGGAGCAAGAAATGCCTGATATCTGAGTTAGAGTTTGAAAAGGGAGAGACACATGAGATCTAACTGCGATTATTCGTTGGCTACTGGAGTGCTCCATTTTCAGAAGGTTAGTCTATGTTTTATAAACTATAGGAAAACCTTTGCTTGTGTGGGTCATGAAAAGCTACGGGCTGCTCTGAAAGAAATGGGCTTGCCTCAGCACTCAATTGTCCTGATACAAAAATGTGGACAAGAAGCCATTGTCAGTACAGAATATGAAGAGAGAGAATGGTTTCCCTATAGGCAAAGATGTCAGACAAGGGTGCATTTTATCCCCCTATCTGTTTAATCTGTACATAGAACATATCAGTCAAAAAACTGGGCTAGACTCAGATAAAGCAGGAGTGAAAATTGGTGGAAGAAGTATCAACAATCTAAGATACGCAGACGACACCATCTTACTGGCAAGAAGCAGCAATGATTGAAATGACTTCTGCTGAAAGTGAAAGAAGAAAGTGCCAAAGCAGGACTGTATTTGAATATCAAGAAGACAAAAGTCAACCACAGAACTACACAGCTTTAACATGGACAATGAAGAAATTGAAATTGTTAAAGATTTTGTCTACCTTGGTTTAGTCATCAGTTTAAATGGTGACTGCAGCCAAAAAATCAAGAGAAGACTGAGACTCTGAAGGGCAGCAATGAAAGAATTAGTAAAGATCATCAAGTGTAAATAAGTGTCATTAGAGAGTAAGGCCAAGATTATCCACACCCTCATAATCTCATTACTATGTACGGTGCAAAAGCTGGACAGTAAAGAAGGCTGACAGGAAAAAAATTGATTCATTAGAAATATGGTGTTGAAGGAGATCTCTACGGATACCCTGGACTGCCACAAAGATGAACAAGGGGCCCCAGAGCAAATTAAGCCTGAACTATTGCTGGAGGCAAAAATGATAAAACTTAGGCTGCCCTACTTTGGGTACATCCTGAGAAGGCAGGATTCTTTGGAAAAGACAGTAATGCTGGGAAAAGTAGAAGGCAGCAGGAAAAGAGGAAGAGCAAATATGAGATGGATTGACCCCATAAAGGAAGCCATAGGCCTGAGTCTACGGGAGCTGAGTAGGGCTGTTGAGGACAGCACATTATAGACATCACTCATTCATAGGGTCACCAGGAGTCAAACCCGATATGATGGCATGTAACAGCAACACTTCATTGCCAGTTAAGGATAATACTTCTAAGCTAAAATTGAAAACATCCTTATTAATTACTATTTGCATTTTCAGGTACGTTTTTAGACAATAGAGTCATTAAGGATAGAAAATATTTCCTCATTATGAAACATTTCTTTTTTATCCATTTTATTTTATAAATGAAATTGCTCATTTATAATTGAAAACAGTTATAAAACTGACGTTTTCATAATGTTACTAAATTACCAAAGGACTACCACAGATAAGAATTTACTCAGGAAATACTGATGTAAATAGTAACAGATTTATACATATTTAACTTGAAGATTTTTGTTCAGATTTATAAATAAATTCAAGATACTTGTGAAGCAATCTGGAATAAATTGCAGCATCAGTTGTAATATGAGAACTGGTTTTAAACTTTGCAAATTAATATTTTATTTAACATTTGAATTGGTAAAATTCATATAAACTGTTTTTTTATTGTGTTACCTTATCTGTTAGAATTCATTCTTGTACTTAATTAAATCTTTTTGGCAGTTTCCAATTTCAAGAATTCCATGCATGTTCACAGACATCATTTTCTGTACTGTAAAACATTTGTTTCTTGATTTGCTGAGTTGAAGCATTCAATTTAAGTCATTAGCTAAACAGAAGTCCTCAGTTTATGCTAATATTGTTTTGTCATAATGTCAATCAGCAAGTGTTGCAGAGTGACACAATGGCAGTGAATTGCATTGTCATTAATCTGAGAAAGTTTTGGGCTTTCCTTGGCAAAGAGCAGAGGTGGGCTGTGTCAAGGTTATGGAGGAGGTGTAAATTTTACAGTAAGCTTGGTGATTAGTCCTACTTTTCTATTTGATGTCCTTAAGTGCTGTTTAACAATAACCCTACAATTATAGGTAGACATGGAAGCTAGTCTGTGTTTAAAGATAAGAAAATTGAGGCTAAAGAGTTTAAGTAACTTATTCAAGGTGTCACAGCTTGTTAGGGCCAAAGGCTTGACTAGAGGCCAAGTCGCTACTGCAACAAGATTCCTCTTGTTTCAAAGGCCAGTGTTTAAAATAGGAAGAGGCACAACATGTGCATTGTGTTTGCATCTTTTTGACAGAGGTACTAGAGGAGCAGTTTGTCATCTATTGTAGTGGGATATTGCGGAAAGCCCTAACCTGGGAGTCAGAAGGCCAAGATTTTGGTTTGTTCTATATTATATACTAGTCAATTTTTGGAAAATTGCCAAGTTTATAAATGAGATTACTTGTACTGGCAGATAATAAAGAACTATATTGACAGAATGTCTGATGATAGACTAACATATTAGAAAGGAGTTCTAAGGTAAATATATGTCATACGTGCAAATCATGTCTATCTTTCATTTCTTTGTTAATTCTTAGGGTATTCATGTTCTGTTATTTCAGCTTTAGCAAACATTTCGGTATTCCAGAAAGCTTTTCTCCTTTGATGGTTTATTTGCCATTTTCTCACTAAGCGGCTTCTAAAGCATATATATCCACAATGCTAGAAATACAGTCATGCATTGCTTAACGACAGAGATATGTTCTGAGAAATGCATCATTAGGCAATTTTGTTGTTGTGTAAACATCATAGAGTGTACTTACACAATCCTAGATGGTAAAGCCTACTACCCCCCTAGGCTGTGTGGTACTAATCTTGTGGGACCACTGTTGTATATGCAATCTGTCATTGACTGAAACATTGTTCTGCAGCACATGATTGTAGCACTGTTTATACACCAAGTTGCAGTGAGTACAATCCATTGCACAACATCTTGGCCCTGTTGTTAGAGTGAGTGTCATAGGTAAGAATATACTATAAAAGGATTCAAGAACCTGATTTGAACGTGTCTTTTTATATAAAAATTTTCTGTGATGGATATGTTACCACATACGTGGTGTGTATGTTTAGCTAAAGACACACAGATAAGAATAATATTGGCAGGATCTTTCTTGTCATAGTACAGGAGCTAGTCATTCCTTGCAAGCACTACAAGGCCAACCTGTCTCTTAACTGTTTAATAACAGTAATATCAAAGTAAATTGAATATTAAGCAATCAGGTGTGTGTGTTATATATATTTGTGTAAGGAAAGAGAGAAAGTCCCAACTGGTCGACTTTATGTTATTTTTAACTGATGGAGTGCTGGATTGTGGTTTTATATGAGGCTTAGCTCTGTAGGCTGACCTCCTTCTTCTCTGCCCAGAGCCTTAGAATCAGGGATCTGAAGTGATCCTGACTTACTGCACTCTTATGATGGGGGAATACTTTGAGAAATCAAAATTTACCAGTCCCTTCCTTCCTTCCTGAGTAGTGTCATTGCTGATATTCTGGTATACATTTTGTTGGAAGGAACATTTTGTGGCATGGATCTTGACACAATCAGTTTGCTAGTTTAAATAGAGATTTTCACTGTCCTATTTTATGTTCTCTTGATAACTTGAACCATGAGAAGTAAAACTTGCTCAGAGTGATCATCCATATGTTGGCTTTACAAAGAATGGAGTTGGCTTCCTGCAAAGTTCTTTGAAGACTGGCTAAGACTCAGTGCTTAAGGAGTCAATTCTTGTTAGCTGCAAGGCTTGGACCCTACTATCATCCCAGAGAAATGTTAGTACTTTCCCAGCCTGCTGATTTGGCCAGTCCTACTGGTCGCTTCCCCGTCTCACAATTGCAACTGCACTTAAACCCAGCCTTCTAATCAAGGCAGGAGAGGGGTGGTGCTGAGGCCCACTCATGAATCCTGACCTGGCCATCAGGCTGTAGTCAAGCTTCTATATCATGGCCCCTGATCATATCAGAGGAAGGGGTGCTTCCCTAATCATGCAGCTTAAAATCCCCTCAGCCCCATTCTTCAGAGTCTCTCTCCCTGATTCTAGTGTCCAGCTCTGCCAGAATACAGTGTGCTGCCCCACAGTGGGATCGGGCAACAGGGGACCTGCACACTTGCTAAGGGTCCTGACTCTATGGGTTTTCCCTCAATAAACACTTTCGGCAGGCCTGATAATATATATACTGCTTGACCATTTGCCCTTGTTTGCACAACAAACCAGAAATAGAAGTTCAGTTTTGAAATCGTTTAACTAATAGCTCCTTATGATAAGGAATGATGCCCTAATGAAATACTGTATATACTATAAGAATCTTGTCTGCTGAGGGTGGGAGAAATAAATCCAGTAGTCACCGAGGGCTCAAAGTACTAGAGATTTCTCCATCACTAACCACATATTAGGTATAGTGCGGTGGCAGAACTTACCAGTTATAATCTATTTGGATACCATAACATTTATTAAACCTTTTCACATGCCTTCTACCCAACTGTTAATTTAGTGATTTTTTTCACATGTTTAACATGCCTAGACAAATACCCCAAATAAAGGAATTTCAACTAGTTTTAATGTCATTGTGAAAAAGTGTTTATATGTAAATCAGAGTTGTTTAAAAAATATTATTTTCACACCTCTTCATCTTCGTACTTTATGGATTAGAAAGATATTTTTAAACACTAGGGTAGTACATACTTATTCTAAGGTTTGTATCACTTGCTATATTTTTTATAGGAATTTAAAAATGCTTATTATAGAAGTGATAATGTAAAACAATATTTATACTTTTAAAACTGTGATCTCTATATATCTCTAAGTGAAGTAATGGTATTTGATATAATTTCATAATTAAAATTTGAATCAATTTATTTCTTTTACAACAGAGGACAATCTTGTTTGCTAAAGCTTTTATTCATTGTGTTTTTCAAGTCTTTTTCTGGAAAATGCCATTTAGAGAAATGTAAAGATTAATTTTATAAATAAACAGTGGGTAGGAGTGGCTAAATCTATCTTTTTTTATAGTCATATATTCCTGTTAACAGAAATCCACAGAAGCCAGGTACTTCCTTGTTGTTTTATTGGGATTTTTGCCTGACAAAAGCACTTGACACCATTGGATAATAAAGTTATTTTAAAATTTTGTTTTAAGCTATCCATATATAAGTCCTGGAAAATTTGTTTTACTAACTATTTTGTCATATAGATATAGATGTAGATACAGATTTGGGGGAGGAAGAAAGAGGGAAGGAAGTGGAGGGAGAGAATGGAGAGAAGGAGTTAGTTTGCTAGGATTCTTAATATCGTTTAGCATTAGCATACCCTGTATTTTTAAATAGCTAAGTTTTTCCTCAACAAGTATTCAAAATAAACACTGATAGATATCATGTATTTTAATATATTTTAGTAATATTTTTCCCATCTCAATATTAGGTCTTCAAACATGAACTAGCTTACTTATTGACTGGAATTCTTGGAGCAGCTGTAGATTATTGGATCTTCCTTGGTCTTAAGATGGGGAGAAATGTGATGCGACACATGTCTGATGACTTAGGAAGTTATGTTTCCCTTTCGTGTGATGGTAAGTGTGTCTATGTTATATTTTTCTTAGACCCGTTGTGGGAATTAGTTTTGAGTTTCCTTTAGGCAGTCTGTAATTTTTAACATATGTTCATATGAAGCTTTTCTTAAAATACTCATTTTTATATATACATGTACACACATTTACATATATATGTATATGTGTATATATATAAGCACACACACATATATAGACAATATAAGGAAGAAGGTAAAAATTACCCATAAGGAATGCCTCCATACAGATAACCACTGTTAAATTTTTAATATATTTCTTTCTAGTATTTCTTTTTTTTTTTTTTTTGTGGAAGATTAGCCCTGAGCTAACTAACATCTGCTGCCAATCCTCCTCTTTTTGCTGAGGAAGACTGGCCCTGAGTTAACATCCGTTCCCGTCTTCCTCCACTTTATATGTGGGATGCCTACCACAGCATGGCTTGATGAGCAGTGCCATGTCCGCACTGGGGATCTGCACTGGTGAACCCCGTGCTGCCCAAGCGGAATGTGTGCACTTAACTGCTGTGCCACTGGGCCAGCCCCTCTTTCTAGTATTTCTAAGCATTTGTATATAGTTGAGCTCATATTATATATGTAATTTTGTATTTATTTTCCTCTAAGTATTGCATGACCCTTCCCACACACACATCACTTATTTATTTATTATTTTAATGGTTTCATAGAAACTGAATATTAGTGTATAGTATAGAAAATAGTACTTAGAAATAAATTATTATATTTATATATAATTTTATTACTGTTTTTCTTAATCTTACAACTAAAAATTAAAGTCCTATGCAAGTAAACGTTTAACTAGACAAATTAAAAATCAGTGTATTTTCTTTTCATTGGAGAGAGAGGTTTGCTTTTTTATGTATGATGTTTTAGAATCTCACATGGTAAGAACTATTTTCAGTACCTTTAATACTTCTGATCATTCAAGCTGAATAGAAAGCCTTATATATATCTCTGATCTGTGCCATATGAACAGTTCCCAGTTCTCTTCCTGCATGAATACTTAATAGTATTAAAAAATGAAATTCATTGAATCAGAATACTTACTATGTTATAAAGCAACTTGCAGTAAATGGTTAAAACATTTTCCCCATGTACCTGTTGCTGTATAATTTTTCTTATTATAAGATAAAAAGCTGCTACTATTTTCCATTGAGTCTGTGATCTAACAATTGAGCATGGATGAAGCAAATAGAAGTAATTTATATGTATAATTTTCTTACTCTTCCTCCTCCCCCCATTGTCTACTTTAAAAGTTTTCTCTAAAATAAGTGGGGGGAGGAGTATTATTTAAGCAACATGCTGACAGAGCTTATTTCACGTGCTCGCTTTATGAAAGGTTCTACCTAACTCTTTTGGTTCTCCAGAGTGAGGGGGGCTTCCGTAAGACCTTATGTACATGCCTTAACTTCAAAGCCAGTTTAGGGAACTATGAACCTTTTTCTTTTTCTTTCTTTCTTTCTTTCTTTCTTTCTGTAATCCTAAATTCCTAAAATAAACATATTTTAAACCGGATGAGCTTTTTGTGGCCCTCAAAGGTAAAAGATGTCTTTATATATTTAAAAATATTTTAGACTGCCAAATAACTATTCTATTTTGTTACACATGTCTTTCAGTGCGTCTTGGTTTTATATGAAAGAAAAAGTTCTTGACTATGCTGTCAATCACTTTAATACTTTGAAGAGAGATTCTAGAATAGGAATCCAGCTTATAACTGGGTTCAGGATTTATTCAATGATGCCCTCTGCAAAGAGAGGTCTCTTTTTATACTAGTGAAGTTAGAAGATTTTTATCTAAAGCATTTTATCTCCCTTCTTTTTTTCTCTTTCTTTTTCATTGAGCTGAGGGGTGATTACCGTTCCTTTTGTGGAGTAGCTGTCCTTTGTTGTATGACTTTTTAACATTTCTTAGCTCAGATTCAATCTTCCTTCAGAACTCTTTCTTATCATTTCTTTCTCACCATCCCTACTAGGTAGGTTTTTTTTTTATTTTTCCTTTTAGAAACAGCAGAATTCTGGCATTATTTGCCAGCATGAGAACTAAACATTCAGCTAAAAGGATTCCCTGTTTTCGTTCCATAAAGAAAGCTCTTTGAGTTTGGGGACCTAGGACAGGATTAGCAGTGGCTTTAGAGACTATCAATATAGCTGTGTCTGTTGTTTCCAGTATGTGTTGATTACCTTTAGGGAAATATAGCTTACAGTTTAGCCAAATGCATGAGATAATAACCTTGTATTAACAGGGTTCTGCTGCGTGTTATACATCAGCTTTAATGCTTTCTCTGCTCATATTCTGAATTTCCCTTTGCTTTAAAGCAAGGCGTTGTTATCCATGTTGTTCCCAATTTTCACATGACAAGCTTAAACCTAAGTCTGAGCCTGTGACCGAGTTAAGCTGAAACTAGCCTTCAGCGTTGCCGTTACAATCCTGTTGACAGATTGAGTGATTACTTTGCTCCCCAGAATTTGTGTTTGATCTCTAATATTTAAAACTCTAGATGAGATTTAAACTGTATCCCTGTTTGAAAAGTGTGTTTAAACCTTTCTTTACTCTCAAAACACACACACACAATCGGTTCCTTAGGCTTCCAATTAGGCTGTGGGTAGGCAGTGTTTAAAAATTTAACATGTATTTCTAAAAATGGTTCAAATTAATATCTTCCTAAATTTTTATTGTTAGTACATCTTGATTTTTAACCTTTGTTGAGAGACAGAAATCAAGTGAACAGTTTACCCTTAAGAGATCAGTAGCTTTTTTACAGCTAGTATGCAAAATTAAAATGTTTTATGGAGTGTGTAGAATAATACACTTATCCCTACAAGTGAACCAGGTGCTCTAATACTGTCCTTTTTATCAGTATTTTGATGAAGAACCATTTCTTTTTCTCCGTGGATACTCCCTCTTTTTTTTTTTAACCTTTTTTGCATTATTCTTAGCTCAGTTAAACTATTTTCTCTTTTCCTAAGTCGTAGTAAAGATGTTATAATTTGGCTGTTATTTAACTTCCAATTGAGGATATTAGTCCATCTTTCTCATTTATGGCAAACTGGATATTTTGGTTTTTCCTGGTCCAAAAGTGTAAAATTCATATTGTGATGCTACTCGGATTCAGATCTATTGAATTTATTTTAGTTTAGTAAAATTGTTGTTTGTTGTTAATTGTTTTGTAGAAAATTAAGTCCGTAATTTCAGTAGAGAAGTAAAATCCTTTCTTCTTCCCATCAGATCTCATGTCCATCAATCCCACATAGAGACCATTCTTTTTTATTTCTAAACACTTTGAACAGAAAGAGTACCCTTGTATTTCTTTCTATATTTTAAGATCAAGTGTTCTGAAATTTCTTTTTTTATGCCTAATTGAAATTCCTGATGTATTGGCTTAAACTAGGGGTTGGCAAACTTTTTTGTGTAAAGTACCACACAGTAAATATTTTTGGCTTTACAAGCTCTGCAGTCCCAGCTACTCAGCTCTGCAGTTGTAGTAAGGAAGCAGCAATACCCAATACATAAGTGAACATGGCCGTGTTCCAGTAAAAGTTTATTCATAAAAATAGGCAGCAAGACATAGTTTGGCAATCCCTAAACTTATTTCTTCCCCTGTTTTCAGTGGGAAGAAAACATGTCATCAAAATCTACTATAATCTTTTTCACATCTTTAGAGAACTTTAATAAAGCTTCCTTTGCCCTTCTCAGGCTACATCGTTATGTTTTCCTGATAAATAGTGAATAAATCTTTATTCACTTTTTTTTATCTCTATTCTAGTCCCTCTCCATGCTTCAGAACTCTTCCATAAATATAAATTTTTATAATTTTACTAATTGTCTGAGTCAAAATGTTTCTGTTCCCTTCACTTATTCTATTTACTTCATTTATTCTATTATAGTCCCTTCATTTATGCCAAATTTTTTGTTAGTGTTCTACCATGCATTGAGCTAAACACTTCATATACAGGGAGGAGGGAAGCAAAACATGGTCCTTGCTTTTTTGGAGCTTTCAGTGGGAGAAGCAGACTGTAATTAAGTTAATGTAAATACATCATTTAAAAATGCTAAGTGCTCCAAACAAGAAAAACTAGGTGTTGAGATGAGTGAACTTACTTTCTATTAGATGGTCATGAAAGCAGAACCTGAAGGATAAGTAGGAGTTTGGCAGAGTCAGGGAAGCAAGCTCCAGTCAGAAGACACAACATTTGCCAGAACTCTGAGATAGGAAAGAGCTGGGCCTGTTTGAAATGTTCTGGTGCCTGGCTGATGGCAAGCAGCAAGAAGAGTGGCCAGAATAAAGCCAAAGAAAGGTTAGAGGAGTTTGCGTAGAAACTTGTAAGCCATGTTGAGGAGTTAGAAGACCTTTAACAATGGAGTGGCATGATCTGATTAGCTTTTTTAAAAAGATCATCCTGGCTTGGCTCTCCAGAGTTACTTCTATCTGCCAGTTATTCGTTCATTTATCTATCAAATACTAAATGTATTCTGTGCAATTTAGTGACCTACAAGCTGCGAGGGCTACAAAAACCATCCTGTCTTTAAAGGTCTTACAGTCAGAGGCTAAAATTCTCATGTTCTCTTGTTCATCTGTTATCATTCCCTTTGAATATGTTACCTGGTAATATGTGGGTCCATTATAGTTTGTATTTCCTAATTCTTTAAACCTATCAAATGCTCCTTCTAGATGAATAACACCATTTGGAAGTTCCAAGCCGAGATCATCTCTTTTGAACTGTACAGTGCAAGTTACTTCTGCTTTGCTTTTGCCTGTGTTTAGAGGTGATATATTAAGAGATCAATTGGTTGTAGTAAACTCTGTGATGATAGATATGCTTTTTTTAATGTATATAACTAGAGATTTAATGTTCAAAAGATCTTTTGATGATCATCCTCCAGTTTACTCCTTGCACAGTTGCAGATAATTCTAGCTGCCTAGTAGTAGGTGTGAGTGGTGGGCTATAAAAAAAGATTGTAAATTACCTCTTTCTCATTTCCACTTGTTACAAATTGTATCTCTGTTGAGGCCAAATAATCTGAAAAGGATTATTTGAATTCAGCAATCATATGTCTGTGTGGGGCTAGGTGGATCTACTTAACATGTTGTGGAGCCATTTGCCCATGTGGCAGTCTGTCAAAAGGCAAGAACCTCACGTCTCTTTAGTCAAGGCAGAGTTTCAAGGCAGAGTTTCTTCCTTAGCCTGGTTTATGTTTTGAGCCAGATAATCCTTTGTTGTTGGGGGCCCTCCTGTGAACTGTGAATTGTAAGATGTTTAGTAGCGTCTCTGTCTTTCGCTCACTGTATGCCAGTAGCACCTCCCTCCCCAGTTGTGACAACCGAAAATTGCTAAAGGTTCCCTGAGGCAAAATCCTCCCCTCTTAGTACATCGCTCCCCTTCCCCCACTTGCTATAGTAGAGTGAGTACAAACTTCTAAGGAAATCCTTATACATTTTCCCTCCTCTTTACCTTTCTTCCTCCTCTGGAGTAATAGGATTCATGGGTGTTGTCAGGGGAAAGCGTTTAATTTCTTTCTTCCTATCAGCTCAGGACTAATCACTGCAAATTAAATACATGTGTGCCCATTTAAAAACCAAGTACCCGTTTTCCAAAGACACAACTCCACTGAGGGAAGAGATCTTTAACATTAATTGGAAAGCATGGTGATAAAATCCATGTCTGTCTATTCGTATATCATCTGTCTATTCACGTGTGTATATATAATTTCAAGACTTTTATTTAAAATAATAAAAAGTAATGATTGTTTCAAATGTGAGAACATGTGCCATAAAAAATTTTTCTCTTGAAAGGAAAGAAATAGAAATATTATCTATTTTCTGTGGTTTAAAATTATGTGGGTGAATCTTACTGGTGTAGTAATCGTCATTTCAATGAATAAAATCCACAGAGGAAATAGTCTAAGAAAGAAATTTTATAGGGTGTAGCAATAACTGTATTTACTTCTCTTGTTTTCTACAGACTTTTCTTCACAAGAATTAGAAATTTTCATTTGTTCCTTTTCCTCCTCCTGGCTTCAAATGTTTGTTGCAGAGGCAGTCTTTAAAAAGTTATGTTTACAGAGTTCCATCAGTATTTCTTCTGAGCCACTCTCTCTTCAGAAAATGGTAAGCACCACTCTATTCTAGTTCTTTTAATTTCTAAGAAGTGAGTTCATAAATTCAATTTAAAAATATTCTTAGTTATTTCTAATAATTGGACAGAGTATATTAACCATAAATCTTTCAAATCTGTATAATAGCAGGTATTTTCCTACCTCAAAAATGGAGTAATTAGTCAATAGAAATTTTAATTAGTTGAGAGTGATTAAAGATTAATAACAGGAAAATAGTACAAGAATCTTTGTTTTCTGGTCACTTGCCAGAGAACATAAGATTGTTGTTTTGGAAAATCGTAGATCCAAAAAAATTCTACATAGTATTTAATGGTATTTAAAAAGCAAACTTTGCAAATGATGCCAAAGGTTATTCCTTTTTATCCTATGTATACACACATATAAGCTGCATTTGATCCAAGATTTTCCAGTTTTATCTTGGCTATCTTTAGCTATTATTAATATCTAATATCTCCAGCAATTTCTTCAACAAATGAGAAATATCTTGTTAATTGGTCAGATTGGGCAAATACTGTTTTGCAGCAATCCTGTCTTTAACAACATTTTTTTTTTAAAGATTGGCATCTGAGCTAACAACTGTTGCCAATCTTCTTTTTTTTTTCCTGCTTTTTTCTCCCCAAATCCTCCCAGCACATAGTTGTGTATTTTCAGTTGAAGGCCCTTTTAGTTGTGGTATGTGGGATGCTGCCTCAACGTGGCCTGATGAGTGGTGCCATGTCTGTGCCCAGGATCCGAACCAGCGAAACCCTGGGCCGCGGGAAGCGGAGCACGTGAACTTAACCACTCGGCCACAGGGCTGGCCCCTTTAACAACTTTTGCACTCCTTATTCCATTTATTCCAGACGTGTTTTCTGTTAAACGAAGGCATTACCAAAATGGAAATGACAAATTAGCAATTGTACATAAACCATAAGTATTAAAAATATGCAAATGAATTATAACAAGTTGGCCATAAGACTAATCAAAAGAACTTTCCTAAATGAGCATCAAGATTGAATTCAAAAAAATAATTATTTTCAAGAAGGTATTTTTCTTCTTGTGTGTGTCATATTGACTTAATGACATGGAATTAGCAGCTTTCTTAATATTTTAGCATGTTCAGATGAGATAGGGTGACAACCAAAGGGGTGAAACCAAGAAAATATAACTAAATTTAATGGTGAAATGAATCAAGTAATTTCTTTTTACTGCTTTCCAGGTCTTTGTAGTTGAAAAAGCAATATAATGTTATTTTGCAACAGGTGTATTCCTATTTGCCAGCTTTGGGGAAGACTGGTGTGCTTGGGACTGGAAAGATGCAGATATCAAAGAAAATAGGACAGCGACCTTGCTTAGAATCTCAGAGGGCCTTACTAATGCTGAATGGAGCTAAACAGAAACAAGTCGAAGGGCTGCCAGAGTTACCGTAAGTGATGCTTGTGTACCAACTATGTTTTATTTTCAAGTACAACTCTTTTTCTGACACATTTCTTGAACTTTTTGCTTATCTTTGATGTTGTCTGAATTATGCCGATTAGGAAAGAGCTCAGTTTTATGCCTGTTAATATACAAGATCAACATTTTTGCTTTCTATAAATCGAGGTATGTACTTTCTTTCTATTAAGATGAAGTGGTTTCAAAAATAAATAAAACAGTCATCAAATTATTGTTCCACACAATTTTTGCCCTGTGGTTTAAATTACTACTTGTATATAATAAAGATGGGATTTTGGAATACATGGTCATGTGAGATACTCTGAATTGTTATAATAGTTTCCCCGAGTGAGAAAAAGTATGCTATAGTTTTTCCTCTAAAAGTATTGTATATAAAACTCAGAAAACCTGAAATGTTTTTAGGAAGAAGAGAATAGAATCAATATGAAAATAAGAATGGGGAGCAGGGGCCTGTATTTTGATCTTATTAGCACTTTGCTTTGTTCTTTCTACCCATTATAGTTTACTTGGTCTCTTCCTCTACCTGACATTCCATATTCATAAACTTTTCAGTGGGGGTGTGAGGTTAATAAAATGAAAATTAATGTGTTAAAATTTGTTTCTGTACAGTTGAAATAAATATAAAATAGAAAGCAGTAAAGATTTGAATGAATAAAGGGGTTTAAATTAAAAAAAGGCTAGATTTTTAAAAACACGTATGCTAGCATGTCTCGGTGAAAAATAAGCTTTCCTTATTTCTTACTTTCTTTTCAGAGAGCTGAACCTTGCTAAATGTTCCTCATCATTAAAAAGATTGAAAAAGAAGTCAGAAGGAGAATTGTCCTGTTCCAAGGAGAATTGCCCCTCTTTAGTTCCAAAGATGAATTTTCACAAGACTAATTTAAAAGGTATTCCAAGTATCTAAATTCATTTATGCTAGGAACTTTTCATGGTCGTGGTCAGTATTTGCAAGTTTTACATAGTGGCCCTGATGAATACTTGAACTTAAATATTGGACTTGGTCCAGGAAATACCTTCCTGGATAGCATATTATTTTTTTGAACTGTCATTTATACAAAAAAGTGACTGTTGAATACCAAGTGTAATAGAGTATTCCTCCCCTTCTTTTCTCCCCCTGCCTCTCCAGATCTTAACCACAGTGTGTGGCTCACATTTAGCTCATTCCAGACTTGCCCACCTTACTTTTCTATTCTACCTCAGCCTATGCTGCTTAGGATCAGTGTCTTCTGATTTGAAAGTATAATTCAGTCTTCATCTCTTTCAGTCCTAGACATTTTGTGAACAAAGAATGAGGAGTAGGCTATGTTACATAGCTGTGTTAAGCATATGGACTCTTTTCTTCCAGGCAAGGAGCCCAGACTATGAAATGTGTTTGGCTTTTGGTTCTAACTATACTGGAACCTAAGTACCTAAAGGATGGAGTAACAAGAATAGCGTTGTACTAATTCACTCCAGCACCTCTTTTATCTAGGCACCTCTTAACTTGCAAGTATAAGTTACCTTCCGTCAGTCTATACCTGGCCAAACTAAATTGCTGAGTCTCTTGTTTATGAGCTGTATTGTGTTTTTAAAACAAGTATTATCATTATGACACCAATGGAAACAGTAACTGAAGCTCTTATAATCTTTCAACGTAAGTTCATAATTGCATATCACAAATTCAAAATAACTGCCCATTTGGCTCAAAATGTGAAAAATGTATTAAATGAGAAGTCAAGTATTAACTTCACAAAATAATGTCCTTTTTCTTTTTTTATTGTGTCAGAAAGTAAAATGAATATGAAGGACTTTAGGTTGAACAGCAGAAGGAACTGGGAGGCAGGAAGAGAATTGAGAAATAGTAAAGAAAAACTTCAAAAGCTTTTCATTGCATGTAAAAGAAATGTTTTGGTGGAAGTTATAGAGATAGTCTGTAAAACTGAACACTATAAAAATGCGCTACTTAGTATTTTATAGCTTAAGAAAGAGTTTCAGTATTTCATTTGTTTTCTAAACAATCGCTTATTATGTTTTTTTAAATTCCCCTTACATCAAATTATCACATATTTTATTAATCTTTGTTACAACAGAGATGGATATAGACAATTTTAGCCCGCAGGCACTAATTGCATCTCTCCTAGAAAAAAACTTTGCCGTTCTATTTGTCACTCTTGTTCAGCTTTAAATGGTACTAGGGATTTTTTTCGTGTGCGTGTGTGTGTGTGTGTGTGTGTGTGTGTGTGTGTGTGTGTGTTTATGTTAAGATTCCCCCATTTCTCCTTCTCCGTGCTGCTGTAGCCAAGCCAGACAGCCTATTGAGAAGCAGCAAACCATCTGTTAATGGATTTGAAGTTCTGAATTATACTTGACTGTGTAGAAGCACTCGTGCTTAGCCAGAAACATTCATTTGAATTAAGCTATAAATGCTGTATAAAAAAGAGCCATACATTTAACGTAGGTTCATGAATAAATTTGAGAGAGGGCAATTGCACTCTAAACTTTTATTGCTGCAAAACCCAGTATTTTTGGTGTTCTCTGATCATTTGGGGGTTTTATAGCAGGATTGAAGCTTTAAACCTTGAACTAGGGGAAGACAATGCCTGTGTTAAACCTTTTGCAGTAGAATTTCATTACTGAATTGCTGATAGAACAGAAGCTCTGTGGATTGGTGGGGTTGTGCTCCCCATTTTTTTTTTTTATGTGAGAGATGCTTAAACCAGTCAAAAGGAAAACTCAATAAATAATTTTCTGGCATGGGGCCAGATCTCCTAGTTCATGCCCTTTGATTATTTTCTTTAGTTGATATCTTGTGTTCTCTGGAATAATCTATTAATTTTTTATGGCAGGAGAAACAGCCCTCCACAGAGCTTGCATAAATAACCAAGTGGAGAAATTGATTCTTCTTCTCTCTTTGCCAGGAATAGACATCAATGTTAAAGGTAAGTTCTAAATCTTTGTGGTCTAATCCAATGTGTTAATATTTGTGGTATTAAGTAGTTTTTTGTCAACATTAAGAAAAATCATTTAAGTATATTTGCCTAACATATCTTTAAAATATTGCCAGTAGCAAAACCAAGAAATTCATCATATATTGATTTGTTAATAATGCAGAAACATTTTTTGGGGTTCATATTTTTATCAGGTCCCAACATCAATATTTTTTAAATGTTTTAATTTGTTTTTCTTACAATTAGAAATATGATTGCACCCTTGGCATTTTCGTCACAGCATTCTATTTATGTATGAGGCACCTAAGAAAGTCACACTGATAAGGGAAGCAGAATATCAATATCTCGCTACCAAAAGTCCTACTTTTGCTGTTTTAAAACTTGCCTTGATTTCTAATTTAGACAATGCTGGCTGGACGCCTTTGCATGAAGCTTGTAACTATGGCAACACAGTGTGTGTCCAGGAAATTTTGCAACGTTGTCCAGAGGTAGATCTGCTCACTCAAGTGGACGGGGTGACTCCTTTGCATGATGCACTGTCAAACGGACATGTAGAAATTGGCAAGCTGCTACTCCAGCATGGGGGTGAGTGCATTTATGCTAAACGGGTTTTGATAAATTATCCAGTTTTTTGATGAATCCCTCAGAGGTAGATACCGTTTTATATTTCAGATCTGTAAGGCAAGAAGCTTTTATTTCATATTAATGAAAAAATAAAGATTAAAACGTCTCCAAGAATGTAAGAACCTTTTATTTAGTAGGGATAAAAGCCTTTTCATAATATGTATTTATTTATTTGTTATATTATTAAGCCTATTTAAGTTTGTTTATGAGAAGTATTTTGAATTGGGTGTGTTGGTTTTTAATATTAATCCTTTTACTTAAAGGGTGTAATGTCTTTGTGAACCAGGCATTTCTGAAAGCTTATTAATAAATGAATGTAAATGTTCAATTGTTATTACTTGGATTTTTCATTCTTGTTTCATTTCCTGTATATAACTGCTAACTCGATTAATCTTTTTTTAATGAGTCATTTCTTTACAGACTATAAAAAAGATATCCTAGAATATCTTTTCTTCATTCACATTTTGCAGTCAATTAAGTTAAAGTAGGAGAATTTTCAAATGGTGATAACTATTGTGCAGGGGTTTTGTGATAGAGGTAATTTGGGCTTAACATTCATCTACTGCTTTTTTCTGCTGATTTTTGATCTCTGCTTTCAGAAAGCACCCCTCCTTCAGTGACATTCTTCTTTTATCTGAACTGAATAATAAAAATTTTACATCAAAATGTTCAAAACTGATTTGTGTTTTAAGAGAAAAACAAAGGAAAACTGTTGACTATCTTATAATGCAGAAATAAAGATTTGCATAAATTTCCTGTTACTTTTATTTGTGCTAATTTTAACTTGAAATTTAAAATGACTTTCTCTTATAATTAAAGCTATTTGATTCTGCATGAAAATAAAAAGCATATTTTCTTTAGTTGTCTTTTTACTATATGCCTATCTAAGAAAGGCTATATAGCATGGTAGCTTAAGACCTTTGGTTATTTATAGTCTTCTCCTGCCCCCTAAAGGCCTTAGTGTGTCTGTTTTACTGACATCATTTCTTATCAATGTATTTTTCACTTCTTCTGCTTTTTTTTTTTACTTTTATATATTTACTAAACCATAATGTTCGGTCTCCTGTTTTATTTTTCTACTCAACCATGTATCTAACATTCCAAGCCAATACTTGCCCTTGCTTCAAATGGTCTAAGTGATTATTGTGTTAAGTACAACTCTTCAGAAAAGAGTGGCATTATACTAACCAATGTGAATTTTTCTAGGGCTTTTGGTAAAGAGTAGTAAATGGATGAGTTCCTTATCCTAAGAGAGGAAATCTCCTTGTACTTGCATTTATCAAAGTCCATTGACAATCATACAGACTTATCATTGCCTTAGTCATACTCTGAGTTTGGACCTGTCAAATGGCTTAACATCATTATTGTAGTAACTACATTATCTCTTCGTTGTGAGTCACTCAGTCTTGAGATCAATAATTTAAAGAATTTATTTATGTCTCTAAAACCTTTGTTTATTTTCGGTATCTTATGTCCATAATTTTCTTATTTTCTTTTTAACAGGAGTAACTTGGAACATGTTTTTGAAATATCAACATAATGTAAAGAAACGTAATTTTGATTTAGACTTCTCTTTTTTCCATAAATTGTACATTAATCACATAACATCAGTGGTTCATCTTTTATATTTAAATACATTTTATATCTAGGCCACTACACATCTGATCAGATTCATAAGAGTTTTAGCAGCTATAATCTATTCTGTCTCTCTGACAATATGATCTATGTCGTATAGTAGGATCTTTTGATTATGTCTGCTAGTACTAAAACCTTTATATCCCTTATAACATTTTTATGGCGAAGTGCATAAACAATTATAGGACTTGACTGACAGAGGTACAAAGTACTCCTGTACTTTGCTATGTGACCAAATACTGAGTCATTCTTGTTTTGCCCCTCCTACATCATCCTTTACTCCCTAGGGATAAACTCTGTCTTCAGTACTTTCTAAGTAAGTGGTTAGATGGGTTTAGCTAGGATAGATGAATGAAATCTGAGTTTGACCCAGAACAGTTAACATTTAATTTTTTGTGAATCAGTTATCTGTCCTAAAAATTGAACATAAGCAAGGGTAAATGAAAAATGCATTCTGTTTCTGCAAGGTTTTGCAGTCCTTGAACTGCTACACTCGCCTGTCAGCAATGGAAGGGGCCGTACTCCTTCCTCTTGGTGATATTGGGAGATGTGTTTCAGACTCTTATACAGAATTTAAGATGAATACACTTTGTTAATTTCTTCCGGGAGCAATGAAATTCTTATTTCAAGATGACATTTTATAAAGTTTTAAAAAGTTTTTTTTCATTTATAATCATATATTATTTATTGAACTAGTGCCTGTACTTTTAGGCAAGTGTCTTTAGGCAATTGACTAGAATTTTGTTTTTTAAATGTACCTTTATTAGGCAGTCAATACGTATAACCAGTTAATTATGTCAACATGAATTAGTACAAAACATGATTGTAAACAGAGCCCTGGATGCTTTGGGAAAAAATTTGAGGGAGAAAACAGCTGTTAAGCTGCCAAAATAAAAATATTTTACTCTTAACGTTTTGCATTTCTTTTTCACAGGCCCAGTGCTTTTACAGCAGAGGAACTCTAAAGGGGAATTGCCCTTGGATTATGTGCTCTCATCTCAAATCAAGGAAGAACTATTTGCTGTTACAAAAATAGAAGATACTGTGGAGAACTTTCATGCACAAGCAGAGAAACATTTTTACCACCAGCAACTTGAATTTGGCTCATTTTTACTTAGTAGGATGTTGCTAAATTTTTGTTCAATTTTCGATTTATCTTCAGAGTTTCTCTTAGCTTTCAAAGGGTTAACTCATCTAAATGAGCTGCTTATGGCTTGTAAGAATTGCAAGGAAACCACCAGTGCTCATACTGACTGGTTACTGGATCTTTATGCTAGAAATATAAAGACGTTGCAGAAGCTCCCAAATATTCTTAAGGAACTGCCTGACAATTTAAAAGTGTGTCCCGGGGTACACACTGAGGCCTTATTGGTGACGTTGGAAATGATGTGTCGGTCAGTCTCAGAGTTTTCATGATGATGCCAAAAAATATGAGTCAGCTTTCTAAACCTGCCCAGCTTGCTTTGGCATTTATTATGGACTTCATAGCTTATTAACAAATATTAATTAGATTTATTTATTGACAGAATATGCAGCCTTGCTAAATTTTAAAAGCACTTAAAGAACTTCTGCAAAACTGTGGTATAGACTCCTGTCTTTTTCCAGTGTATAGAATCTGACTCAAAAGTAAAAAGATAGTTCTGTTTGCTGTACATTGCTTTCATTAATCTTTACTATTATTTTTGCTCTCACAGTGATATTATTTATCTATTTATATTGTACGTGTAAAAAGTTTTAATTTAAATATTTTTTCAAATCAAAACGTAATGTCCTCTATTCTAGGTGTTCCAGGTCTTAGAATCATGGCAAGGATATTCGTGCAAATGTGCACCTATGAACATGTAGCTCCTTGTTTTTTCTCTGTAGGCTGTTGAACTAAAATACTCATGTTAGTTTTGTGTGTTTCTAAAATAAACATTTCTAAAATTTACAATAATAATATTCTTTTGGTTTTTAAATGTAGTGAATGTGCAAAGTTTGACACTTTGATCCCTTGATCTATTTTATTTTAGCAGTTCATGTACAAAGTGTATTTCTACTCCATGTAACCACTATGCTCTAAGTGAAAACATTCTGCTACATAAGAAGTTTAATTAAATGTTAGGATTATAGGTGGCAACTAAGTAATAGATTTGAGATTTTCTAAAATCTTAAATGTACAGCTTGAATTTACAGAATAGTAACGTTTCAATTGGCAGCTTTTCCTATTAGCAATTTATAGTAAAACTAAAAGAAAGGATATGGATAATAACCATTTTTGAAATTTGAGTTGCTTCACTAGTGGGAATGAGTTACATTATGATTCAACTGGAAAAAAAACACTACAACTTCCATTTAGCTTTTAGGTAACTAAAGTGATGATCTCGTAGCAATTAATCTGCTAAAGAAGCACATTTTCGTTTTATCTTGAAAACAGATATTTTAACAAGTATACAAATGCAAAGTGTTTTATTGCTGGACTTATAAACTGAAAACTGCTACCTTAGGTATCAGCTCTGAATAAAATTAATGAAGGTTTTTTCTATATTTTTAAATCAGTAATTTTTTTACACATACTGTAAGAAATATTAGTTGTTTGTAGTTATCCTTCAAATGTGACATCCTACAAATCTCTTTTAATATTAATCTGCCAAAATATCAAAGAAATCATGACGTAGCGGAGACTATCTAAAGAACATTGAAATATTTGTAGAGAGTAAAGTGTTTCCCTAGATGATGAAAAAGAGCGTTTTTATTCCAAAGAGTAGCCACTTTATACCTCACTTGTGAAGGCATCTGGAATAATGTTTGCTTGGTAAGCTAATATAACTTGAAAACATAGACTTTGACATCAGACACATAGTTTCAAATCCTTGTCTAATTTCTTATTAACTAAATTACAAAGCAAATTCCATTTGAGCTTTGGTTTTCTTACCTGTCAAATGGAAGTAACATCAAGTATGTTTGTCATGATAGAATTAAGTTAGCATATCTCTTTATATGGCACTTAATAAATGTTGCTTCCTTCCTAGTCCTTCCCTCCTCTGTTTAGTTATAATGAATCATTTAAGTAAAGCAAGACAGTAATTGCTTAAGTTGGTGATAATTCTAACTTAATGAAATCATCAACATCATAGTTACACTACATGAGTTTTGCACTACTAAGAAAAAGTAGTTTTCTATATTAAATGTTCATAAGAAATATTCATTTAATTACAATCAGTATTAATATTTCATAAGTATTCTGTTTGCCAACTTCTACAAGCCATGATGATATGAAGTATTAAACACTCAAATATCATTGCGGTCTTTGCCTTTAAGAAGGTATTCTTAGAGTTTTGTGCTTCTTCAGATGTGCAGCTTGGCAAACATAGGTTACTATGTTCTGTAGCCTAGTTAACAGTACCGATAAATGTATATGGGTTTAAACCTGCAATGAGAAACTTTAGTTCCAATGTTATTTCTTATATGTTATTTTTTAAAACATAATAATGGCCTCAAATCTATATCTTATGGTAGAGGAAGTAGAAATTTTAATAAGTAAAATAAAATTCATAGTCTTTCTGAGTCCTAGGTTTTTAGTTGTAGATGTCTCAGAGTTTCAGCAGCTGAAGACAGGACTGAGTAATGCTCTTCTTCATTGTACTTTGCCAGATTTCATATCATAGTTTAATGGAAATATTAAAAAAAAAAAAGTCTGTAAGAGCCCTTCTTACAATATAGATAAAGCTTGGAAGGAAATTTCTGAGCTAAAATTCAGCTTTTCTTGTACATAATCCCCCAAAATATTTGGAATATAAAAGATTTAGAATGTTTACTGGCAGCTCCTTAGGAAGGACCTGTATGAAGTTAGAGTTTTCCAGCTTATTAGTTCTTCACTTCCCGATGCAGAATAAAATGGTCCAACTATATACATTTGCCGTCATTTCATTAACTCCAAGATGACCGGAAAAACATTTATCCTCGTGTAAACCAAATGCCAAATGAGTCAGTGTTTTGAAGTCATTGTTCTTGAACTCCTATAATGTACCAAGGTGGTGTACAAGGTACAGGTGGTGGCTTAACTTGACAGGGGCTGACTACAACAAAAGAGGAAAAGCTTATAGTCTAGGAAGGTAAACTAGGATTAAATATTGTTAGTTTGTTGTCTTCTGTTTGGCTGTTGAAAAAAATTAATTTCAGTTTTGTTTGTTTCTAAAATGTACAGTAATAATTGGTGTTCTGTTTTAGTTTTTAAATGTATTACAAGGGTCTGATAGTTTAATTCTTTGAGCAGTATGATTTTAGCAATTTTATTTTGGAGTGAATAGAATGTAGGGTGTGCTTTTGCAGTGTTTGTGAACCAGTACTCATTCCTAGGTGAACACAAATGCATTAATATTAGGATTCTTTATGTAAGCGCCAGGAAATGGTTGCCATTTTTGTTTATGCTGTTATAGAAAGTTAAACTAAATGAATCCCTTCACACGAAAAAGTTATTGGTGGAATGTGCAATCCATATGCCTTTACACACTTTTTCAGTTAAGTGATGAACTTGATGAGAGCCTGTCACTGTTGCTCCTTAATCAGTAGGAAGGGGTCATCTTTGAGTGACATGAGGCACTCTTTCCCTCAGGCATTTATCACGTAGCTTCCACACCAATCGCACCTCCTGCTGATGTGGAGCTTGCAAAATTCAGAATGATAATTGTTTTTATAACAAATGTGGATTGAGTTAGAAAGGTCAGTGGTGGCACTATTGGAATTAGGTTGTACCTGGTGATGTCAAAACTGGAGACATGGAATAATTAACTGTTTCTTTTAAATCAAATTATGTTAAAAAAATTCACCTTGTTGGTTAAAGTGAATTGGGGTGGGAAGGGTATACTTTGGTGGTCATTTGCTCTGATATGGAATTAGAGAGTATTAGACTATAAATTAATTAGAAAAGGTTGTGGTATTTTCTTACTTGGTTCCAAGCATACGTCTTTCAAGGTACTGCAAATCCTAAAAGAAGGCCTTTTCAGGGGAAACAAACATAACATATTTTAACATCACTGTTAGATATTTAAAAAAGTTTCCCCTTGTAAGTAAATGCTAATCTTCAAGAATGTCCAAAATATATTTAATTCATACTTCCAAGTTTATAAAAGCACCAGGCAACAAAGACCATAAACATCTTTGTTTCTTGAGACACATGAATTTTTGTGACTTGTTGGGGTTGGCGGGGGGACATTCTATTAAATTATTTGAAAAAGAGGCTTGTTAATGACATTTGCCAATCACAAATCCAAATGATTAGCTTTTTATCACAGAGGAATCTGCTATTTGGGAGCACCTTTGTGTTATAAGCAAAATTATGTTTTGTATATTTGATATGTAAATAATTTCCAATATTTTGTATATTTGAATTCATTACCATAGGACTTTTTTTGTTTTTTAGTGTAGGTATATAGTTTTGGTTATAAATACACTTACACTGTGTTTTTTGTTTTTAAAAAACCTTGAAATACAACCCTTAGCGCTAGATAAAAGTGATTGATTTTTTTAATAATGTGGTCTTTGCACTGTTAAATATACATATTTTTTCTTTTTTAATACAAATATAGTAAACTCTGGGTTTTTAAAGTACTTGCTGAATTAAGATCCAGCAGTATTAAGTCAGCCAAGTAACCAGTGATCAGTTACTATAAAAACAATATTTTTAATAAGTATATATTATTTATATATGTAATTTGTAATATGTAATATTACCCTTAACATAGATCAAAAAAATAAATAAAAGCATCTATAAATAGCTTTTTGCAATTAGAATTGAAACATTTCCTCCACATTTTTTTGGGTTTTTTTTTTATCATGGCCCCCAAATCTTTTTAGAATGTTGAACCCAGATTTGGTAAATTTCATCTCCTTCCTTTCAAAGGTATCTAAATTGGATCAAGTGAAAATTAATGCATAATGGGTGTTAAACGTTAGTAGGCTAACTACCTAGGAATGTATGATTTAGTTCTACCAAAAAATGGAAGTTTTAAAAAAACTGTTCTTAGCACTTCAAGCAGGTAAATTACACTGAACTGAAAATCTGGAATCCAGCTTTGAATTTACACCTATTATACTATCATTTATCTTAATAGTAGATGAACTAAAATTTCTAATGGTTCTCCATTCTTCTGTCCTCAAATTAAATAGTCATGTTGAAAAAGTCATTAATCTTAAAGTGGTGACAGATAAAAAGAATTTAGTTTGTTGTCAGTACTTTTCAACTTAAAGGTTAGGTCAGCAATGCTTTATGTCATGACACTGATGAATTTTTCTAATGACCAGAATGGTTTGATTTATAATAGTTTTTTGTTTTTGTTTTAAGGAATATATATATCTTGGGTATCTGACTTCATCTCAAAGATGCATTTTTCTACTTTGCATTGTTTCTGTCTTACAACATAGAAACAAAATTACAGAGCAATAAGTAAAATTTGGTAAAATTATAATATGTATTTTAAAGAGCTTTCCATGAAATCTTAAAAGCAGAATTGTGAAGATGAAAATTGGACAAAGCGATAAGGGGAAAAATGGTTAGGAATCATTCTGGTTTAAAGGAATCAAAAGGATAAAGATTTCTAGATGCTGTTTAATATATTGTTAGTGGAGGTATAAAATAAGAGAAAAGGCACGTAGATCTCCTAATCTCAGGAATACACTGTGTGCTTGAAAATTTTGAATGATGTTCAATAAACTGGGGTCAAGATAAGTGTTTTACAGAAGGTTCTTTTAGTTGAAACTCTATCAAAAATAAAGAATAAAAATACCAGTTTTAATGGTATCATCAGGAATAAGCTATTTGGCAAGTAATATTCAGTCCTTTCTTCAAGATTAGGCAAATCTAGATTGCTCATTTCTTATCTTCCCGTGACTTCAGTTCTTTAACTCTTCTTTTCAAAATACTTTTAAGTTTATACTCAATCATGTTATTGGCAGAAATGGACTTAAAGAGAGGTTGAAAGACATTTATAAAAAGGGAGTGAACTGTTCCCTCAACGCCATTTTTCCTGATTAATTTTAGTTCTTTCTTAAAAATAGAAACTATTTCAATGTAATTAAAAATTGTTTAAGTAAAATTACATAGGGAAAACATTGTAAGCAAATACATGGCTGAGTACCACATGGCTCAGTGGTTGTATTTGTGATAGAATTATGAATATTTCCTTTTCAGTTCAAGTTTGTGATTTGTATTTGTTTATATTATCATTAACCAATTTAATTTTAAAAGTAATGCTCCTGATATAAGAATCAGTCTTGAACTTTTTATAACATTGTCTTATTTAAACTGGCTTCTACTGGATTTTTAAATTATAAAGTACATTTTTAAAATGTCACTTTTCTCAAAGGTAGCATGTAATTAAACAGTATCATGTAATGCAGATCTCAAATAATAGCTTGCATTATAAGCCCCTCCTTTAAGAGTGAATCTGGCTTATTTTACTGATATGTTTCTCTTGTTTTCGTTTTAAGCCTCTTTAAGGTAGTGCCTCACCATGTTGGCTGGGGTCATTCATTACTCTTTAGTGGGATTTTTACTTTTCTCCCCCAATCTCTCCCAGTACATTGTTGTATATTTTAGCTGTGGGTCCTTCTACTTGTGGCATGTGGCACACTGCCACAGCATGCCCTGATGAGCGGTGCCATGTCCACACCCAGGATCCAAACCGGGGAAACCCTGGGCCGTTGAAGCAGAGCGCGAGAACTTAACCACTCAGCCACGGGGGGCCGGCCCCTTTAGTGGGATTTTTAAATTGCTAAAGATCAAACTTCATGTAGATACCATGTGGTGTCGTGATAGCATATCTTCAGTATCAGCCTTTTCTGGTTGTGGAAGTATTCATGGAACTGAATAATTACTTGTTCTCTGATTTTTTTTTTCAGGTTCAACACCAGAAAAGCAGGGTGAAACTATAAGATTAAATGATGACTACATTTATCAAAGACTGTACCTTAAATGCCTTTGAAGAGAGTTCACTACTATGTTATTAAATTGAGAATTTTTTTTCTTCTATTATCATAGATCTGGAGAAACTTTTCCTTTTACTGTAGATTTTATTATTTACAACATTAATGCGGATACAAGCAGCCAGCCATCTATTGAGAAAATTCTGAGTGAAAGTGTCTTGCTACTGTTCTCTAGGGCTTATTATTTTAAACTTCTATGAAGGCCAGGAAAATGGCTTCTTGTAAGGTGCTGTTTTAACTAGTATACTTCAAAATACAATACTTTAACAGTTTTATATAAATACACTGGATATCTACATCATAACTGCAATACACTGGAGAGTATCACATCAGTCTGGTTTTTGAGGGAGATTTCTCACCTGCTCGTCAGAGTTGTTTTCAGTCATGGAGGAGATCAAGTACATGTGCATTCTTTGTATTAGCATCATAATTGCCACAAGAATGGATGGGGTGTACCTGGTACCTCACCCTGTAAGAGTTAGTGTGCCTGACTCTCAGTTAAATGATCAAGTGCTGGTTGTTTCAGGATACCCTCAAAAGGTTTTTGCCTCCTAGCTGAAAAGGCAATTTTTTCATCCTACAGGGAACTTTAAAAAGTGGTATTCAACAACTTCAAACAAATAAAATGGAACACCACATCTATTTTAAAACTGCTTATTCAAACATACGTGGTATTTGATTTTACCAGGTGGGTTCCCATGTGCTTCAAAGACCCTGCTGTGGTTTGCTAGTTCTGTGTGTTAATGGAATCTGCAGTTTGTAAGTGTTCCAGGACCAAAGGTAAAGGGTAGGTATACCATTTTATAAGGTTGGGTCAGAATTTGGGTTAGCTCCCTTCCCTATTATACAACAAAATCACAAATGTTATCCCTCTCTGTGTAATAGAAAATAGACACAAGTCGCCATCACATTTTTCTAAGAGTTTATTAGTTCTTGACATCAATAAATTGTTTTCCATGGTTTCAGTATTACAAGTTATACAATTTTGACGTGTAATTGTCATAATCACTACTATATAAAGGAAGAATGTTTTGTGGGAATGATGTAGAGTTTACTTATAAGGTTTCCAGTTCTCTGAATAGCTTTGGTAAAAGATCTCTGAACTTGGGACAAGTATTGGCATTTCCTTCCCCTCGCCTCTCTTCTATGGTCCAGCTGTCTCAGTTATTATGCTGGTCTGTTGTCTCAGGTGTGTCTCCCGTAACCAAGAGACAATTAAGAGTAGTTGCAGCCAGGTGTGCACCTTTTTCTATGCAGTTAGCATCTCCCCTAAACTTGTTACCATTTGAACTCTAGCAAAATAAAATGCCTCAAGTTGACTCGTGCCATTTTGAAGCCTGTCTTTGACTAGAAAAGTGGAACTGAGCCTGTTACCATCTTTCCTCACTAGTAGCAGTGAGAAGCCTACTGAGCCAGGATCCTGCATCTCCTCAGATGCATTCCTCCTGAGAAAATAAGAGGTGGTTCGCAGGTTCACTCATGGACTCTCAGGTGGGTCACTCCTTTTCTCTTTTGAAGGAGCACAGATGAATCTATAGCAGGGGAGAATTATGTTACAATTTTATTTTTGCTACAAACAAAAAAACTTTGGCACAGCTGCTTACCTACTTCTGTTTTCCTTAATACGATTAAGCTTTCATCTTAATATAGTAATACTTAATTGACTAGAGCAGAACAGTGCATTTGGTTGCCTTTGTTTAAATGGCGTCATATAATTTTTCAGTGATATTTGGAGACAATCATCATATAAATAAAAAACCTGTCTACAAAAATACTGCTTGTGTATGTGATAGAAAATTTTGTTGTTAGTTTAGAATGTAAAGGAAGGAAGAGCTCAATAAATTGAAACTCATTTGAGACCGATTACATATTTGATTGTTTCACTTTTTTTGGTTCTTAACCCAGATCCCTTTGGAAAAGCACAGATATAATCATGAAATTCTAGCAAATATTTCACAGTGTTAGTTTCTACAGCATGTGACCACTTTAATAGTTTTTATTTGTATAGTATTCTTACATAATGAAAGACTTTCCTTGCTGTTTCTGAAATCTGAGATTCAGCTGGAATACATCTTATGACGTGACTGCCACTGTCAAATGTAGAAACTGAGGCATGAGAGGTAATAGTTTCACCAAAAAAAAAGGATGTTTTATGTTTTTTTATTTTAGTGAGTTACACCAGTCATCCTGGGGAAGAGAATTATAATTGAAAGTAATGACACTATTGTAAGTATTCATTACATTATTTTTTATGTGGGTTTAATTCATACTTGATTGAGCAGTTAGAAAAGGCTGATTCTAGATACTCTCATCAAACAAATGAATAGGCATCTGTAAACACACACACATACACACACACTGATATTTAAATAAGCATTAATTTAATAATACCTGAGGATTTTGCAAGAAATGGTGGTGCTCTTAACTTGTATTTCTGGAGCATCAACTTCCTTATATATATTTTTTTATTTTATTTTTTTGCTGAGGGAGATTCACCCTGAGCTAACATCTGTGCCAGTCTTCCTCTATTTCATATGTGGGTCACCACCACAGCGTGGCCACCAACTAGTGGTGTAGGTCTGTGTCCAGGAACCAAACCCAGGCTGCTATAGCGGAGTGCACCAAACTTAATCACTAGGGCACGGGGCCAGCCCCTGAACTGCCTTATATATTTTTGGGGTTTTTTTTAATACTAAGTACAAAACTCAAAAATAATACATTTAACAGGTATATATGTTGAAATTAAAGCCTCTGAATAAGACTTGTTAATACAAAAGTAGACTACTTTTACCACTAGAGACATTTGGATATTGAGATTGAAGTAGAAAAAAAAGTTCCTATGGTCCCTGGATAAGACAGCTTACCTACTGAACTTTTCTTCACTTTTAAATACAAAATAAAATTCTATAAGAGATACTTTGAAAAACATATCAATTAAATTTTGCTCTCAGTAAACTTTAGCTCCGGATTTCATTGAATACATCATTGGTTTGACCATTGCCTATGACAGGGCAAGTCATAGTAGGCACTCAACAAATATATCACAAAGCAAAGTCATTTAAAGAATCTCTCAATTCAGATTATCCTAGTGCATAGAATGGTTCAAAAATAATTTGGAATCCGTACAGGAGCTATCAATTTGAGTCTGTGGAACAGTACCAGAATGAACAGGAAGTGCTATGTTCTTTTTATAAATAAAAAACAAGTTTAAGGGGCCGGCCCAGTGGCATAGCAGTTAAGTTCACACATTCTGCTTTGGCGGCTTGGGGTTCACCAGTTGGGGTCCCGGTGCGGACCTACACACTGCTTGTTAAGCCATGGTATGGCAGGTGTCCCACTTAAAAAGGAGGGGAAGATGGGCACAGATGTCAGCTCAGGGCCAGTCTTCCTCAACAAAAAGTGGAGGATTGGCAGCAGTTAGCTCAGGGCTACTCTTCCTCAAAAAAACAAAAACAAGTTTAAAATATGCATTTCTTATGAATTATCGCAATTAATGGCAATAATAGTAGTTTGGAATATGAATGACCTTCAAAAGATACTGAGGAATATATTTAATAGTTTACACAACTACTATGTTTAGCAGTCCAAATAGGTGTTAGAGTGACATCCAATCTCTTAAGGTATGCTTGATTTACATTGCAAATCTCTCAAAACTAAATCAAGATAAGCAGCTTTCAAAAGGCAAAATTGTACCTACTTGAGAAGGGGAAAGAAACAGTTATAATTCTGTTAGAGACAATCCCTTGTTTTCAGCCTGTGAATGCAGTATTTCTAAAAGTAATGAAGATTCCTCTGCATATCACTTTAACACCTCAAGATACTTCTTACTCCTCTGTCAGCTTCACTGGATGCTCACCCCTCTAAAGGTACTGAGTTTTATATAACAACAGTCAAAGTTTCAGGGAGAGCCTTGTTTGTCCAAACCAAACCTGGGTTTCTTTAAGTGAAATGTCATTTATAAGAATATGCACACAATCCTCTATCACTCCTCTCTCAACCACCAAAAAAAAAAAAAGGAGTACTGATTATACTTAGAAAAGATTATTTTCTTTGTATTTAATGCAATGAATGTATAGTCAACATTACTATTGAACTAAACATCTGAAATTTTATAGAATGAAACAAACAGAAATTAGTCATCTGTTAATGGTTACTATCCACTAGATACATCTGAGTTGTAGAATATCAGGCTTGTAGACATTTGAGTAGACACTGTCAGCACAGAACGTAAATCTCACAGAAGGTATAATCAAAAGTTATTTCAAACAAATTATCCCATCAATAAACTTTCTGTAGTAACATCAACTTCATGGAGTATTCTGTCTTAGCAACAAACAGTGATGGTATGCGGATGTAAGCGTGTCATTATAAACATGATGCACTAAACAGAACATATTGAGGTCAAACCTTTCTGTAGAAAGGGAATTTAATTGACATTCTTTCAAGCATAGTGTATAAACAGATCAAAATAGTTCTATCATAAGAAATAGTATTTAACAACATAGCTCTAAAATAAAAATACTTTAAAAACCAGCTCTGATGAGATTAAGTTTATTTTTAAAGAGTATTCCTTTAGAGTGAAATATATATTTCTTCTGGCTTTTCTACATTTTCCCAGCTTAACCCCCACCTTCACCCTATCCCAGTCTATTATTAATAAAATGTAAAACATTGTCTGCAGCAGTTTCAACCCAGCTTAATCCCCTACCAAGTCAGGGAAGTAAGGCATTCTCACCAAATTCTCTCTCTCCAGAGGTATACTCCCTTGATATACCAGGGAGTTAGGTACAAAAAACCAACAGAAGTCTTGGGAATGCAATTTTTAAGTACAGAGTCTATAGTAAGTAGTGAAACATTTTTAAAGGCAAACTCCCCCTCCCCATAAGCAGTTTATTTTACAAAATAGGTTTTCATGCATTCATATTATCAAGAATGATTATTTTTTTTCTATAAATGAATGTAATGAAACACTGGCATATCACTTAGCACACTGCATTCTCCTCTACATCAAAATTCACACTAATAACAAAAATCATACTATGCATTAAAGCATTTCAGTAACCTAATGAGAAAGCAGATACTTTTTTTTCTGTGAGAACACTTGAGTATTCAATATTATGAGATGCACAGAGGCAGAATCTGACATCGAAAGCAATACCAATTTAGTTTGCTAGTAGTTTTGACAACTGAACTGGGTTGCTAATTTGCTAACTCAGTACAAATTAAAGTAGTGTAGGTATAAAAATTCAGATAGGCAATCATTTATAAACCTGGCAGTATTTATGTGTAGTCCTGTAGAGATTTTAAGGTTTTAGAAGGAATGATAGAAGGTTTGGAAGTTTTCATTGTAGGATTTCAGAGTGTGGAAGATTGTCTTGAGGGGGTGGATATATCTTCACTCATTAGCTTAAAATCAGCCTAGTCATATCTAAATAATTGCACAGGAAAGAATGTCAGGATCTGAAATCAGACTCTCTGTTAAATTGAAATGCATCTATTCCAAACTCAGGTTTGGGGATCCCCCCTCCCTTTTGAAATGTATAAAACATAGAAAACTGTAATGGATTACTTTTCAGATAAAAAATAGTCACATTAAAAAAAAACTTTAAAATCAAATTGACAATTACATTTTATGTAGATTCAATCAGAGCACAGCTGAGCATTTAATCTCATATTCTGGTTCTTCCACTTGGAATTAGAGAAGTGTATATATCTCCCAACGTTACCATTCTTACATTTGTTGTTCTAGTGTGGTGTATTAATATCCACAGCTAACAAGGCTTTCACACAGCAGTAGCTAAACCTTTATCAAATTGATTCTGTACAATTGAAGTATATTTTCAAAGACATATGCCTTTGTACACTATTTACAAATTCTCTCTATCATGATAAAAAGGTAAAATAAATAAAAAGCAGAAAGAAAGGAAATGCTGCTGAGGCTGAAGGCTTTTTCTTTTATCTTCCCAAAAAGGTGCTGGTCTCCTCAGTGCTGGGAGCTGGCTAGCCAAGATTGTTTTTCTTCCTTTTACATGGGCTATGAGAAGGATCTGGTTTCAGTTCTTGGTATTGCACCTGTTTAAACAGAGTTCAGAGAAAGACTGGTCAGATGGCCATTTTCTGGCAAAGGAAGGAAAAGCAAAGGAATGAGAGACTGCTTCGGGGAAAAAAATGTGCTCGCTCTGGAAGCTGTATGAGATCTGCAGCTGGGATGCAGAAAACAATAGAATGATAGAGCAAGAGTCAGAAGGGAACTCCTGCCAGAAACTACAGGAGAGCCCTGATGTGAACTTTGGTAACAGTTCACCGTCCATAACACATTCCCTTAAAAGCAAAACCATCTCCATCTCTTTTGAAGGACTGGATAATGGTTCTTTGCAATTTATTGTTTGTTTAATATAGGCTTAATCTCCATCTAGCCCACTCTCATGTCTGATACCAAATCAAAAACTCAACTGAAACAAAGGAAAAAGGCATTGCTACAACTCAGCTTCAAGATTTTGATAAAAACATTTCTCGTTTTACTCTGAAAATAGTTGATGTTTAATGAGCGTTAACCTCAAAGGATTTCAAAGATGTACCCCAGTCTTTAAAAAACAGTCATTCTTCCTCCCCGCCCCCATGGATATCCAAAATATGCATCTTTAAAACTCAATTCGTGCAAGTTATGCAAAGAAGTGTTTTTCTCTCCGATGTCCACTGGCATACTTTGCTCTCACCATCTAATATTCCTGTTTCTCCCTTCACATAATGGTGACTTCCCTTCACAAACTTCAGCTGAAGCTTCCTTGGAGGAGGACTGTCCTTGACAGCCCTGGTAGGTTCTTCATGCAACTTCTTTCATTCTCATTCCCCATTCTTCTCTGTAAGTTCTTCTTGGATAACCTAACTGCACTAAATTCCTGAATGGCAAAATCTGCTACAGGCTGTAGTAACTTTACCTGGCTCTCCTGAAACCTTTGAAATTAAAAAGATATAAAAGTTCAAACCCAATACCACACTACATTAAAATAATAATAATAATGAAACCTACATACCACTTGTACATCTGAAGGGACTCTGGAAAGGAAGTCAAGTAGTTCATTGTTATCGATTGCATACGGACTCCGAAGCTTTTTTGTAAATTTATTGATGCCTGAAAGAGTGAGAGATCAAACATTATTGAAATCTCCAAAGTTTGGAGTTGTATAAAACACATTTCTGGCAAAAGTATTGCAGTGATTGGAAGATCTAGATTAAGTTGCCCTTAAGCCTTGACTGAATGAACCAATAGACCCAGTTTTTTCCCTCCCTCTCTTCTTCCTTCCTTCCACCATCTCTCTCCCATTTCTGTCTTTCCATCTTCCCTTGTCCTTTGTCCCTTACCTCCCTCCTTCCCAACTCAATGGCTGCTCTGTTTTTCTCCGTATACTTCAGTGGCTTCTTCTCAGCAAGAAAGGCTTTCTATTTAGGAAACAAAAGGCACCTCAAAAATGAGCAATGATGTATCTTGCTTTTCCTCTCAGGGTTACAGTACTTAGAAGCCTTGCCTCAGTGTTCCATCTATGATGAAACTTGCCTCCCTACATTTTGGATTGGGATTGGTTTTAAGGCAAGAAGTCAGATTTGTTGTTTCCCCTTTTTCAAAAGATAGACCTTTTTGGGGGGAGAGGAGGCTGTTGCTGTAATGCAAGCTAAATGTTTAGAAGACTTGTGACCTTGATTTTTTTCTCAAAATGACCTGAAATGAGTTTACCATCAGCTTTTTAAAAAATTAAAACCTCCTCCCACAAACACACCAACTCTATGGCCCCATATGGAACAACATCCTCTGAAAAAAACTGAAAACTGGCTAAGCAACAACTACATATGAGGTGAACAAGAAAAGGCTCACATCAAAGTGGGTAGGAGAGGCTGAGATACAACCTGGCCATAAACCTTACCCCCAGCACAGCAACCCACAGTAGGGAGGGAACTCAAAACCCAAAGTTTGTCCCTGAGGAGTGAAGTGTTTGAACCCCACATCAGGTACCCCCAACTTTTAAGACCTGTACCTGATAGATGAGCCCCTAAAACATCTATCTTTGAAAACCAATGGGGCTTGCAACCACAAGACCCACAGCTATAGTGATTTGAGAAACAGCTCTTAAAGGGCTTGCACGCACAAAGTCAGCCACCCCAGGGCCCAGGGTGGAAGTGACTGATCAAGGGATGCCCAGACTTTGTGTGGGGAAGGCTCATTTGTCTGTCTTGGAGCATTGCCCTGAGGGGCAGGAATCTGATTTGACACACATTCGAGGCCTGCTGGGGTGCTCTCTGGGGACAGAGACTGGAAGGCACTATCTTTGCACTCTCTCTTGCCTTGCTACAGCCAGTGGGTGCCACTATTTTTTTTTTTTTTTTTTGTAACTCTAGGCTTTTTCTTTTCTCTTTCACATCAGGTGTCATCTCTATGCTGTCCCTCTGCCTTGCTCCAGCTGGTTGGAGCCATCTTCATACTCTCCCTCTACCACACTCCAGAGCACCAGTATCTCCCCGAGGGGAGCTTTTATATATGACTGTTGCCTCAGTTTTACATCTGGTTTTAATTCTACGAAGCAGTTCAAGATGGTGACATAGAAAGATCCTGAACTCACCGCCTCCCATAGACACACCAAATCTACAGCTACATATGGAACAATGTCCTCTGAAAAAGACCTGAAAACTAGCTGACCAACTCCTTCAAATTGGGCAAATGAGAAAAGGGACACACTGAAGTGGGAAAGGCTGAGATATGATCTCACCAGAAACCTCAGCCCCAGCATTGCAACCTGCAATCAGGAGGAGTTCAGAAACCTGGAGCTTCTCCCTGAGGAGCAAAGGGTTTGTACCCCACATTGGGTACCCCAACTTTTGAGACTTGCACCTGGGAGATGAGCCCCTAAACCACCTGGCTTTGAAAACCAACAGGGCTTGCATCCCTGAGACCCAAAGGACTGTAGTGAACAGAGAAATGGCTTCTAAAGGAAACTGACTCACTTGTCCCAGTGCCCAGCGCAAAAGAAGCCATTTGAAAAGTACACAAATATTATGTGAAAGAGATCCATTTGTTAATCTTAAACTATCACTGGAGGGGCAAGAGCCGGCTAGGATACTCTCCAGGGATGGAGGCTGGCAGGTGCCATTTTCGCACTCTTCCTCTACCTTGCTAAAGCCAGCGGCAGTATTTTTTCTTTTTCCTCAGCAGAGGCCATCTTTACCCTCCAACAGCAGGCACCATCTTCATGCTGTCCCTCAGCTGCACTTCAGAGCACCAATATCAACCAGAGTGGAGCTTTTACGTGCATCTGGTGCCCTGGTTTTTGTGACTGCCACCCAGGGGGTGACCCTTGATTGCCTAGCTCTGGTGGCTAGGGGGCTTGTTTTCCTGGGTCCCACAGGACTGTAACAATTAGAGAGAAAATTCTTGACAGGCTACCACCCCCAGGGCACTACAGAGACAGCAGACTAAAACACACCCCTAGTCTTTCTGTGAAGGAGACCTATTTGCTTGTACTGTAGCTTCAGCCTAAGGGGCAGGCTTCAGGTTTGGCACACATCTAGAGGATTGTGGAGGTGCTCTCAGGGAACATAGGCTGGGGGTTGCCATCTTTGTGCTCTCCCTCTGCCTTGCTATAGCTCACTGGTATTTCCAAGAAACAAGCTTATACACTCATCTGGAGCCCTGATTTTTGTGGCTGTCTCCCAGAGTACACCTCTAGATGACCTGGCACTGGTGGCCAGCAGTGCGTATGCTTATGGTCCCACAAGACTGTATATATTTGCATACTTTGAAAGCTGCTGCTTGAAGTTCTGGCTTTCAATCAGCCTGACACTAGGTGCTGACTGAGATCCTTCCCTTTGGGACACTGACTGGTCTTGGCAGACCCTCAACTACTGGGAGCTATTAATAATAAAATAGGCTGCTTGGGAAATCTCAAAGATTTGAGAAACAACCAAGAACTAGGGCAGAGTTGAGCAATAAGCTTCATCTTCTACATGAGGGCACTCCTTCAAGACTGGGAGAAGTGACTGTTTTATCTAATTCATAGAAACCAACACAGAGAGTGAAGCAAAATAAGGAAACAAAGCAATAAGTTCCAAATGAAAGAACAAGATAAAACCTCAGAAAAAAAAAACCTTAATGAAACAGAGATAAGTAATATACCTGATAAAGAGTTCAAAGTAATGGTCCTAAAGATGCTCACAAAACTTGGGAGAAAAATGGATGAACACAGGGAGAACTTCAACACAGAGATAGAAAGAAGTCACAGAGCAGAAGAATACAACAATTGAACTGAAAAATACACTAGAGGAATTCAATGGCAGACTAGATAAATCAGAAGAAAAGATCTGTGAACTTGAAGATAGGCCAGTGGAACTCACCCAATCAGAGCAGCAAAAATCAAAAGAATTTAAAAAGTGAAGATAGCTTAAGGCATTTATGGGACAATGTCAAGTGTACTGACATTCATATTATAGGGATCCCAGGAGGAGAACAGAGAAAGTGGTAGACAATTTGAAGAAATGATGGCTGAAAACCTAACCTGGGAAAGGAAACAGACATCCAGGTCCAGGAAGCCCAAAGAGTTCCAAATAAGAACCCAAAGAGACCCCCACCAGGACACATTATAATTAAAATATCAAAAGTTAAAGACAAGGAGAGAATCTTAAAAGCAGCAAGAGAAAAACAACTTGTTACATACAAGGGAACCCTCATAAGACTATCAGCAGATTTTTTTCGGCAGAAAATTTGCAGGCCAGAAGGGAGTGGCATGAAAGAAAAAACTTCCAACCAAGAATACTCTACCTGGCAAAGTTACCATTGAGAATTGAAGATGAGATGAAGAGTTTTCTAGAAAAGCAAAACATAAAAGAGCTCATCACCACTAAACTAGCCTTACAAGAAATGTTAAATGGACTTCTTTAAGCTGAAACGAAAATGTGCTAGTTAGTAATAAGAAAATATATGAAAGTAGAAGTCTCACTGGTAAATATATAATAAAGATAGTGTATTAATCACTTATAAAGCTAGTATGAAGCTTCAAAGACATGTAGTAAAAATAACTACACTAATTAGTTAAGGGAAACACAAGAAAAAAAGATGTAAAATGTGACATCAAAAACATAAAATATGGGGGGGACAGTAAAAATATAGAGTTTTAGAATGCATTAGAACTTAAGTTATAAAATATAATGTTATAAATATAATGTGTTATACGTAAGCCTCATGGTAACAACAAAGCAAAAACCCATAGTAGATACACAAAAGATAATGACACAGGAATCTAAGCATACCACTAAAGAAAGTCATTAAACCACATAGGAAGAGAAAATGAGAAGAAGAAAGGAACAGAGGAACTATAAAACAGCCAGAAAACAAACAAAATGGAAATAAGTATATAGCTATCAGTAATTACTTTAAATGTAGATAGACTAAATTCCCCAATCAAAAGACATAGAATGGCTGAATGGATAAAAGAACAAGACCCATTTTTTATATGCTGCTTACAAGAAACTCACTTCAGATGTAAGAGAAAACACAGACTGAAAGTGAAAGTATGGGAAAAGATATTCCATGCAAATAGAAACAAAAAGAAAGCTGAAGTAGCTATGCTTATATCAGACTAGATAGACTTTAAAGCAAAGACTGTAAGACTGTAATAAGAGACAAAGAAGGGCATTACATAATGAAACAGGTCAACAAGACAATATAACATTTGTAAGTATGCACCCAACATGGGAGCACCTAAATATATAAAGCAAATATTTACAGACCTAAAGGGAGAAATAGACAGCAATACAATAACAGTAGGGGACTTTAATACCCTACATTCAATAACGGATAGATCATCCAGAGAGAAAATCAATAAGAGACATTGGCCTTAAGTGACACATTAGACCATATGGACTTAACAGAACATTCTATCCAAAAGCAGCAGAATACACATTCTTCTCAAGTGCTCATGGAACATTCTCCAGGATAGATGATATGTTAGGCCACAAAACAATCTTAATAAATTTAAGAAGATTGAAATCATATCAAGCATCTTTTCCAACCACAGTGGTATGAAACCAGAAATCAATTAGAAGAAGAAAACTGGAAAATTCACAAGTATGTGGAGATTAAACAACAGCTACTGAACAACCAATGGGTCAACAAAGAAATCAAAAGAGAAATAAAAGAATACTTTGAAACAAGTGCAAATGGAAATACAATATGCCAAAATTTATGTGATGCAGCAAAAGCAGTTCTAAGAGGTAAGTTCACAGTGATAAATGCCTACCTTAATAAACAAGAAAAATTTCAAACAACCTAACTTTACACCTCAAGGAACTAGAAAAAGAGCAAATAAAGCCAAAAGTTAGTACAAGGGATGAAATCACAGAGTGGAAACAAATAAATAGACTGAAAAGATTAATGAAACTAAGAGCTGATTCTTTGAAAAGATAAACTAAATGAGAAACCTTTAGCTAGACTCACCAAGAAAAACAGAGAGAGGACTCAAATAAATAAAATCAGAAATGAAAGAGAAGTTACAACTGAAACCACATAAATACAAGGGATCATAAGCTACTATTATGAACAATTATACACCAACAAGTTGGACAACCTACAAGAAATGGATAAATTCCTAGAAATATACAACCTTCCCAGACTGAATCATGAACAAATAGAAAATCTGAATAGACCAATTACTAGTAAGGAGATTGAATCAGTAATCAAAAAACCTCCCAACAAACAAAAGTCCAGGACCAGATGACTCCACTGGTGAATTCCACTAAACAAAGAAGAGTAAATACCAATCCTTGTCAAACTCTTCCAAAAAATAGAAGAAGAGAGAATACTTAAAAACTCATTTTACAAGACCAGCATTACCCTGATATCAAAACCAGACAAGGATGCCACAAAAGAGAAAATTATAAGCCAATATCTCTGATGAACATAGATGCAAAAACCCTCAACAAAATGTTAGCAAACTAAATTCAACAATACATTAAAAGGATCATTTACCATGATCAATCGGGATTTGTTCCAGGGATGCAAGCCTGGTACAACATCCACAAATCAGTCAATGGAATACCCCATATTAACAAAATTAACAAAATCATCTCAATAAATTCAGAAAAAGCATGATAAAATTCAACATCCATTTATGATAAAAATTCTCAACAGAGTGTGTATAGAGGTAACATTCCTCAACATAATAAATGTTGAGAGAATATGACAAGCCCACAGCTAACATCATACTCAATGGTGAAAAGCTGAAAACCTTTCCTCCAAGATCAGGAACAAGACAAGGATGCCCACTCTTTCCACTTTTAATCAACATAGTATTTGAAGTCCTAGCCAGAGCAATTAGGCAAGAAAAAGAAATAAGAGGCATCCAAATTGGAAAAGAAGAAATAAAAGTGTCACTATTTGCAGATGACATCATATTATATATATAAAACCCTAAAGGCTCCACCAAAAAACTGTTAGAATAAACCGAATGCAGTAAAGTTGTCAGATTGTTGGATGAGGTAATCATGAGGACGTGACTGCCAGATAACCTGTGAGCTGGACCTGGACAACTGGAAGCTCCTCATCCCCTACCTTGTACTTGGATTGTACATTCTGCCCACCATTCTCACAGTGGGAGCTGTTCCAAGGACATAGCATTGAAAGAGTAAGGTGGTGTTGAGACCATCTGGATGGTATACATGATTGAACACAGTTAAGGCCTCTATATAAACTTTTAAGATTTTGGCAGGAGGGTGTAGAGATCTACTGGTCTTGCAGCCACCCAAGAAAGCCTCATAAGTAAGTTTCCTTGCTTATTAAACTTGCCACCTACCAATCTGGAGTGGTCTGCCTCTTTTCTTTGGTCTCTCTTTGCCCTTTACATATGGGGGCCAATTTGTGAACCAACAAGGATACAAAATCAATACACAAAAACCTGTTGTATTTCTATACACTAATGATGAACTATGAGAGAAATTAAGAAAACAGTATCATTTATACTTGCATCAAAAAGAATAAAATACCTAGGAATAAACTTAACCAAGAAGTTGAAAGACCTGTACACTGAAAACTCTAAGACATTAATGAAAGAAATTGAAGACGACACAAATAGAAAGACATTCAATGCTCATGGATTGGAAGAATTCATATTGTTAAAATGTCCACACTATGCAAGGCAATCTACAGATTCACTTCAATCTCTATAAAAATTCCAATGGCATTTTCCACAGAAATAGAGTAAACAATCCTAAAATTTGTATGAAACCACAAAAGGCTCCAGACAGCCAAAAGAATCTTGAGAAAACAACAAAGCTGAAGACATGCTGCTCCCTGATTTCAAACTGTATTACAAAACTATAGTAGTCAAAACAGTATGCTATTGGCATAAAAACAGACATATTGATCAATGAACAAAATAGCCCAGAAATAAACCCCTGCATATGTAGTCAATTAACTTACAACACAGGTGCCAAGAATATACAATGGGGAAAGGACAGTCTCTTCAATAAATGGTGTTTGAAACATGCACAGCCACATGCAAAAGAATGAAACTAGACTACCATCTTATACTATACACAAAAATTAACTCAAGATGGATTAAGGACTTGAATGTAACACCTGAAACTATGAGACTCCTAGAAGAAATAAGCGGTAAGCTCCTGACATCAGTCTTGGCTAAGATTTTTTGGATTTGACACCAAAAGCAAAAGCAACAAAAGTAAAAATAAACAAGTGAGACTACATTAAACTAAAAAGCTTCTGCATAGCAAAGGAAACCATCCACAAAATGAAAGGGCAACCTACTGAATGGGAGAAAATATTTGCAAATCATATATCTCATAAGGGGCTAACATTAAAATATATAAAGAACTCATACAACTCAATATAAAAAAAAATCTGATTAAAGAATGGGCAGATCTGAATAAACACTTTTTCAAAGAAGATATACAGATGGCCAATGGATACATGAAAAGATGCTTAACATCATTTATCATCAGGGAAATGCAAATCAAAACCACAATGAGATATCACCTCACATCTGTTAGAATGACTATTATCAAAAAGACAAGAAATAACAAGTGTTGGTGAAGATGTGCAGGAAAGGGAACTCTCATACACTGCTGATGGGAATGTAAATTGGTGCAGTCACTATGGAAAACACTATGGAGTTTCCACAAAAAATTTAAAATAGAACTACCATATGATCTATTTCTGAATATTTATCCAAGGAAAACACTACCTCGAATTGATATATGCACCCCATGTTCATTGCAGCATTATTTACAATAGCCAAGACATGGAAACAACTTAAGTGTCCACCGATGGATGAATGGATAAAGAAAATGTGGTGTGTGTATATATGTAGACATATATATATATATATATATATACACACACACACACACAATGGAATATTAGCTATAGCAATGAGGGTCAAAAAGTATAAATTTGCAGTTATAAAATAAGTCATGGGGATGTTCTGTACAGCCTGGTGACTATAGTTAATAATACTGTATTGCATATTTGAAAGTTGCTAAGAGAGTAGATGTTCGAAGTTCTCATCACAAGAAAAAAGTTTCCATTTCTACATCTCTGGCACTGAGATCTTCAGAAACCAATTTTACTTTTAAATTACAAGAAATTTAAATTTAATGCCTGCAAAAGTTGCTGCTGTGATTGACTTACTTGGATCACTTCTTGGATTAGAACGACCAAGGACAATTAAAGATGAGCCACATCTACCCATACTAAATTATTCAACAGTTAATCCTCTGCACTACCTGAAGAACAAATGTGGATGAGGGGCAAATTCAAGTGAAACTGGAGCTATTATACAAAGAAAAAATTTAATCAGATAGAAATGTCAAAATAATGTATAAAGCTAGAAGTATCTATTCTACATATTCTATGGTATAATGTGGAATTTCAATGAGCCAAGTCAACTCTTTTAAAATTATATTGTACTTAATAAATTATGAAACATATTCACATAAAAAAATAAACAGCTTTATATGAAATCAACAGACTGGTAAAAAACTAGGCCATAAACTAGAGCATCTTGGCTCTTCTTCAGGGAGTCCAGCAAAATAAACTTCTGCAAACATGATTCTGGTTCCCGTCTCCCCATGTGAGACCTACGTCTTAAATTTCTGGTTAATATTTCAGCAATCACCTACCACTAAAGGATGACTGTTCTTGTTTTATTTCATTTGATGGAATAAGAGGCCCAAACCCATTCTCTAAAAATTATGTTTAAGACAGCTAGCCAGTGAGGCCACCCCAGGTTACATAGCCAGATGTCTGCCATGGGCTCCAGTTTCTGAGAACCTGGGGAAACGAAACCAGAAGTTCACCACCTATCACAACTGAGATGGCAGGTCTGACCCTAGGTAGGTTAGAGCTAATAAACTGCCACACCTAATGCCCTGCCCTAATTCCTTCAATAAAACAGCATCTGTTTTAAATATCAGAGAAGGAATGAAAGATGAGGGTTTGAACCTACAATAGGGAAGCAAGAACACGGTGGAAATGCCTCTTCCCTCCTATAGTGAAGGTACTGCCTTAGCTGAAACTGTTTCTTTAAATTATAGAAATTGAGGAAAAAATAATCACCATTCCCCCTAACTTCCACTCCCTACCCAAAATGTAAATAAAGGTATGATACTGATAAGGGGTAAGAGAGCCTACTCAAGATATGACAAGATAGGCTAAAAAGAATAGGGAGATAACAATCTTAAAACTGAAGGGCTTGGAGACATCAGACCCCCTTCTCACTTTATTCTAGCATATTTCTTTAAAAGGCTTAAAAAGAAAAGAACAAAACATTCCCTTTGATCTTTTTGCTTTCAGTGTAAGCACGCATTTTCTGGAGTTAAGACCCATTTTGGTTCTTTGCATTTTGTATAGGTTTAGCAGTCTATGCAGGCCAGGGGCAAGTAGAGAATTCTACTTCCACCCAGTCTTATTTATATATCATTCATGTTGTGGTTTTATATGTTAATCGACCTTGGAGACTGAAAATTGAGTTTTTCAAACCAAGAATTTTGTCAGATAAGGAAAGGAAAAATCCCCAAACTATGAAGAATGCTGAAACTACCACCTAAATGGTACCTAAGTGCGTAGGAACTGTTGATATGCAGCATAATTGCACTAAAAATTAGGACCAAAAATATCTCCTTTAAAATGGGTTTTTGCAGAGGCATTTTTGTTTAGTAGACATAAAGGTTTCTTATTCCTTAGCAGCCTGTCAATGCCAAGGACCCTTTTCCTGCATCCTAAAGGTGACCATATATAGTACCGTGTTTACAGATGCTTCCACAAGATAAAGTACCACAGCACCAAAGCATATTGTCCTAAATGCACCATATGGATCGAAATGCCTCTGTTTACATATAAGTGGTGAAAATAAATCAGAGTGATATCTAGACAAAGCTACACTTTGATATATGAGGAATCTGCACAACTACATGTTTATAGTATGATGGAGCCTATGGTGCCAGATAAGAAAAATGCATTTTGCAGGTAGACCTAAATCTTTATACCGTTGTGATTTTTTAACTGACCTGTCTCTTTTCATCATGGAGAAGCTTCATGACCATAAATACAGGCAACTACTGACAATATAACTCATCCCTTAAAAATAGTTTGTTCTTAGCAGCAGACAGTTTAAAAATAAAAATAAAAAAGGCTTTACTTACCCCAGACAAGGACAATGTATCTCAGTGGAATGAAGTACAGGATGACTGTGAACACACAGAGGGCTATGATGGCCAGCCAGCTTAAGAATGGGACAGTCCAGTTGAAAGTACTGAATAAGAAATTAACACATCAGCAATCTGAGCACTTCATACTTTTTTCAAACAAAGATTAAGATAAATGTGATTCTGACTCAAAATCTGGATTAGGCTATCTAATAAGACTGCATTTCTCTCTGGAATAGAAGCCAATTGTAGTAGGCTATCAGAGGACAGAGTTTAGTCATAATCTGCTGAATTCCATGAACACAAGGCCCAGATAAGAGTCTTGCCACCAGCCCCTCCAGATTGTCTCAGGTGACTTCAGAGTCTAAGCCATTGCACTACATGGGTGACTCCCCACATAATCAAAACAAAACAAAACAAAGACTTTGTTTTTCTACTTCTAAAACTAGTACCCAATCTTGTTTTCTCCAAATTTTCTTAGAGGAGAATGCCCCTGGACCTAACATTCTTTCTTCTATCAACTCTCACACTGGATTCCCCACACTGGAAATAAAATGTTGCCAGCAATCATCTATAGACCTAAATGTTACACTGTGCTATAAATCCTCTGAACTTTAGAATTCTTCAGAGGAATACTTGCTTCCCACTTGGGCTGTGTTTCAAATGGAACTGGAAGTCAGGAAGGGGAAACAGAAGAGTTAGCCTTGTAAAAATTCACCTGCCATCATTGCCCTCTGAGCAGAAATACAAAGACAATTAAGAAATAGTCAGCATTGCCTACTATTCTCCTTATATTACTTCTGTCAAAGGAGAGTGTGGCACGTGGTAGATTTGTTGGAAAGACTGTGAAAAGGGAGTGTAAGCTGGACAAGTGTGGGTGATGGCAGGGCCTGGCTGATGGGTCTGCAGTGTTCCCACCCTGCTGGTGACTGATGACATAAAGTAAAGGAAGGCTGCAAGGCTGTGTATTGACAGAGAGACAAGATGAGAACAAGGAACAGAAACGGGATCAATGAACAGAAGTAGACGAAGTTACAAAAAAGACAGGACTAAGAAAATAGGAAGGAATTTAGTGGGACAAAACAGGAAAAGAAATGAAAAATGACGACATAGAAGGCAAAAAAGATGATGTAGAAAATCAGGGAAATGGAATATGAAAAGATTGTAATAATTTAAGGCTTTTTGTGTAGAAATTCTGTAGTGAATCTCTGGTGGTTTTAAAGAGAGACTGACAACATTATAAAGAAAACAGAGAACCACTGCTTGGAATCTTCAGGGTTAGGTGGATAACTGTATCACCATTTACAGGCACACCATGGCAACTAACACATCCTGTTGTGTGACTCTTTAGCACAGTTTAACGAAAAGAACAAAGAAGGGAGTGGATCTGTGTTCAAAGCCTAGATTGTATGTGACTTTAGACGAGTCAACATCTCTACGCCTCAGCTTTCCCCTTTATAAAATGAGGACAGCTTCTATTGTATCAAGGAAGACTGACAGTGATGGTAACATGCCAATGTGAATCAGGTGATATCAGAGTTAATCAACTCCAGGAGTCTAAAGTATGGCATTTCTTCTTATAAGGTAATGAGAAGGGCCCCAAAGACACTTCAGAAAATATGAAATTGTACATGATGTGGATATATGTTAGTGTTTTTTATGTCTTCTAATTTCCTGGTAATGTATGTTTATTTACTTGTGGTAGGGTTTGTCCAGGGCAGTTTCTTTCTTTCTTTTTTTTTTTTTTTTTGAGGAAGATTAGCCCTGAGCTAACTGCTGCCAATCCTCTTCTTTTCTCTGAGGAAGACGGGCCCTGAGCTAACATCCATGCCCATCTTCCTCTACTTTATATGTGGGACGCCTACCACAGCATGGCTTGCCAAGCGGTGCCATGTCCGCACCCAGGATCCGAACCAGGGAACCCCGGGCTGCCGAAGCAGAATGTGCACACTTACCCGCTGCACCACTGGGCCAGCCGCTCCAGGGCAGTTTCTGATCTGATAAAGGATGATTAAAAGATTTTCTTCCTATACTGTGTCTCGGCATAACACTTAGGAGTTATTCCGTAGCTTTGCGACGTATGGCTTGCTTTTTGTGACTCTCTAGGTCAAATGTTTCCTAAAAACGTTTTTTGTAGTAAAAAAAGCCAAAGTTGGATCAAACTGGATGTCTTGTTTTCAGTAACTCTTGGGGTCTGGCTTTTCTATCTTTGTTTGCCTTTTTTCTCCCATGGCCAGAGAGAGTGTCCTGTAACTGTCACCAGGTAAAAGATCATGTCTTCCCTCCTTTACTGACACCTGTGGTTCCCTTGCTTCTGCCCTTTGTGGAGAGAACTGAAGGTGGAGGGTTGCTTGCTTTCCTGTGGCTCAGCTCAGAGCTATCCATCACACTACTCTATGTGCGAGGGCACTGGCTCTTCACTCAGAAAACCCTCCTAATGGGCAGCCTCACTGAAGGGCTCCCAGTATTCTCCTTACTCCTCTTGGAAGGATAGATAAATGGCAAAGAATGCTAACCAGCATAGCTAATGTCAGGGAAAAAGAGACTGCCCTCTTCTATTTCCACAGTGCAATATGAAATGTAAATCTAAAATATGATCCTCCCCGCCAAAAGAGATGCAATTCAAGAATGTTCTGGAATGATTACTTAGTAACAAGATGTGGTAATTATAAAGGCTGTTCACTCTGAACCTAAAGATTGCTTCTGAATCTGCTTTCTGGATAGATGCATTTTATCCCAGGTGACCCCGGGAGAATTTCTCTTTTTTAGTATTCAGAAGATTGGTGTGCAGAAAAAATGGTTCCTACAAGACTCACTGGATCCTATGCCATATTCCTATATCTCAGTCTATACCTATGGGAAGTTCTGTAAAATCCAGTTTTCCCCAAGGCTGGTCCACAGCCAGGATATGGTCACATCCCTCAAGAGGCCGTGATGTTTTCCAACCAAGCACCTATTCTGAGGTCTCCCACCACCCAGAGTTACAAAGAAACCTCTTCCCCTCAGGCATTTACTAGCCTGAACTCAGAACTGACCCAGGTTCTTCTAGTATAACTGAGATGCTTCTGTCAGGTATCAACCACAGTGTACCTCGGAGAAAAGACAACACTCAATAGGGAAATGCCCCATTTAGGACTTCACTCAATGCTTCAGTGGATAGGGTGTGGAGAACAAAGGAACATTCTTAGAGATGGAAATAACATGGAGAGGAGGAAGGAAAGAGAAAAGATGTGGGAATCAGTCTACAGATGTCTGAGACTAAATGTTGCTTAGAGGCGCATTTGGGAGTGAGAGGGAGGCTGTTCTGTCTAAGATGATATAAGAAAGTGGAAACTCAGCACCTATGCATATGTGGAAATGTATTAAACAAAAAATTATACAAAATAAAATGCATTATCCCTTGAAACATGAAAGGCACCGGATGAATGACTCACACCTTTAGTTTAAATAATTTACTCCTTTCAAATTCTGTGTATGCCCAAGGATCCAAATCTGCAGAACACTTCTGGTTATGAATAATAAACAATGAATGGATATATAAAACTAGAAAAATGTATGCTATCCAGATACACAGCATCCCTCCTTGAATAGACTATTTAGCAATCACTATGTAGGCCAATTTTCCCATAGTTTAGTAGTATGGGGCCTTAGTATTTTTTTTTTTTTTTACTAATAATCAATTGTTGTAAGTTCACCTTATTGTTTTTATGATTAAATAGTTGCTTTCAAAAGTATATTAGTAAATAAAATTATTTCAAGTAAAACACAAGTACAGTCATCCCTCTGTATCCATGGGTTCCACATCTGCAGATTCAATCAGCCACAGATCGAAAGGCCTACAATAGTTGCATCTGCACTCAACATGTACAGGCTTTTTTGTCATTATTCCCTAAAAAATAAACTATAAGAACTATTTCCATAGCATTTACATTGTATTAAGTATTCTAAGTAATCTAGACATGATTTAAAGTATATGGGAGGATGTGTGTAGTTTATATGCATATGCTACGCCATTTTACGTAAAAGACTTGAGCATCCACAGATTTTGGCATCCCAGGGATCCTGGAACCAATCCCCCAAGGATACCAAGGGATGTAAGTATTCTTAATTTTACATTAGACTTCAATGAAGCTGTTTTCCCTTATTTAAAATAATTAAGGAAAGGGGATTCTTTCTTTTAAATTATAAAAATTCTGTGCATTTTCTAAATGACAAAGGACCAGTTTATTTCATATGTAATTTTCTCAGCTATTTAAATGCACAAGTTTGAAAGAATATTTCTGTAGGGCGTTATATATAACACAATTTTTTAAAATTTTAGAGTAACTTGACGAAAATATAAACTCAACCAATAATAAAATGCAGGTGTTTCTGGATTACCTGAAGTCCTCATTTAGCTTGGTTTATTTTTTTTCTATCACGATTTCATATTCCGTTTAAGAACAAAGTCTTTCACTGTGAAAATGTGCTAAAATTTAGGACGGTGTTATTTCTTCAAAGCTACAAGTATGACTGCTTTCCAACCAATATGTTCTAAATTTCAGGAAGGAAATTGACAGAACTTTCATAAAACCAAAGACTGGCAGAAACAAAGTAAATAATGATGAAACTGAGCAATAGATCACCCAGAAGGAGTGTCCCCTGCCAAAAAGAGTGTGGCATTTCACCCTCCGAGAAACAAATGGATACTCTGTCCCACTGAAGGCCAGGGCTCACATGTCAGCATCACTCACTTCTTTATCCTTTCGCCAAAGGAAGCCACTTCATCTAGGATGTTCTGGACACTGATACATACTTCCTGGATAGCATAGATCTTATTTATAAATCCCTTTTTTTCACTGTCCTGAAATACAATAAAAAAAAAGACATTCTTTATGAGTAAAGGTATTCTTCAGTGCTTGAATTCTTTGAATTGTTCCTCTCTTGCAGTTTTAAATTTAAATAAACTTCATCTCCGAATATATATAGATACTTGGACCCCACGAAAATGTCAGGATAGAAAGGGAGATGGAGGAGGAAGGTTCCCCAGCATCATGGATCTGTGCTAATATAAAGGTAGCTGTACAGCATGAGACTCAGCTTCTGTTGCTCTTGCCCTGATGAACAGAAACATTTCAGCTGGGGGGGAGGGTGTAAATGTGTAAGAGAGAGTTTAGGTCTCAGAATGGACAAATCCAGAATCTGAGCTAACCCTGAACCCACCATGACTCACTGCTGAGCAGACTCAGTTTCTTAACCCTACCACCCATACACCTAAGTTTAGTCTTGGCTCCAGAAATTTCAACAGCAGAGAATGCTGGATGCAAGTGAGAAGACCTATGAGCGGTGAAAACTGCAAAAAATGACAAGGTCAACTGAAACCCGTTATGTGGACACTTCCTAGGAAGTACCTTAGATAGCTCAGATGCACTGTGAGCCTGGCCCTTTTCTTAATAGTCACATACTTGATACAGTAAAATATGCTGTATTGAGGTTCTAACTAAATATTTTTCCCCTCTTACTTAGTTCTTCATTTTAAAACTTGTGCTAGATTTAGGCAAAGCTTGTGTGCTCCAGGGAATGAGTGGGTGGGGACTGAGCATAAAGCACCCAGCAAGTGGTGTGAACCTGGGGGGAATATGCACATTTTGTAATTTTAGACCCAGAGGAAGAAACAGTGGTGGCCTTTCACGACTGAAAATTTTGCTTAGTAGCCTGGCATCACAGGCACTTGCCTAGTCTGTTTGGTGGAGACCATCCAACCCCGATTCCATGACTCCATTCCTCCATGCCAGCTTGAATATCTATGGAAATGTAGATCCAATTTCATTACTTTAACTTCTTTTGAACACTTGCACACTGTGCCAGAACACTTGAGACCTCATGTGGCAGTCAGTGCTTGGTAAAAGCAGCCAGAAAGCTAGAATAATAATGTCGTCATGTTGCACATTTACATACTGACTTTCATTTCAGAAGAGTCTAAAGTACATTGCACTGTGAACACTTGGCTGGTGCTGGCATCCTGCCACCTTAGAAGCTGAGGGCAAGTGAATGACAGGTGTTTGTGCGGCCTCCAAAGACAACAGGGTACAGTGGGACCGAAGACTTAGAGGCCAGCTTTATAACAAGATCTTTAGATAGCAGTTACTTACATTTTAAATTTAATTCCCATGGGAGATATTGTCTACATTATTCATCTTGCTTATGCCAGAATGGCCTGTCAGACAATGAGGTAGATGAGATGCATAAGGCTCAAAGTCTAGTAAACAATTAAATACACTCGGGGTCCCCACTACCTTCAAATGTTGCCCTTCACTTGTCATTACAGACATGGGTGCATCAATTTCTTGTCTTTTTCCCTTCCTAGTAATAAAATGCATCAATTTCACCTATGCAATTGTACACTATAGAATAAAATGGATAACCAGTGGCTCCTTCTAGCTCCTTTAACAACTACGAAGTTGGTCTGCTCTAGTAATCTCCATGGCCTTCAGTGTTCTCTCTCAAGCGCTGGCTTCAGTCATTTATGTCTGTGTAATAAAGTGCTCGTATAAATATTTTTCTACATACAGAATAAATCAAGCTGGAGTTGAAGCATGCTGGTTACACAGTGAAAGTTCACTGAGAACAATGTCTTAGTAGTTCAAAATTATGATGGGAAAAATATTTCTTTCACAATAGCAATAAAATATATAAAATACTTAGGCATAACCATAGCAAGAAATGTACAGATTCTCTATTAAGAAAATAGAGATACTGTGCTTCTGCATTGGAACACTGAATATTAAAAGAAAGCATTTTTTCAGTTGAATGTATAGGTTTAATGCAATTTCAAGCAGATGCTAATGTGTTTGGAGTGGAGTGAAATAAGGAGAATTTGATAAAGTGTTTTTAAAATTTGTTTGGAAGAATAAATGAGTAAGTATAGCCAAGAAATTTCTGCAAAAGAGAAATAATGAGAAGGCATTTATTGTACCAGATATTTAAGTAATTAAAATATGAAAGATGAGCCCTGAAAGAGAAATTGGTGTATGATAGAGTACCACTATAAATCCATCATCACGAAGGAAGCAGTATGTTACTGGGTAAAAGTGTTAACTATTTGGGGAAAATTATGTTAAATCCTAGCTTAATAGACTCTCAAATCTATTTGAGATATTCCAAATCTACCTCAGCACCTACCTCAAATAGATAGCCCCAAATACATTCTTTTAGCAAAAAGCTAAAAGCAATTCATAAAAGAACGAGAAAATATAAGTAAGCTATTTACTGACTTTGGAATAGGAAAGAACTTTCTAAACATACAAGCAGTCAAGGAAATCACAAAGGAAAATAATTGATAGCAAAAGTTACATCAAATTAAAAACTTGCTATGTCAAAAGTTGTCATAAATTTAAAAGGCTAAATGGGAAAAATTTTGCAGCAAATATGACAAATCAAGGGATGCGATTTCCAACGTATTCAATAAACATCTGAAAAAATTTTCATTGCAGTTTTGTTTATAATAACAAAAAGAAAAATCACTAACATGTTGAGTGGAATTAATTATGGTACATACAATTGATAGACTATTATGAAATCACAAAATAATTGTTTAAATAAAACATTTAACGAGAATGAAAATGCTTATGATATAATAGAAATTGAAGAAAATGGGAAGTAAATGTGATATAGAGTATAATCCTAACTTTTTTTGAAATAGGTAGGAAAAAGAGGAAGAGAATGTGTCAAAATATTAAAGGTAATGGAAGTTTACCTTCATACTTTCCAGTATATTTAAATTCTTTGCAATTAATGTTTCACTTTCATAATCAGACTATTTCCCTGATATTTTCTTCAATATCAATATTAAAGGAACATGGGTAGGAAAAAATAAATGAATTGAGTGAATCATTGAGCATGATTTCATGTGGTTTATCTATTTTTTTCTGAATGTAATTTTTGTATTTTTATACCTCTCAAATTATTTTTAGAAAGAAGTAGAAAATACATAAACTCTCACTAAGCACTGTAAGCAGCAATAAGTGCTTTTCACATAGCTCATTCAATCCTCACAACTATCCTACAGTGGAGATATTTCTCTCCACTCTACAGACGAGGAAACTGAGCCGCAGGGGAAAATGACAGAGGTTGGATTGGGACTATGAATGGCCAACCGCAGAGCCTGTTCTCTCCATAATATACCACGTGACCTTCCCATTCTGCCCAGGAAGCTTTCAGGTCCTAGAACCCCCGTGAGATAAACAAGAAGACTTGAAAACACTGAGAAACTTATGTTGTAGACACCACGATCTAGCCTTGAGCTCATCATGCAGCTCAAATCTTCAGTGAGAAATGAAATCCCGAAACCTGATTCAAAGTGGGGAAGTGAAAGATGTGTCAGAAACCACCAGAATTAATGTCAATAATGCAGTGTGCAAATATTAAATACAGGACCTTTGTTAATTAGATGTGTCACTGAGGCATCTACAAAGACTATTTTTAGCAGATACTTTAAAATCCAAGTGCTGATGTATTGGCTAAAGAGTTTCAAAAACCTGCTCACTCTTAATTTTCTTTGTTTCTTCTGCACTCCCAGCCCCTCACCCTTGGCCACCAAAAAAAAAAAAAAAATAGGATGGTCCATGATGTTGGCAAAGTTTGCAAAAGCAAATGCTTTGGGATAAAATTTTTATTTTAAAATCTCTTTCATCAAATGCTATATTCCTCCACTGTGGTCTCCAACCAATGAAGTAATTATTATTTATATACAGTATATGACCCAAAACTGCAATAGGTAATGGAATTGCTTTGGGTTGCATTCCAATATTTCATACTTTTTTCACTAATGTTCAATACTTTATTAGTAGAGAATAAATTGGTACATTTCTTTTATTGTCGTTTTTGCTTTCCTTTATAAACCAGCTTGGATGAAAGAAATACCATAGGGTAGTTAATCATCCAAAGGCTTGGTAGTGACACTGGGTTTTTTTAAGAAAAAAATGCATTATTAAGGTTTCCTTTGAAGATGTAAAAAAAAAAAATTACCCATAAAAAAGAGCTATGACTATAAATCTGAGAACATGTGAGACTTAAATTGTACAACTTTTTCTAATGATTCTATATAACCTTTTAAAATCTTATATTTTAAATAGTCCACAAAATATCAATAACTGCAACTTGAAATACAGTGACTCTTTCATAGTCACCTATTTTACTATCTCATATCATAACAGAAAGTTAACTAGATTCTTCCAGAGAAGTATCTACTTCCTAGTTTTGAGATATTTAGGAAAATCTAAAGACCTAAAGAATCAATAGAAGTAGCTTACATATTTTGGAGAATCCTGTTCCTTGACTTTCAGGCTAAAATGACAAGAGCCCCCATTCATTGATTCTATTCTGAACAGGAACAAGAAGCCAAAGTGATAGGTGTCAAGGGATGTGTATTGTGGGCTGGGTTCCTCATGCATCCAGCTGCATCCTGCCATGGTCATTAATGCTAGTTAGGGGCCCTGCCGAAGTGGTCATTGTCAGCCCTGTTACATCATAGAAAATGGATCTGTTGAACACCTGTGCTGTATCAATCATAGCAGGTATGTAGAATATGTTTACTCCAAATATCAATGTTATAAAATTAAAGTTATCTCACTTTCTTTTTAGGGTAAGAGATTGTCTTAATTAAGAGTACAGGGAGGTGGGGGAGCTATTAAATCTTAGGCCAGGATGAGCATAAAATAGAACTGTCCAAGAAAGCCAGTGCACATGTTCATCTTATTATTTCCTGGAGGAAGCATTCAGATTTGCCAGCCCAAAGAGCTAATCTTGACCATAATTTGCTTTTCCTTTAAAGTCTTGCTATGTAATCTCCGGCAAAAGGTTAGCGATAAGATTGACTTTTGCTCTGGGACATAATTGTTATAGTTTACTATTGACTATAGTTCTTCAGTGAATAAATACAGCCTCACCTAGCACAAAGTGTACAATTGTATTTGGAATATGTTTATGTTTCATGTGATTTATTTTTTATGCTAAAGATGGTGTTGGTGCACAACTTTCTTGGTTCATTCAGTAAAATGCCCTGCAAAAGAGACTTCCTCTCACATCTATACTTCTAAGCTATGGAAAATATATTAAATAGGAGGTATACATTGAATAAAGGCACACAAAGCGATGAAATGTTCTGTGCCAATATTCCTTCTTTTTCAGATGTAAAAACTATGTTTCAGCCCCAAATCTAGAAGACTGAAATTCTCAGAGAATAGCCTGGCAATTCAGAGACCTTTGGCTACTGAATCTTATCTCAGTGTCTTACTCAGTTCTTATTATATCAAATCTTACCAGGTTACTTGGTGCCTTGGCTCTTTTCCTGATATTAACCTTAAAAATAGGAACCCACCATTGAGACGTTAAGATATATTTAAGGTTAAGAGGACAGAGGGACACCATTTAAAGACAGTATATTTTTCTCTTAAAAAATAAAATCCTCAAAAACATCTACACTTCAGGGTTATAAAGAGGACTAAATTAAATATGATAAGATATGTAGAGCTCTTAGTACAATGCCTGGTGCAAATAAACTGTATATATATTATTAGTAATAAAATTATGGATACAATTCCTTATTAAATGAATTCAAATTATTTTTATCTATTTTTGCTTGCATTAAAAACAACATTTTGAAGTACTAGAGAGAATTCCCAAATATATGAAACCTTTATGCATGTTTAGTTTCGCCCCAGATGACTTAGTGTTAACTTGTCAGATTTCATTTTACAAAATGATGGTAGATTATTTATAATGTTACATTCAGAAGATCTTTTTTTCCCCTCTTCTGCTGACTCTGAACACGTTTTTTTGCAGAATGGGCATTTACCTGGTCTTAATTTTTTGCTTCCTCTGTTGCAAGGTAGTCCTATGCTTTTCAGTACTCATTTTCTACAATGCCATTTTCAATCACATTTAGTTGTGCCTTGCCCTGTTAGTTTAATGCTATACGATTTCCATATAACTTTAAAGGTGATTGTAAAGTAACAAAAATTTGCAGAGACATGTCCCTGGGCTGGGCAATGTAAACAATAGGCATGTAAAAAATGGCAGCTGGCACTCGGAGTTATGATGAAAGCAAGGAAGGAAAGGAAAATAAACGGAGAGAAAAAATAGAGACAATAGGAGAAAAAACAAGGGAAGAAACAGAAAAAAAGAGAGAAGGAGGGGAGGGCAGGGTCAGGAAAACTTGAAGAAGAGACTGTCCAAGGGACTGAAGGAGGATGAGGAGGAGACCAAGAGCTTCGGGTGAACATGAGGAGGAAAGGAAGACATCCTGGAACAGAAACAAAATGACACAAAGCCCAGGAAAACCCAAAACTTGTTAACTAACCATGTTAACTTCTAATTAAGCAAAAATAATTATTTGTAAAAGGTGGTACATAAAATGTTTAATTTCTATTAAATGTAAATGTAAATAAACTTTACAGAAAGCCCCCAGGGGTACAGATGCACCTATTAGGAGGGAGGGTTCCCCGGAGCCGAACCCCTCATCATATAGGCCCTGAGGGACTTGCAAATCTCCCTCTTCCTAATGAGTTAAGAAAACTCTTTACAACTGTCCTGCTAGTACTTGAAAGCTCTTAAAAGATTAGGACTATATATCAATATCAAAACCTTTGACTTAATCTCCTTGCCAGCAGGCAGGAAGTGCACTTTACAGAGAGTCAGAGAGTGGCTTTACAGATGATCCCATCTCAGGCTTTTGTCCCTGGAGAAGTTCTGCTTTCAGATGGCTTCCCATGTGAAAGGGCCACCGGGCCTGGCTTCAGGCTAACCTTGATAAAAGCCACAACAGAAGCTGTGAGGTTGCTGTTCCCAAGTAACCAGAGAGGTACATAAGTGACAAAGGACACTTTCACCCAGGTTAGTACAATACAAGTGTTGAGATAAGAATTTGTATGCCTCACAGAAAACACAAAATTAACAGATTGTGGAAAGGTTTTGAAAATGTGAAAGCACACTCAGGATTATGGTGGCCTAGAATAAGAGACTGCCTGTCCTTATTACTCCTCTCAGAAAAAAAAAAAAAGTTATGTAAGGTGTGTCCTAAAATCTCTTCTGGTTACAAATTAGCCAGTTTACAGAGAAGATAACAAAGGCTGTAGAATGGCCTCGGGCCCTCAGAGACATCTGAAAGCTTGTTTGAGGACATTACTGGTGGGTGGCATTTCTCCTGCCTTTCCTATGGGCTCGGTGGTTGAAGCCTGAGTGACGCTAGGGAAGAGAAGCACCCAGCTTGTTTCTGAATGCAAATAGCAAATGTTGGCTAGTTTTTCTTTATCCCAACTTCTAATGAAAAAGTATGTACCTGCATGGGTCTTGAAAAACGTCTTTTGAAGCCATGTGTTTCATTTTCAAGTGTTTAAATACAGTTGGAGTTCAAATGCAGAGCCAAGAGGGCGACTGAGAGTTTAGAGAAGGCTGTGAGCACTCTATTGTGCTAGACAACCACAGTCTTGTTTGGAAGGCAACCAGACTTCTGGCTAATTGGCTCTATTGCTAATCATGGCTCAAATCCTGCCTTCATTGTTTCCTTAAGCTATGTGATTTTGAGCAATTTACTTACCTTCATTTGTCCAATGGGGGTAATAATGGAACCTACCTTTGCGATGGTTCTGGATTAAATGAGTTTAATCTATTTAAAGCATTAACCACAAATGTCTGGAAATAGGAAGTGCTCAGTATCTGTTAGTCATTAATATTAACAATTTGAAGTGACTGAAAAAAGAAATAGTATAAAACTTTTAAGTGCTAAATTTTATTAAATCTTAATAAAGATGACAGAATTTTCTCCCTTCTTATTTATGATAAGTCTTAGGAATCTTACGTTTGTGTAACTTCTTTGTCGTCTAATATGATCATAGGTTATCTGATATGTATCTTCTTACATGATCCTTACAACAGCCACACAGGGTGGTAGGCATTGTTATTCTCATTCCCTACATGAGGAAACTGCAGATCACTTGTCTAACAGCCCCAACTCAAACTTCTACCCCAATCTGTGCTCACTCTCTTTTGCTGCCTCTAGCCATATGTTTTCATCTGAGATATGAAAACTAAGCAGACAGTTCATTTGTTTACAGTATTCCCTGCCCACTAGTAGTTGTACCTTCTCCACAGGCCAAAGGTAATCATACTCATGCAAGACACACATCTTTTTATCATGTGATTTTTATCTATCAGTGCTTATGCAGGTAAAACTTCCCATTAGAATCAGTGAGTTGATCTTCAACAAGCCTCATGGCTGAATCAGGGCCAGATTTTATAATTTAATCTTACATAGCACAAGCTTTGTTGCTAATCTCCTTACTAGCACAATTTTTAATCAAAAAACGATTCCTTTTATTATATGCCCAGAAAGGTATATACATGAAGGTGTGGAACTCTCAAAGACTTTTTTCTTGAATAGCTTTGTTACGAAAATAATCACTTACCTTTGTGTAGGACTTTATGGCTTATAAAGCATTTTTAATTTATCTTCCCACTTGGATGGCAGGGGCAGGTGGTTCCCCCATTTTACAGATAAAGAAACTGAGGCTTGGAGAAGTTAAGATCTCCTTACCAGTTAAAAAGTCTTCCTGGCACTTTACCCCATGTCTCCTGACTGTAACTGGGCTTCTTTTAGGTCACTGTCAAAAAGGCATCAAGTCACATATGGTATTTCTTCACTACATTGTTTTATTATATTTAACTTGGCTCTTCCCAAAAATTAATCTTGAGTTAAAATCAAATTGTGTGAGAAAAGAATCCTATTAGCGTTATAAAAACAATGCTCTTTGTGACATCTCCAAAACCGAGTAAGGATTGCTTTGTAAAATCCGGAGGCTATTTTTCTTTACAAATATTTTACAAGACAAACTTGTACCTTTCTAAAAAAGCACATCTGCTGTAAATTACTCCCTTACAGAAAGAGAGAGAATCACCATCCTTTCTTCCCATCTGAGCTTAAAAGAGATTTGTTGACATATTCTAAGGCCGGCATAGACAAAACAGCACAGGAAAGAGGAGGCGGTCAGCAGGACCAAGGCTTGGCTTTGCTTAAACTAATTCCACATGCCCCATGAACCATTAGCTGTTCTTTATTTCCTGCTCTAAAGATCTGTAGTGAAAATAATCTGGGGTAGGGAAAAGCTGCACTTATTATTTTTTTCCCCCAACAAGATGCTGTGTGAGCAAGGAGAACAGATGAGCCACCTTCAGCAAACCGAGGTCTTTAATAATCCATTTTTCAAACACTACTGGTATTTCCTTTCCAAACAAAGATGGACTGTGACTGGAATCAATTTCATCATTTGTATGGTTACAATTGCCAAGTTGCTGGAAATAATAGCCATTTAAATACTGGATAATATTTTTTATATGAAGCCAACAACAGTTTTATTGCTATCCAATTTCCATGATTTGTTTGTTTGCTGTAAGTTTTCAGTGTTCTGAGAGCATGATGTTTGGGGATAAGGAAAAGTCTTAAGAAGAAATCAGGGGAAAAGCAATGTCAACATTGTGTTAATGACCTGACTCTAATCAACCAAACAAGTGAAATTAGCATTAGGAAAAAATGATTTACTCTACCATTTTGGGCTTTTCTCCCTCAATTTCACTATAAACTGCATAATACAACATCACTTACCCTTTTCAGACGTTGGCATAATGTAGAAAATCAAGGACAAGATTGAGAGTTCGCTTGTCCTCCTTAAGAAGATAATAGGGCTTTTCAATGAAATTCAGCAAAACAGAGGTGATGGTACAAATAAAGTCCTGGCAAATTTTAAGGGAACTAGCCCGTCTTTCTCTATTGATGCCATATGTAGCACATACCTGAATAACAACTTCATGCTCTACGGGATGCTGCTGATATATGGGGTGGGCCTGTCCCCTAAACCCCTTCCTTACTGCAGACTAAATCACTAAAACAGGCTCATTCTGAGGTCAACCTGGAAGAAAACACCAAAGGCCCACTATGCAGCTGATGGCAATAGTGTTATTTACTTAGTTGTGTGGATCATGGTCTGTCTTTCGATTTATTTGGGGAGGAAGGAAGAGGGTGGGAAAGAGCAAAAAAAACATGGGAATCGATTTGAAAAAATATCTCAAATTCTTTCACTGATGATGACCATTGGTTTAATAGGATAAAATAATTGCTTCAGAAATAGCAGTTTATATATTTGCATTCAAAACCTCTGCTTTTAAAATAAAAGTAGGATAGGTAGGGGTTGAGTCGATGATGTAATTTCCTGGGCTGGTCCTAATCAGGCAGATGGATGTCGTGGGCTTGAATCCTCTGGTACATTTTATAGCCGTGTGATCTTGTATAAGTTAGTTATCCTCTCAGATACTCAGTTTCCCCATCCGTAAGATGGAAATAATGTCTACCTGATAGTGTTGATGTGGAAACACAGTGAAATCATGTATATAAAGCAACTGGCACATTAGATATTAAATGTTTCCTTTTCTCCACCAATTGTCTTTCTTCCCAAAGGGTAACATTTTCCTTTTTTGCCTAATTTCTCTCTCTCTCTTTCTCTTATTTTCCTTTCTTTTTCCTGGGTTTGTATTCAGAAGCCTGATTATCCGTCACTTCACTCACATCACCTCCTCATTTGAGTAGCGTTTGGTTTAGTCAAAATTCAGTCCATTCTTTTCATTCATTTATTCAATAAACATTTACTAAATGACAACTATAGATCAGACACTATTCCAGGCTCTGGGGATACAGGGATAAATAAGACAGCACCAAACAAACATATAAATAAACAAAGAAGAACAGCAGAAAGTAAAAAGTGCAACGAAGAGACTTGAAATAGGTGCATCCGCTGGAGAGCAACCTAGTGGTCAGGGAGGGCTGCTCTGAGAATAAATTGTGTAATTGAAAGCTATTTTGGTCAGAAAAATAGAAACTACTCTAGGCATTTCAAACAAACAAATTTAACACAGTGAAATGGCTACACTGGTGATGAAAGAACTGAGAATCAGGTAGAGTGACAGACATTAGCAATGCAGGGAGCCACTGCCAGAGGGAGGGGTTGGTCCTGGAGCCCAGATGCTAGACCACATGGACAACCACGGCAGGAACCAGAGCCAGCCATGGATAGGTCTGCTTGGCAGTATTTGCGATTATGGAGCAGAGGCTGTCTCTGTCTGGTGGGGAGCTGAACCATGGCGGAGATCCAGCATCTGCTCACTGCTGCAGCAGAGGGGACAACCAGGGATACATGGGGGGCGGAGAGAAGAAAGGGAAGGAGAAAGAGGAAAGAAAAACAGAGAGAGAGAAATTGTCCTGTTTTTTTTTCCTCCTTCTCTCCTTCCAAACTCCCACTGGCCAGATACCCCAAAAGCCGTTGTCAAGGGAGCTGGGAAACGTGGTTTGCAGGAGAAGGGTGGGTGGGGATCAACCTGGAAGCAAAAAGGCAATAACCAGAACCAGATCTGAATGACAGGAAGGAGTTAACCAGGAGAAGATCAGAGGAACCAGCACAGGTAGTGTAAATTCTCTAAGTGAGAAACAAACTTAACTTGCTGGAGGGGACAAAGGATGCCTAGAACATGACAGTAGGTGAAGGGGAGAGTGGCATAGGAAGATATCAGAGAAGTGGTGCCACAGAGGGCCTTGCAAACCAGAATAAAGAGTGGGATTTTATTATAAGCATGATGGGAAGCCACTGGATTGTTTCAACCAGGGAAATAGCTTGATCTAATTTACTTTTTTTTTTTTTTAAGATTGGCCCTGAGCTAACATCTGTTGCCAATATATATATATTTTTCTTATTCTCCCCAAAGCCCCCCAGTACATAATTGCATATCCTAGTTGTAGGTCCTTCTGGTTGTGCTATGCGGGATGCAGCCATGTGGGTCATGGCCTGATGAGTGGTGCCATGTCCGCGCCCAAGATCTGAACTGGTGAAACCCTGGGACAAGGAAACGGAGCATGTGAACTTAACCACTCAGCCATGGGGCTGGCCCCTAATTTACATTTTTAAAAGACCATTTAGGCAAAATGTATTGTAGAGGAAGAACAAGATAGCAAGCTACCATTATGGTCCACAAGGGCGTGATAGCTGAGACCAAGGTGGACATTTTCAGAATGTTTTGGAAGTCAAGTCACCATAGACATGTTAATAGATTGTATCTGGGAGGTGAGAAAAAGAGAAATCAAGGAACTGCCTACATTTTTGGCTTGAGCAAGTGGGTAAATGAGGCTGGTTTTATTGAGCTAGAGAAGAGTAGAGGAAGAGCAAGCTTAGGAAAAGAGTAGATGAAGAGCTGCATTTGGGCCACGAAACAGTATGAGATGCCTGTTGGATATCCAGCAGGTGATAAAATAGGTGGATGGATATATGAATCAAGGCTGAAGACAGAGATTTTAAAGTCCTTGGCATTTAGAAGGTCCTTAATGTCAAGCGAATGGAAGGAGTCACCCAGGGAAGGAATATGGACAGAGGGGGCCCAGAAAAGAGCCCCAAGGCACAACAAAACTTAGCTGCTGTTGAGAAGATGAGAAGGAGACTGAAAAAGGCTGAGGTACAAGAAAATTAGGAAGAGGCTTCATAGAAGTCAAAAGAAAGTTTATGAAGAAGGAGGGCGGGGTAACTTCCCTGAAACTGCTGTAAGATGAAGATGTGCCAATGGGTTTGGCCAACGGAGTTTATCTACAAAAGCAATTTCAGTTCAGTGGCGGGAGTAGAAGCTTTGGATAGATTGAGCAGAGAACATAAGTGAAAAGTGGACACGCTAACTGCAGACACCTCTCATAAAAATCTTTGCTGTAAAGGGTTGCTAAAAAATGGGGAGGGTGCTGAAGAGTTTATGCATGGGGTCAAAAGAAAGGATTGTTTTTTTAAAGATGGAAAATATAGCCTTCCTACCCAAATTATGTTCTGCATTTTAACAAGATCCCCAGGTGATTCATATGCATATTAAAGTTTGAGAAGGGCTATCCACCAGCCAGCATATTTACTTGTTCTTGGAAAGATCTAGCATAGAGGAGAAAGGGATGGTGCAGAAACGGGACACTAACTGCAGGAAGAGCAGTGTGTTTGGGAATGGTTGGGAGAGAGCCCAAGTGGAGGGAAGAAGCAGGAATACTCCTCCCCTGTGACCAGACGGGAGGGAAGAGAGTGGTGTGGATGAGATGGGTCTTAGATTTGGCGGATGAAAGATGTAAAGTGGTGGGAGTTCCTAACTGCTTCTGCTTTCTCAATGACGCAGGAGGCAAAGTCACCAGTTGAGAGTGAGCAAGAGCAGTGGCTGATGGTGGAGGCTGACAGAGACACGGGCAGGTGTGAAACTGTCTTTCACTGGCAAATACACTGTCCTTCTCAGGTCTGTTCACAGGCCCGGTGGGGTGATTTATATGTGCTTTGCACTGTCCAACTTGCTATTGATTTTGCATTTCAGTCTCTTTCACTGCCTTAATAAAATTAAGAATTTTATCCATCTTGCCTAGCCAGTCTTTTATTTAACCCCCTTTTATAAAGCTTAAGAGGATGTCACATACCTTACTGTTAAAATGTCTAAGCCGGTATTGTGTTCAATAGCCATGATTTGCTCCTATAAGGAGAAAAAAGACCCTTCTTTTGGATAACGACTACCACTCCAGGCCCTGCCCTAGGAGAACTGAGGCGATCCAGCCTGTGCCTGACCAAAACCTGGCACTTAAGAACAAGAAGATATGGCTCGATTACTTTTTTCTTTCTCACTAATTCCTGCCTTCTATACTTGGCCTGTTTGATTCCTAGGGAGACCAAAGACAGTTCTTGGCTAAGTAACTGGATAAACAATCTAGAACTTGGCCAGGTCACAGGACATTTATGTTTGTTTCATTATGTTGGCATGGTAGCAGAAATTCAGTCTCTAAAGTATGTGACCAGCCCAGCAGATTTATATTCTCCATCAGGGAATAATTTGTTGTTGCCGCAAAGGAGCTTTGTTGACCTCTGGATCCATTTGCACCCAACTGGTTGTATTAAAGATAAAAAAAAAAAAAAAGTTACTATGTCCCATGGCAAGCTGCTTTAGTTTTAGTAACGTTTGTTATCTTAGTCTTGGCTCTTTAAATAAGCATCCTTCAAGTCCATATTCTGAGTAGAACTTCTACCCCAGTCCTGTTTGTGCCGGAGGTTCCAGGCTCAAATAAGAATAAGGAATTGTTTTCGAAGTAAGGTAGAAAGAATTGGTGACAGAGAAAGCTCTGCACACAGGTGGTGACCCAGAGGCAAGTTTCAAAGACATTCCCTGTAGAATAAGGTGCTCGTTGGGAGTCTCACAGAAGTGCCCCGGCAGCTGTCTGTAAGTTGCACTCCTGTCATCCTGTGACACTCATTCTTCCCTGCTGACCCCTCATCCCCAAATGTCTCAGAAGGGAATTACAAATAGATACTTGTCACCATTTGGGAACCTCTGTAATAAAATCAAACACTTTGAGTTTTGGATCGCGGTTAATGTTAGCAACTCTAGCCAAACACACACACATTAATTACAGGAGAAGTTGATCAACATCAAATCAAGCACCTGTTTTAAAAGTGTAAAGAAAACCTCCAAGAGGAAGGAATTAGGAAATCGTGCCACTGCAAGATAGACAGATCTCACTTCCAGTTCTTTTCTTTGAGTATACATTCCAGGAGGACACAGAAAATTACTTTTGGTATATTTTCCTGCAGAGCTTAATAAATCACTATAGACTTAGAGGAATTTAAGTCTAATCTGAGTCTAATCTGGCAAATTTATCCTGAATTTGTAAAGTGTTTCACCCACTGCTTGGTGTATAGCAAATTCTCAAAAATGTTACTTATTACCATTTTAATGTTATTACTATTATTTTTCTTACCATCGAGTGTTGGAAGATGGATTACAATAAATATTGACTTTTCCTACCTAATTTTTGATGTTTCTATGATACCAGATACACTCAAATGTTTAGATGCCTCTGTTTACGAATGTGCCCTGATTGTAAGCCTGAAAGTTACAACAATCTGCTCTTCCTCAAACACACTGTGCAGAGTTGATAGAAAGTATTTTTAACCTTCTGGTTTGTGTGACTTTTTGGCACATCTACCAGTATTATGAGTTATATATTTTATCTGAGCCAAACTGCTGCTATGCAGAAACACAAATAGAAGGATCATTCTCCAGACAGATAGCTGTCTCTGATAGGGAGACAAAGACGACATTATAAATTGACATTTACAAAAGAGAATTTTTTTATTATTCACTTTATTAGTCTAAATGCCAAAATTTTCCTAATTTCTGCATTCTTGTTTTTCTTTCTATTTCTGAGAATCATTTAAATAATTTTCTTTAGTAAATGTGCACTTATTTATTCCTTTAAGTTAGTAGCGATAATGGGCAATTATCAATTAAAACTGTAAAATAAGGGATGCCAGGTGGCAATGAATGGTCATTTTGTGATGAGCCACCTAGTGGCAAACATCCTGTGAGTTTCATCAGTTTGAGGGCAGAAAATTGTCCTCAGTGACTGTATTTAAGAAACATGGTTTAACAAATATTAAAAGGCAGAATTGCCACACTACAGAAAGGATTCATTGACAGGTAATTCTTTAACATTGCTGATTGTTATGGTTTTTTTCTGCCAGGATAAATTGTTCATCCATCTAAAGGTTTGGATATTTCCCCTTAGCACCCTATTAACTTAATCAAGAAATTTAATCATCATTTTAGTCGCTTAAACAATTAGCCAAATCATCCAGGTATGGTTTATAAAATTGTTTTTATATATTTATGTTATGTTTTATACCTATAATGTTTAAATTTAAAATTGAATTTTCCATAATTACTTCTAGAGTAATTTTATCTATTCCAAATATGACAAATTTGATCATTCTCCTCTGCTTTATTATTTAAGTGAGCTCCTTGTGCTAGAGAGTGTTAAAAATTACTTGGAACACATATTGGAAAATCGTTTTGTGAAATTAGTGTTTCAAAAAATATTTTAATGCAATTGAAGTCAGAGAGCAAGGAGAAGCAGAGAATTTTCCACTAAAAGTCCTGCTTTATCTTATTTGCAGGAATTATATGAGTGATGAGGAATTTCTCAGGGCTAAAAGGTGGACATCAAAAGGTTTGTGGCTTTAGGCAAACATCCAAAACCCATACTAACGTAATAAGTTCTCCAGTGTCCTCAGGCACAGCAATACGATCGATAGAAGATTTCCATCTTCTTTCCTTAGAACAAAATTCTGGAGGTCACGGAGAGGCTCTGTGTATATTTTGTATCAGCACATCGTAGGTGCTAATCATTGGGGTCTTAGGATGGTCACAGCTCCCCAGGCAATACTCCCTCCCCATATCAATAAAATGGGATGATCCATATCTTAAAGGAGCATTAGTAGGATTAACTAAAATGTTTGATTGAAAAATTAGTCCCTTCCCCATTTCTAAACAAACTTTTAGTTCTTCATTCAACCCAGGACATGGTGATAGATGTGGGGGAAGCAGAAACAGGAGGGAGGCAGCCTGAGAGTCTTCTCTATGCCCAGTACTGAGCGAAACTTTTCACTTCTGCTTGACACGCACTCTGCAAGCAACTCTGCAAAGACCATAGTATTAGGCTAATTTTGCAGATGGAGAAATATAACCTTAGAAAGATCACAGAGTGTGTAAGTGGCTGAGTGGGGACCAGAACCTAGAGCTGTTTGTAGTCAAAAAACAGTGAGAAAACAAAAATCAGGTCTAATGTTATAGAAAAGCTCAATGTATACATAACCCTGTTCAGTTGAATAACTCCAGTTCTAGTGCTACGATCCCTCCTACGTGCAGAGTGATATTGTAATTAGCATTCAAATTATCCCCTCATGTACCTCCAATACTCACTAAATGTACCAGCTGCCACTTACATACCACCACTATCCTTTCCAGAATTTCTGTAAGCACTGCTGATCAAATGCAAACACTCACTAGTACTCATTAAAATAGCTGTTCATTCCTCTATAGACAGACATGGCATGAAAAATATGAATTTTTTTTAGGAGCAGTCTTATAACACTTATTGCACTTCCCTCCAATCATAAAAATAATACATGTTCATTGTAGAAAATTTGGAAGATAAAAACAATCTTAGAAGAAAGCTAAAATCTCTGGTAAACTAACATTTTAGAGTATATCCTTCCAGTCTCTTTTCTATTTATTAATCTTCTTATAATTATTAATCATGTGATTATGTGTCAAGCTTTGCGTCAGATGCTGTAGATTCAATGAACAAGACAGACTTGCTCTGAATCCCTGTCACTGAACATGTAAATTTGTTGCATTTTACAGAGGAAATGTGTAGTGTGCACACATATGCACACACTTCTTGCTTTTAATTTCCAAATGCTGAGCATTTTATTGATTCCTCTATTTTATCATTATAAATAACAATGCAAAGAACATCTTTGTACATAATTCCTTGGTACATCTTTTATAATATCCTCAAGCGAAGGTCCCAGAACTTTATTTTTTTATTTTTATTTTTTTTTGGAGGAAGATTAGCCCTGAACTAACTACTGCCAGTCCTCCTCTTTTTGCTGAGGAAGCCTGGCTCTGAGCTAACATCCGTGCCCATCTTCCTCTAGTTTATACGTGGGACGCCTACCACAGCATGGCTGCCAAGCAGTGCCACGTCCGCACCCGGGATCCGAACCAGCGAACCCCGGGCCGCCGAGAAGTGGAACGTGCGAACTTAACCGCTGCGCCACCGGGCCGGCCCCTGGTCCCAGAACTTTAAATGCAGGATTGAAGAATATACGTGTTCTTAAAAGTCTTCAAAATTAAAAAATAAGGTTTTAAAAAGCTAGATAATACAAATTCAGACTAGCATGGTAAAACCACCTTTTTACTCCCTGGCTCCCAGCCAATTTGCTCCCCTTCCTGGAAGCAACCAATGTCATCAATTTCTTACATATTCTTCCAGAGATTATTCTGTGCCTAGTCAAGCAAATCCATATGGTCATGAGTATGTGCGTGTATTATTTTCTTTCCTATCTTCTTTTCTTAAGGCACAATTAGTAGTATATTATAAACATTGCCAATGCTTTTTTTCCTACTATGTCTGTGTACATCGGAGATTGTTCAGTGCTAAAAACAGTATCAGTGCAAGAAAGCTTCCTCATTCTTATAGCTGCATAGTAGTCCATTGTATTGATATACTATAATTCATTTCATCAGTTTCCCCTTAATGGATGCTTAGGTTCTTTACTAACGTTTTGCTACTACAAAAAAGTGGAAGCAAAGAATACCTTATGAATATGATAATTTCACGCATGAGTAAGTGTATCTGTAGGATAAACTTCTGGAAGTGGAATTGTTTGGGCACAGGATTTGCATTTTTGTAATTTTGACACCTACTGCCAAATCTCCTTCCAAAAGAGATTGTACAATTTCCACTCCCACCAGGGGGACACGGAGGCACCCAATTTCTTGCCAGGCTGCACTGGAGACATACATCCCTCTTGTCTTCCACAAGTTTTCAGGAATATTTGGAGACCCAGACAAGTTACTGTGGGGGCTCCATAGTATCAGTTTTTACACTTTTAACCAAATATTTGTCCACATTATGCTTTGAATTAAGTGATAATCATTTTGATTTATGGGATTATTCAGTACATAATATATATTAGACAAGGGGATAGTTTTCCCCCGGCTATAAAAATGGCCAAATCAGTTCAGTATTTTACAGCCTAGGAGACTCATGAATAATTTCCAAACTATTAATAAATTAAGTAGAATTTTTCTTGTTAAACATCAATTTATACCAAAATTGCTATACTGAAAGAGATTTTAATGTTATTTATAGATTATGTCCAAAGTATCTAACCCCATAAGTATGTTTGAATAAATGTTTCTATTTTACTGCTTTGGATGGGTTTTCAAGTAGGAAAATTCAACAGAGTAGTAGAGACAGGCAGTGTAGCATTCCAGTAAAGGACAAAAGCTGTACACCAAACAGTCTCAGGTTGGAAACCTGGTTTGCTAACTATGTGTGCTGGTGGACCTTATCTATCCCAGATGAGCTTCAGCTTCTTTCCCTATAGAAAGTGACTGATAATACTTGAGTATTGGAAATATTAAATGACAAACACTAAGTACTCAATAAATAGCTAGCACTATCACTTATAATACTGTTGTGGAAGTACAGTCCCAAGTCCAAATAGTCTATCTCATTCTAAGATGTGTTTCCATGTTTATATAGATAAGTAAGCAACATAAATATAGGTTGACCCTGAGAATTTAGCATAATCAAAATCATAATCTTGTTCAGTTAATCTAGAAAGATTAACACCAAAGTGCCAGACTTAAATACCTACAAATGTATGTGCACAAATATTTTAAATGAAAGAAACAAAGAATACATGAAAATCTTTGTGTGGATCTTTTTTTTTTTTTTTTGAGGAAGATTAGCCCTGAACTAACTACTGCCAATCCTCCTCTTTTTGCTGAGGAAGACTGGCCCTGAGCTAACATCCATGCCCATCTTCCTCTACTTTCTACATGGGATGCCTACCACAGCATGGCTTTTGCCAAGCGGAGCCACGTCCGCACCCAGGATCGGAACCGGTGAACCCCGGGCCGCCCAGAAGCGGAACAGGCAAACTTAACCGCTGCACCACGGGGCCAGCCCCTGTGTGGACTTCTTCTGAGTCCTTCTCAGAAGGTAATACTAGAGGTAAGCTCTCACTGGCAAATCTATACTATGCAGTTGTATCTGATTTACTGAGATCAGCTGGAAAGGACACTGCATGATTTTTTTGACTAGCAGAAAAAACTCATGAACTCACTGAGAGTGTTCTCTGGGCTTGGCACCATACCAGGCACTGGACAGAGTGCTAAACTCAACAGACACGGTCCCTGACTTCCTGGTGCTTATAGTCAGGAAAATATCAGAAGACAGTGCAAGTCAGATATACTTTCCCTGCCTTCCTGGTGGTAGCAGAAGCACTGCCTAGCCGGGTGTTATCTAACACATCAGTGCAAACAGCCAATGGATGAAACAGACTGTAAGCCAGAGTAGTCAGCTCCGATATGGGAATGTAGCGTGATTTCTGGATCTCTAGGTACCTAAATAGTTAGACGTCATTTATTACCAAATATACTTATTGCTATTGAATACTGAATAAGGAAGTTTCCTGAGTGAACACCAAAAAGGAAAAAGGAAAATAAAATGGGGAATCCTGTAGTTTTATTTAGGTAGCTCTAATTTTGTACACACGTTCTCATGCGTTTGAAATAACTATCACTGAGTAATATCAGTTTCCACTAACTGCTAATAAATAGTGACATAAGTTATAAAGTTACATTTCACGGATAGAAAATCTGATTTGATTTCATTAGAACTTGAAATCTCAAAATTAGCTAAATCTTTTTTACCAGAAGAGAAGCAAACAGCTAGAGCCACGAATAATGCACATTCACCACCTAGCGGCATTTGTAGCAAACTGCAGGTATGTTACACTTAAAACAGTATATTCTGCTAATTTTACTTGTGGATAACATCAGAAACTACAGATAACTCTCATTTTCTAGATAATTTACGATCTTTTACCCCATAGCAAGTTAACAGAATAACTTCCTTTTTTCTTCCCTCTCAATTCCCACTGCACTGTCTAGACCAGACCACCCTCCCCTTATCCAGGCATTATATCATTATATCACTCCTCTGCTTAAGAAATACGAAATAAATTCCTTTGCAATTCATCCAGTGGAAGCACCTGGGCCCGATGCAAAGTGCCTGATTCTGAACTTGCTCAGCAAGTTGAATTCTAGCAAGAGGATCAGGTGTGACCAGTCTGTGAGCATCGATCTCGCTTCCCAGACTGTCCCTGTACTGAACTCCCCACCTGAAGCTTCCTTCCTCCCTCCCCTCCACCTGGGGAATTGCTACCCATTCTTCAAGATTTAGCTTAAAGCCCATTGCCTGCAAGAAGCCTTTCCTCGATGACTGCCGTCCATTCATCTCTCCCTGTAAAGAATTTTAAGAATGATGATTATTGCCTGAGATTTACCCTTGATTAGTTTTTGCTGCCCGCTTATTAGTGTCTTATATCTGCAGACTGGTAGACGGTTTCTCTGATGCAAGAAACGGCTTGTGGGCAGCGATTGTTCTTGCATATTTTTAAACACCCCTCTCCACTGTACCCAGCTCAGTGACGAGCACAAAGCCCAGTAAATACTGGAGGGTTGCACCCACCAACCCCTAATAGCGTTTCATTATTCTGATCTTTTAGGCTACAGATGATTCCCAGGTGTGGCTTCCAATCACTGTCATCTTTTGCTAGTTAAAACACATGTGATCTTTTCAACAGCAGCGGTAGCTTCATGTCAATGTATCTGCATATTCAGTGAGGAGGAGAACTGGCATGATGTTTCCTAGTAATTGAAGCTGAGAGAACAGTTCTTCTTTGATTACCTGGCTATTTAAGGTGAAAGTTAGGGTTAATATTGGCAAGGATTTGTCTCATTTATTCACTTCACTTTGTATTTGCAGGTCAGTTGTAAGTGATTTATGAATACCTTTCAAAGGTCACTATCCATCTTTAATATACATCAATCTTAAGTAGCAACCTTCCACTTTGAAGAAAGAAACTTACTGTTTCACACACACGTTAGACAAGAATGTGGTCTGATCAACAGGGCATGGGATTCATGAAATCAACATTCATTCACGTGACATCACCTGAGGCAGCCAGCACACTTCTGGTTCTGATTAAAACTACTGCAACAACAACTGCTGGATCTAGGGGAACACTTTGTTCTTAAATTAATTTAAATAGATCCTGGAATAACAAAAGGTATTGAACTTCACCACATGTGCCCTCAGTGGCATGGCATTCTAATAGGAAGACGTGTTGGTCTTAATAAAATGGATAATCCAAGATGTGCACACCCAGCCCACTGGCATCTCTAACCTCCATTTAACCCTGTAGTTATAAGCAGACAACAGCATCTTAATATTCTTTAATTTGGAGTAAGGTTTAAGACAGTTTTAAATACATTTTTATAAGGCTCAAATCTCTTCATCACATGAAGTGTTACAGCAATTACTTGCCAGACACAATATTTTCTTGAATCATACACATATTGAAAATATATGTATATATACATTACAAAAATAAAATTCATGTTGACTTATCATTCTTAAAATAACTTTCTCCACTCATATCCATTTATCTCTAGACAAACAGTCATTGAAAATATGATTTGCCAAGGATTTGAATTTGTGTTTCTACAGGCTGCATACTCTTACAATAAAAAAGTAGAAAAATCTACTTACACGACTTCAGTTATCATGGTTGAATTTGATTTTTTAGATATAAATAACCAAACTCTCTCAGTGTAAGCCTGACACTGATAATGAATATGTTTCAGATGGCAGCAGGAAAACGTACTACCGCTGCAATTAAATGCAAATGTTTTGAGTGCATGCAGTATGAAAGTCGAGTTTAAGCCACTGAATGAGGAAATTCAGAAGTTAAGTGGCTCAAAAGGAATAATTTAAACCCGCTGAGTCAGGTTTTCCCAGTGAACAAGCTGCCCCGTGGGAGTAAATCCAGTGTGGTTGTAAGTGGTAGAAACTCTGCCTGTTAGATTTCATCATTTTGATATGAATGGAGACATTATTCCTGACACCTGAGCAATTTTTATGCAAAGTACATAGAGTTTCATTCTGAAAGAGGCCCTGCCTGTTTATTTGGTCAGTCAGCCCGTATTTCCTGAGTACCCACTGTGTGCAGAGGGTCATAAGCCCAGCATTTAAAGAGATATTGGACTTTCGTGCCCTTGAGGGGCTGAAGAGTTCCTACATGAAAATGTCTTCAAATACTTGAGAATCCTGAGTCAATTAATCTAGGGGGAGTGATTAATTAGGTAGGTGGGATTAACCAAAGAAGACTTCTTAGAGAAGGTGAGGACATAGGATGCAGAAACACACAAGTTATTGTATGAGGAGGAGTTGTCAATGTGCTGAATAAAGCCAAGAATCCACGTCAGGGAGAACTGAGGTGGAGGAAGCTGGTGGGGAAGCTGCCCACAGCCTCAGTGACCAAGGGCACCTGTTCAGCCATCTTGGTCCCATCTTCTTCCTCCCTGAAGTGAGAAATGTTCACTGCTCATTTTCAGTCTATGAGTCATATGAGAGAACACTGATAAGTAAATTAGTCTTATTTACAATGCTGTTGCCAAAACTTATAATTTCAGGTATTTCACAGAAAATACTCAGCTTCTGGAGATACTCTCACTTAGGGACCCTTGTAAATCAAAATCTTAAATTAAAAAAAGGAACTAACGATCCCTCACAATAGAAGTATAAAAATGGAACCCTGGTTTATGCATCACTAATTGTACTTTTCTTCCTAAACCGAAGTATGAGAGAAAACATTGAGATATTCAGTTTCCAACATTCAAATATTTGTATCTGCTTTAAGTAAATAAAGTGACTTTACTTCTCCTCTTGTATTAATAATTATGGTGTTAAATTCGAGACGGAGTCTGATAGGAAAGCAATCCTGGATGATGAAAGGGAAGTAATGCAAGCTCAGGATTCAGTCCTGACAGCTGCTGTGGGAGGCTCTGCTAACGCTTCTATGTGCCTTATTTTAAAATGAGTTTAACTTGTGTTTAGCTTCCTCTCCGATGCTTCAATAATAGTTGAGTCTAAGCAGCCCATGCTACCAACTTAGGAACCTCCTCGAGCGAGAGCCGATAGCACCTTCTGGGTGGGGAATTTCTGCAAAGCGGCTTACGAGAGAAGAATGGTGGCATCGCAGAGGGGAAATGCTTGCATGGCTTGACTTGGAATTCCCCTCTGTGATTTGCTAGCTGTGACTTTGCATGAGTTTCTTTATCTCTCTAAACCTCAGTTTCCTCATATGTAAGGTCTGGGCTAATAGTAATATCCATTTCTTAGGTTTGTTATAAGGATCAAATGAAATGATCCAATTCAAAGGCTTTTCCCAGTGCTTGGCCCACAGCAATATTCCATAAATGTTAGCTCTCATTTTATTTCTAGAATGTTCAAATGACATCATGTAAGCTGCATAGTTTAAGGCAAAATCTTGAGTGTCATTAAGGCAATAAAATATCAGGGTGAAACTCCTGCAAAGTGGAAAACTGTAAGAAGAAATTACTCTGTAACACATCTATGGTAGCACAACAGCAGAAAATGGAGAGAGTGCACGCCTTCTTTATTAGTTTTAAGTATTTCTACTGGTTTTTAATTTCTTGGGCCTGGTGATACTAAGAAAATGGAGTGCCACGGCTGTCATTTGTTTTGGTCACTGAAGTCAGAGTTGAACAAGGAACTGTGGCTGCTGTGAGATCAAACACACGAGTCTTCCCCTGGGTCCGATGGCTTGCCTCCAAAGGCAGTGGTGAAGAGAAGCACAGGCTAATGAACCCAATTATTGCCTGTTAAAACCGCTTCAAAAGAAGAAAGAATAAGGAACTTCTGAAGCCTCTTGGTTTTGCCAAGAACTTGACAACAAAATATCCCTTTGGTGTTTAAGAATTTAACGTTAAGTTTTTAACTGGAAGGAAGCATAAAGAAAAATACTATATTAAACTATCAACAGCATTGGTTAACGTGAAGAAGTGGTGTCTCTGTCCCTTCATGTCAGATCAAAGAAACTTCAGTTTAGATCATCTTTCTATCTATGGTGCATGTACTTCAGGCAATAATTCAGTCATTGAAACTGTCTTGAACATTATTATCCACCAGGCTGTGTGCTGAGGGTGAGCAATACAAAGATGAATAATACTCAGTCCTGCCCATAAGAGAACAGGCTAGTGAACAAATCCTTAGGATCCTATCTGATCAATTCTATACTGGAGGTATAGAAAGGCTGGGATCTGGCTGACTGGTGGAAGTAAGGAAGAATTCACCGGGAAAGCAAAATGATGTTATCATCTACCAATGAGAACAATCAGGAACAAACATCTAACAAAATGTTAAGGAAAACATCAATGTAATCCAACATAAAAAAAAAAAAAAATCTAGGGGCCTATTCACTAGTTTGTCATTCCTACTATTTTTCTGCAAATGGGACTAAGTCAGAAATGGTTACACTAAAATTAACCCAAAAGTTACATTTGGACAAGTATTAAATGTTGGGCTTATTAGCAAACCTGCAAACTTACTTATATTCAATTCAACAAAAAGATAATTGAGGATCTACAATATGCCAAGCAGTGAACTCACGCTAGGGAGAGGGAGAATACAGCAGAGAAGACAGAACTAAAGGAGAAAGCTTGCAGCCTCAGGAAGGCGAAACAAGATAAGGGAGAATTTGAAAAATACTTTATGACAGGTGCCAACAAGTTGCTATCAGGGATGCAAACTCAAATTCCTACAGAGGCCAGGCTGGGTGGGAGAACAAGCCCCATGGAGAAGGCGCAACCACGACCCAGCTCCCTGGATCATGGCCATGTAGGCATGCAGACCCAGTGTTGCCAGAACTTCGTATTTTTCAAGAGAAGCTCAAAATCCAGATGTTTTGGAGAGATCTTCTGATTTTTCAAGATTGTTTTAAAATCCCATCCACAGCAGAATTCAACCCCTTGGCTGTCAGTTTGCAGACTCTGTGCTTCCAAACTGCGCAAGGAGCAATGATGGTGGATAACAGGATGGTAGAGGGCAGGGTTAAGCGCAGGGGCGTAAGCACTGGATTCAAATTCTACCCTGCCTGTGCTGTGCAGACATGGCCCCATCCTTAAAATAGCTTTGAGTTTTGGTTTCACTGTCTTTAAACTGGAGATAAACAGATCTGTCTAATGGGGTTTTTGTGAGAAGAAAATGTGAGCTAGCATATAGTAAGCTCCCCGCAAATGACATATGTAATATTATCTTCAGAAAAGTCTCCATGTAGGAAGGGGGATAATTGCTTGTTCTCAAGGGATAGGTAGGATTTGGGCCAGCAGAGAAGGCCCAGCTTTCCAGGCATTCTAGAGAGAGAAAGCAAAGGCTTGGATACTGGAAAGAGGCAAAAGATCCTGTCTTGGGAAGGTAATGTTACCTGGTTTGGCTGGAACAGAGAGTACATGACAGAGTGCAGAGGGATGAATACCAGAATGCAGACTGTGACCTAAGCGCTGAAGCTCCTTGAATGCCACCCTAAGGAGGGCTGGACTTTATGCCATGGGAAAAGAGGAGACAGTAAAGTTTTTGAGCAAGGGATCAGAATTAGATCAGGGCTGTTCTTTATGTTGCATTCACCCAACCAATATTTACCGAGGGCTTACTATGTGCCAGGCACTCTATCTGGTGCTGGGGGTGCAATGGTGAACAAGGCAAACAGACAAGGTCCCTGATCCATGGCATTTATATGCTAGAGGCCATGGGAAGCAGATGTGGGTTGGACTGCAGGAGCCCGGGGTAGAGAAGACTAATTGATTGGCCATTGCTAGTTCCAGCAAGAGGTAATGAAGGTCTGATTTAAGGCAGCAGTAGTGAGCTAACCAAGGAGATGAGTCAAGCGATGGTAGAGAGAGAAGCAACAGAAGTTGTCGGCAGGACTCAGGTTTTTGAGCTGGAGTGAGTATGCAGTTATGACGGCATTAGCAGAAACAAGGAAGGCAAGAGTAGATACCAGCTTGCTGGCAAGAATGATGAGTTGACTTTATCCTAGCAGAGTTTTGATAAATGGCACCCTAGTCCGTTAATGCTCCATCACTGCAGCATCTTAGCCAAATGACCATTTTTGAAGCAGCTGAGTTTTCTTACCAAAAGGCAATTCCTGATTGAATTACATCCAGAGATTTGATACCAAGACTAAACCTATGTTTAGCTCATTTCCTAAAACACAGTATGAAAGGCAGAGCCTGAACACAAAGCAACTTCTGTCAGATAACCATCTGATTTTAAGATGGTGAAAAACAAGTAGAGAAGAAAGATTCCAGAGCACTTCTATGATGTACATAGCTCCCATGCACATAGAATAAAAATGTTCTCCAGCCACATCTCATGCTCATGGATTTCTTTCCACATAAACCCAATTACAACAAAGTCCGAGAGGAAGTTTAGGGGCTTGGTTCGAGGACTTGCCTAATGACCACCTTTTTGTAGGGGAACAGTATACCCACAAGTGAACTAAACTTTTCCCCAAATGGGTGTATTATAATATTCTAGATTGGGGATTCCATAACTGCGCCCAAGCTCAAAGAGTGCTCTTTGCTGCAAGATATGAGGTGAGATGAAGAGGTTGCCCTGGTTTTCTTGATCTTTTCTTACAGAGTGGCCATTTCTTTTCATTACTGCTGAAGGAACAGGGAGAAGGCATGTGTAATATATACTAAAACGTACTGGATCCTCTGGTCTCATTTTCACTTTGTCTCATTTTGCTTCTTTTCAAGGAGTAGATAGAGGGCAGTTAGAGGAATGTGAAAGACAGAGGTGGAGAGAAAAGAGACATTCTATTGTTTTCCATCTGAATATCTTCAACAAAATCATCAAGTACTCGTGCAGAGTGAAATTAAGGGCAAAATCACTATATTTATATTCCTAGCATCTAGCACAGTGCCTGACACATAGTTGGTACTTAAAAATACTTCAAGTGGGGCCGGCCCCATGGCCGAGTGGTTAAGTTTGCACGCTCCACTTCAGCAGCCCAGGGTTCGGATCCTGGGCGCGGACATGGCACCACTCATCAGGCCATGTTGAGGCGGCGTCCCACATGCCACAACTAGAAGGACCCACAACTAATATATACAACTATGTACTGGGGGAGGGGTGGGATTTGGGGAGAAAAAGAGCAGAAAAAAAGAAAAAAAGAAGATTGGCAACAATTGTTAGCTCAGGTGCCAATCTTTAAGAAAAAAAATACTTGAAGAAATAAATGTGTTGATGAAATAAATATTTGTATAAGAAATAAGTGTTTATTTATAGTAGTGAGTAAACAGAGAATCAACTTTATTTAATGACTCTTCCAGCATTCAGTTGCACATAACAAAGTTTCAACTAACAGTAGTTTAGGTAATAGAGTTAATTTTCCTCATATAGGAAGTGAAAAAGTTGATGGTTACTGGTGTTATTTTAGATGTTCAAAATATCACTGAGGCCCCAAGAACTTTCTATGTTTCCATTCCATTATCCTCTTTTTTATGGCCTCATGGTAACAGGATGGTCATCCCAGCCCTAGGTATTACACCCACATTCAAGACTAGATGAAAAGAGGAAAGATGGAACCAGCAATATCCGTCTTTTTTTTTTTTCTTTTGGTGAAGAAGATTGGCCCTGAGCTAACATCTGTTGCCAATCTTCCTCTATTTTTTATGTGGGATGCTGCCATAGCATGGCTTGATGAGTGTTGTGTAGGTCTGCGCCTAGGATCCAAACTGGTGAACTCCAGGCCGCTACAGTGGAGTGCGCAAACTTAACCACGATGCCATCAGGCCAGCCCCAATATCTGTCCTTTTTTATCAACAAAGTAAAAAACTTCTCTAGATACCCTCAGAAAACATCTTCTTCTAGCTCTTTGGAAAGAACTATATTAGATAGCCCTTCATAACTGTAATGAAACCTTAGAAAATGAGTATTTGGCCAGATTCTTTGCCATTATGTACAAAAATTAGTATTCTATTAGCAAGGGAAAAGGCAAACATGGACATTGGGTAGACAAAAGTGTCTGCAAAACTTTTGGAGCCCTTCCTGGCCTCACTCTTTCCGAATGATCAAATCATTTATGGCCTGGTACTAATTTATCTATGTCACATGTTTCTTCCTCTAGATTGAGGGCAGAACCCACATTTTACTCATTTTCCCCCACCTTTTACACAGTAGTGTAAAATAAGTACTAAATAACTACTGTTTAATACACTGAAAATATTATAAAAATTTTTTGAAGTACATGTAAAATGATGCTTTTTAAGTAGTTATAAAAAGAAAAAACAAATTCATTTTTACATTTGTGCGTTAGCTACTACTCCATTTTAAACACACTGGGTAAAGCAGGCTTAAGAGAAGTTTCAGAAAGGGGTATGAGAGCAAATATAACAACAAATATAAAACATTTTTATGCTTGTCACAGCAATGCAGACAAAACTGAAATTCATCTCTATAAAATGATGTTAACTTCCCGTCCTTTGTCCTCTAATGCATTCTGTACCATAAAGATAGATAAATTATTGTAGAAATACTAATTCGTTCAGGTTCAGAAACTTTCAGTGAATCTCAATGCACACAAAAAACTTTCCACATTCCCTGCTCCAGTGCTCAAAACTCTAGAACCTGGCCCCAACCAACCTTCCTAACTCTGTCACTCACACAACTCTTATATCAGAATATTTTGTTTCGGCCAAATTCTTCTACTCACTGCCCTCAGTGCCTCTTGGGCATTCTACTTCCCTTGACCTTGAATACCTCTGACTCCTCTCTTGGCTTTTCTGAATCTGACTTAGCCTTCAAAGGTTGGTTCCAGTATCAAGTTGATAATTAGATAATGTGAGTTTCCAGCATTCTTTAGGCTGGAAATACAGTTTGCCTATGGAATGTCTTCTGCCTGTGTTAAATTTTGTTACTCCAGTTATCCAAGAGTCACATGTGTAAACTGTCATCCTTTCCTTTCCATGCAATGTCTTACTTAGCAGAGTACTGTGGTAGCAACTATTTCTTCTGTCATGGGAAACTGATGGCTAGAATTCTGATAGTGATTATTCTCACCATTTAATTAATAATTTTATAATTATAACATTTACTGAATAGGAACTATATTAAGAACTATCATTTGATCCTTATAATCTTATGGGATACTATTTTTATTCCCATTTTGCACACAAGGAATCAGGAAATAGATTCTAATTGAAGAGTTAGTAATTTTTTTCTGTAAAGGGCTAGATAGTAAATATTTTTCCTTTGAAAGGCCATACAGTCTCTGTTGCAGCTACTCAACTCTGCCACTGTAGCATGAAAGCAGTCATAGACACTAAGTAAACAAATGGATGTTGTTGTTTTCCAATAAAACTTTATTTATGAAAACAGGCAGTGGACAGGATTTAGCCCATTAACTGTAGTTTGCTGACTTTTACTCTATTCTGAATAACCCATTTTATATATTAGGCCGAGAGGAAAAGCCACTTGCTCCAGACTGTATCAGAGGCAGATGTAGAATTCAAGTCTTCTGATTGGTTGTTTAGTAGTCTCTAACACTCACTGAATTGGGATAAGTTAAGCTTTTGAAACTATAAGGCAGATCTGATACTATTGACAAATCAGATAATTTTGACCCAAATGATTAGATTCATGTAATTTGATGTGGATTTTATTCTATCTTCTGGATCTTCCAAAGGTCAGTAGACTTTTAAACTCAGTTTCCTTGTTTATCTTACAGAGGACAGCATTTCCCAGACCAGACAAACACATAGCACAATTGCACACATAGTTAGAACTTCATGCTTGTTGAAAAGCAGAGTTTGGTGGTTTTGGACTTACTGTAACATTGTCAGGACAGTAATCCCCTGACAAGATTCCTAGAGTGGTTCTGAATACACATGGTTCCCTGCCAACTTTCTAACTTGGCCTCCTATTTTACCAGGGGACATTCTGACCTGGTTAGAAGGGGTAGATATATCTTTTGTGGCTACAGGACAAAATCCATGATTGCTTGATCTCCTTAGCCCCATGCTCTGAAAAATTTAGTTCTGCATTGTTGATTCAAATCTTTGACAGGAAATAAACTTTCTGTGGGGCAAGCTGTTATTCTGTGACCTTTGTTCCTCCTATTAATAGCCTTGGAATGTCATGGAAACTATAGTTAACATTCCCTTGCATATCTACTTCTTGAGTACTGTTACCAGCACTCTAAGTTTCTTGGTCATTGTCTCAGGACTCTGTGATGATACTAATAGCTTTCGAGAAGAATTTCTTGGAGCCAGAAGTACTGTACTACTATATTTCAAGCTTTCTGTTGAGCACACAAACTAAGCAGACAACAAGAGATGTAAACTATCTCTAATATACTTAACTCTCCCAGGTAAAGGGAAGATACTGTTACCTTGACTGTTTACAGTGGACTGACCATTACTAGACTGGCCTGCCTATCCAGAACTCAATACAAGAAGGCTGGGAAATGAGTTGACCCTAGAAGGTCAAGAAATACAGTTATCTTTCATGCTTCTGTTGTAATTGTGGCCCCACAGTGTTCTTGCCCTTGACTTATGTCATGACCTGGGGTTATGTTTTGATTCTGAGCATCCATGTCTTATTAGGTTATATGCGTCATATTTACATACTAAGATCAACCTTGAAAGAAGTTCAGAATCCTCAACACCTATAAAATTTTTGCTAGTCTAATCTATCATCAAGGAGACTAAAGAAAAGATATTTTCATGAAGTAGACAGAAGTGTTTGCTGTGGATGACTGGGCATAAGACACCTGCAATGATGTCTTAACAGTTGACGCCTCCTAGCACTTAAGGTATATGCAGACTTGTTCCCTGAAACCTGCTTTTTAAGAATGAAAAAATGTTTAAAATATTTTAACAAAGCAGTAGAAAAGGAGCTAGTTTCCCCAAATTTCAGAATCTACTATATTAAAGTAAATTAGAAAATTGCAGGTGATCTCCTGCTAGGGATAACATTTATGGAGCCTTGGGTTAACAGCTATAAATATATTTCATCAATGCTGTAAACACTATTTCTATATTAATTTTACAGATGAGGAAGCTGAGACAATAGAGAAGTTAAGCAATTTACCCAAGATCATTTAGCTAGTCAATGATGGAGCTGGGATCTAAATTAAGGAAGTCTAACTCCAGAGCCTAATGAACCATACTCTAATCTGTATAGACACCTGCTAAAATCTGTGTCCTTCAGTGGAGACTTGCTGAAAGAGAGAGAGACAGAGAGAGGAAATAGCATATTCTAGTTCCCTTGTTCCCTGGATCACAGCTGACATACTAGAGTATACCCCACCTTGTGCTACTGTCCATGCTGAGGCAGTCACAGAGAAGAGGTACTGGCCATAGGAACCCATGATCAGATGTCAACGTTGCTATTTCCCAACAGTTACCAAAGTCTGCACCTTGCTTTTGTAATGTTATTGAAATGCAGAGGGAAGCATTACGTTCTTAATGGTTCAAATTACATATTTTTGGTCAGACAAAATTTGGTTTTTATAGCCATTCTCTCCCCTCATTATTTTAGACTCATGAACATACTAGATCCTTATATTAATCATTAAGGCCATGCACAAGTATTCTGGCTCTCTCTTCTTGGGACTGTGGTAGGATTATACTTTTCCAGCCCCTAGAAGTGACTTGCTCTGATCAATGAAAGGTGAGCAGAAGTGGTCTGTGCTGTTTCCAGGAGGAAGCTTTAAGAACTGGTGCATGCTTTGCTAAGTGTCTCCTTCAGACTTGGTAACTGGCAATATTCCAAATATTCTCTCAGCCTAGGGCCCCAGGTGAGGAGGACAGGCAAGGTGAGGAGGACAGGCAAGGTGTGGAGCCAAGTCCCCAGCTCACCCCTGAGGGACACGTATTATAGGCAAAAAATAAAGCATTATGGTTCTAAGCCACCAAGATTTAGAGTCATTACTACAGCAAAGCCTAGCCTATCCCGTCTGGTCTGTTCTTATAGAAAACATTGATGCCTAATTCAAAGCAGCAACATAGAGACTATGGCAGAAGAAGAGGATTGGGCTTCCAGCTGTTGTGAGGGCCATTGATGCTGCCAGCTAACAGAAAATATCCAGAAGTTTCCAAAAAGGCCTGGAGATAGCAGTGCAGAAAGAAGACGTCCTCACTATCCAGGAGTGAAACCTTGTCAGGATTTCTCTGGAAGTAGAAATGTGGAATTTCCAGTTCCTGCCACTGACCCAAACTGTCTGGATCACCCAAGAAGCCCACTCTCTTTGCCATATGTCCTTAGACACGAACAAGCACACCTTGGGAGCAATGTGGAGTTTTTAACGAACAACAGGCCAGGCTGAAGGACCCACTCTGAAGTGTCCTATTTTAACTTTCCTGACAGATACGATCAGTCACTAGAGCAACCAAGGGCTTTTCTCTCTCCTTTTTTCCTTTCAGTTAGAATTGAAAAGAATGATGTTGTGAGTTAGGGGTTTAAACAGAAAGAAATTGAAATCCATGACATTGATGACTTAATAATATTGCAAATTATAGTTTTTAGTTCAGGTAATTTAGCATACCAAATCACAGTTTAATTTCCTTCTACAGAGCCCAGGCATGCGGGATAGTGTAGGGGAGAAGGGGCAAGGTGGGATGGAGGGAGGAGTAAGGATGAGAGTGAGGAAAAAAATTTTAAGACTCCTCAAACGCAGGTGCCCTTGCAAGACTAATAAAAGTGCCCTGGAGAATGTAAACGACAGTTTGTTAATATGCGTGAGGCCTACAGCCCTGATCTTGGGAGGCCAAGAGTCCTGGCTTCCTTTTATTCAGGTGTCTGTTTCTTCTGCCTGGTGGAAGGCAAGGATCAAGTGCCCAGAAGGAATGCATAAAGTGTGCAGAGCCCTGACAGCTGTGAAAGGAAAGGATGACTTTGAGAGTGTCAGCAAAGCGGAGCCGCCAGTGACTGGCATGTGTCCTTGATTACGCACAGCACAATGCTGCGTGAAGGAAGCGGGGTAGGGGCTGAATTACTTAATGATTTGTCTTTTGTTCTAGGAGCAACCTTCCAGAAATAAACCAGTATTCAATCTGTATGACTCACTGCTCACCTTGCAAAATATTCAAAATAGCTTCCACAGGTAGTCAATGAATTCACCTGGCTAAAACGGTGTCTGTGGCTGGAGAATCAGAGAATTCTTCTGATGGAATTTCATTTAAAATTATCACCTGGGTTCCAGCCACAACAAGGTAGCGAGGATGAGCCCTCTAAGCTAGCCTGGGAAATATTAGTTGTTCAAGCCTGTCAGTTTCACAGCCAGATTGCAGCTGATCAGCTTGACCGAATGTTCACCAGAACCTTGAAATAGTTATATCCTTTTGTATGTACCAGAGTTCAGAGGTTAGGGGTCAAATAGCTAGGCTGAGTTTGCAGGTGCTTGAAACTAAAGTTCAAACTCCAGGGTACCTAAGAATCACCTAGTTAAAAAAATTCCTGGGTCCCACCTCATCCTTACTGAATCAGTTTCTTGTGGTGGGGTTAAAGAATCTGTTTTAACATGGTTCCTAGATTATTTTGATGAAAACTAGGGTCTCTTTTGTTTAATTTCCTCAAATTTACCAAAGTAGAAAAAAAGAAAATGTAACCCCTCATAAACATAAAAAGCACAAACACAAAAACACCCAAGAAAACAAAACTCAATCCAAAGAACTCATATGAAGAGAGAGATCACATCCTTTATCATCCAAATCAAGGCACTTCTGAAAGTGATACTGGGCACTATTAAGATTACAGTAGGATAACAGGCGTACTGGGACCCCACCAGGCAAACTAAGATCCATGGCCACCTGAGTTCTAAAACTAATCTGGGCAGCAAAGTTGATTAGCATTTAGGCCACCAACCCAAGAGAAAGCCCTCATGTAAGTCTTGACGCTTAGCAATCACAGCAATTATTTCAACAGAGAGGGTTTTATGAGCCCTAAACCCAGAGGATTTCATTCCAAGGCTCATACTGGCTTGGACAGAGCAGGATGAACTCTCAGGTCCCAATTACCCTGACTAGGAAGAGACCAGTAGAAACCCTGACCTCACAGTGGAAGAGTGCATACAGCAGTGACACTTACCCAAGCAACTTCAGAAGTCAGCCTCATGAAATGTACAGGATTGGTCCTCAGAGGCAGAGAGAGGAGAAATAAACCAGGCACGACTCCACTCCTTACACTCATCTTGCAGTTTGTAAGAAACACCCTTCTCCCAAGTTTTTAGTCTTATTCTCATGCAGTTTCCACAATCCACCTAACAATTATTGTCACACATGGGTTTCCTACTGCTCTCTTCCTGGGGAAACTATTGCAATATTCTTGTAGGACAAAGGAAGAATGGGTTGTGCACTCTCATTATTCAATGTATGCAAAGAAATCAATGTGTAAAGGATGTCTTAGAAGTGCAAAATAGCTAAATGAGAAAGCATGTATTTTTAGGCAATTTCATTTATTTCTTTGGTTTTAATAATGATCGTGGTATACAGTTGCTTTTGCAAATAATTACAATGATGTTATTGCATATTTACTTTCAGATATTACTTCCATTTTTAAAATAAATGCAAAATATAGTGTTTTTATTCAATTATGAATCTCTTAGCAAACAAAACTCCACTCTTAGCTCTGTGGGTATTCTCCCCAATATTGGAACCTCCTTCCTAAAATGTGAAGACAAAAGAAAATGTGTATGCAGAAGAATCTGGATCTTCACAAAGTAACTTCTCTTCTACAAATTATATGTAAGGTAGACTATGTAAGGTGTATAGTTACCAGTGCATGGAATGGAAGGAAAGCATAATTGGTGAGCTGGCCCAGGAGAGAAAAGCAGTATCTGAGGAAACATTGAAATAATTACTAAATATGTGTATAAAAGAGCATGGTGATAGTTACAGGAGAAGGGAAAGAGAAGGAAAGGAAGAGAGGAATCATTCTTAGATGATTATAAAATATATCTTATTTACCTGAGAGAGTTAAAGCGCGTTGGCTATGCTTTTTAAAAACTGGTCTTAATTACCCTTGAGACCAGAATTCCATATGAGGTAAATATGTTTTTAGATAGTTTTCTAAAATATGTATAATTTACTCAAGGAAAAAAGGACTGCATCCTCAGGAGCCAATCTAACCTCACAGGTAAATACAAATTTAAGTAGATTCCTAAGAAGTATATTATGTACAGTGGCTGATGGAGTGGAATGTCTATGAAGAAGCTGGGAAGGTCCGTCAGTTAAGTACATAATAAAAATGTATTGGAAAAAGACATCATTTTCTCAGTGGACTATAATTGGCTATGCATAGTAAAAAGTCTTATTTTCAAAAATGTATTCTGCATCCACAGAGTTTTAAATCTCAATAAGTGTGTTATTTTAAACTCAGAATGCTAAGCAATATTAGTGAGAGTGACAGAAGAACCACATGGTAGATGTCATTCTATAATTTACAACTCTCTTTGACATCTTTTTTTCTTCCCCTTTTAAAGCAGACTTCATCTAAAGCCATAGGTGAAAAGTTAAAGAAGATAAAGAATAAAATTCAACTTTCCTTACTAAACAGTTTAATTGCTGCTTTCAGAAGTGTCAAAGTATATTTAACTTTAAAATATATTTTCTTTTATTATCCAGGAAGAGTTTTCTATTAAAAACAAAATGGAAGGAAGGAAGGAAAGAAGGAAGGGAGGGAGGAAGACAGAAAGAAAGAAAGAGAAAGAAAAAATTTAAAGTGTCTGGAGTCCATAATTCTCTAGTTCTGCCATTTACACCTTCGTTTGGCGGGCAAGCCTTCCCTATCCCGCTGATTAAGAGGCTTCCTCCTTCCAACTCCTCACCATTCTCCCAGCCCATCCACTCAATTTTAGCTTCGCTTGTCTCCTTCCCTTGCAACCTATATGGACTTTATTGTACCTCTCCTTACGTCTTCTGTGTGTGTTCCTGTTTCTCTATAAATCATTCTGGACTGTTGAGCTGTGAACTGTTACGCCTTGGCTACCACATCCTCCTGTTATGTCATGTAGCTCCAGCTGGGCCTTCACAGTTACTGGTTTATTCATCTCATGTGGACTGGTTATCACATTCCTCCCAAATACTCTTTCAGTCCTCCTCCTTTCTCCAGAGCCTTCTATCCCAACTTTCAGCTCACAACAAATGACCATTCCTCCCACTTTCCTGAGAGAACTGAGGCCACATGTGCTTCCTCAACATCCACCCTTTCAGCCAGAATCTCCCCACAGAACTTCATCCCTTCTCTTGTGATCTTCTTTCTACTCACCCTTACTTCTTCTGAGACCTTGATCCTCTACTCTTCTAGCTCTGCAATTCCACCTTCCCCACTGGGCCCTTCTAAAATAGTGGGAGTGCTCCATTACTCAAACAAACCCCAAGTTCTTGCCAACTCCATAAGTTCCTGTCCTTCCTCCTCTTACCCTTCCAGAGTCAAACCATTCTGAAGGGCAGTTTTCACCGACTGCCTCCAATGTACCCTCTGCCTTCTGCTTTCACCACTCTAGGGAAACTATGAGCCCCTGGGTCATGACTAATGTGATCACCAATGTTCATGACTTTTTTCCCAGTTGCCACCTTCCATGAGCGTTTGCCACATTTGATTCTAGTGATATGTTTCTCAAAACTGTTAGCTTTCATGACAGGGACCCTTCCGAGTCCCCTCCTACAACTCTGATGATTTTTTCTCTGTCCTTCATCCTCCGTCGCCACTTAAATAGAGGCATTCTCCACAGAACTGTCTGTGGCTCTCTTCCCTTCACTCTCAACAGCCTCTGTTTCAGTGATTACTTTTATCTCTAATGAGCACTTCTCAAATTTAAGTCTCTGGTCATAACCTCTTCTTTGAATTCCAGATTTCTATTTCTAGAATCTGCTGGAATACCCAATTTGATGGCCTGGTAACATTTCAAACTCAACATGACAAAAATAGTTTTCCTGAAGTAATTTTCTTCCCCTCTAAAATCTATCCCCACTCAGACCTCTGTTTCATTTAGTAACATGACAGCCTTCCTGGGCACCCTGGACTGATAATGCTGCCGCTGTTGCTGACAATAATGATAATACTACTAATACATTATACTTATGAAATTCTTACTATATCATAGACTTCGTTCTAAGCTTTGCACATATTTATTCATTTAATCCTCACAACAACACTATAAGGCAGAAACTATTATTAGCCCCATTTTACAGATGAAGAAACTGAAGGATAGAGGTGAAGTACCTCTCCGTTATCACACAGCAGCTTGGTTCCAGAGCCAACACTCTTAACCACTATGCTATCCTGCCTCAAGAAATCTTCAGTGATTGTTGGCAGCATTCTTAAGATGTGTTATAGCAGAAAGTGGCTGGAAGGTGACTCATTCCAGGAACGGGGGACTTGAAATTGAGTGGTGATTATGAGACGGGAGAGAAGAGTGACTGACATTGGAGCTCTGTGATAACAGGAACCGCACTCGACTCTACATCATCTGTAGCAGCACAGGTAGTGGCTAGGCCTCAGAGATCGGTGAATGGGGATAGCAATATATATAGGGAGCAGAAAGTTCCTTTTCCTATCATACTGGCAAAGATAGATTCAATTCTGATTCCTTTAGGGAGGTGTAGCTATTAAGAGAGGAGATCAGAAAGATATCGGCAAAACGAAGATAACTGGCAGTCACTTTTCTTTTTCTAAATACCCAGTATACAACATGGCTAGTTGGAGTGGTTATGGGACTCTGATGTCTGAACTGCTGTTTTCCGTTTATACATAGCTTTCTATTCACTGAGTATTTAAGCAAAGCTTACTATTTGTATACCATTGTGTATAATATGTGTTATAATACTCAGTTCTGGTCACTAGAATTTATAACGTTTTTTGTGGAGACAAGACACATTAAAATTAAATAAGATCATGAGGCAATAAATAATATGTAAATGTCATAAGGCAATGTGGCGTAGTGGTTTAAATCATAGGCTTGGGAGTCTACATAGAACTGGGTTCTAATTTCAGCCTTTCTTTGTAACCTTGGATAAGTCACTTAGCCTCGCGGAGTCTCATTTTCCTCATTTATAAAACATGGACGGTAGAATGTACTCAATAGAGTTTCATGAAGAAGAAATGAGATAATCCATACAAAGTGCTCAGCACGGTGCCTGGCACATAATTACACACATAATTACACACACAAAAAAAAAATAGGAAGGGAAAAAAAGATGAATGTCAATTGAGGAAAACAAATGCATTATTGTATGTTCTGAAGTGGAGCTCACTATTGGCTAAAGTATTAACTGGCCAGAATGTGGGGCAGATCCTGGGTCTTAAAGGATAGGCGAGGCTTGGATAAGCAGAAAGGGCATTTCATGTATATAGCAAGGCAGAGCATATCAAGTGAATTTAAGAGAAATGTACAAAGTAAGGAATATTACAACAGCAAAATCTTTCTTATGGATTAGACAGAAAGAGAATCACAGAAGATGATTTGAGCTTTTGAGTCTTCACGAGTAAAATAATTGTACTACTGGTAGAAATCCATTAGCCATGAAATGAAGCTATTTTTAGAGGAAGAATACAAGTTCGGAGTGAAATATTCTGAGTTTGGGGTTACAATGGGACAACTTTCAATGCCTGAGGGGGTGGAAGGAGACCACAGACTTGGGGCAAAAGGTATAACTGGAGATTTTTAGCTCCTTGAGAAGCAGAGCTGGGTTTCATTTTCCTTTGTATCCTTCAGTTAGCCTAGAATAGTGCTTTGAACATTCCAAGTACGCAACACTTGTTGCATGGGTGAGCAAATAAATGAATGAAAGTAAAGATTTTGGAGTTATCTTCACCGAGGTGATAGTTAAAATTGTGGGCATAGATTAGTTCTCTACAGAAGAACAAAATTGGGAGGTGCCCAAACATTGGAGGAAAAAAAAAAGAAAAAAGTGTTTGAGTAAAGAAAAATTGAGTGTACAGGGAGATAGAAGGGGATATTAAATAGCAATCAAGAGGGCATTGAGATAAATGCACTAAAAAGGTGGGAGACCAAGTGAAGTTATTGACGTCTTTGGGGAACAAGTCTAACAAAATGTATAGATGGAAGCCACAAAGGAAAGAATTAAGATTGAACCAAAGAGGGGAGTAAATGGAGGCAACAGATGTAGAGCATGTCTGAGATTGATGGGGAATAAAGGAAAAGAAAACCCACTACACTCTTTTCTTAAAATGTGTCAGTATATGATGTACAGAATAGACATTTGTCACAGGTATGCAAATATTTATTAAGTTCATGCATGAATAGGTGAAGGAATGAATTGAATGAGTCACTCATATTAAATATGAGAGAAATACTGTATCTTGATTTCTTTTCTCTTAATCAGAAAATTTCCACCTTCATTTCCATGCTGTGGGTATGTGAACAGATGCAAAAGTACTTGTAAATGACAAAGTCAGTCAACCTTTGTAAAATAAAAACTGATCTCTTTCTAAGATATTACTCTTTTACCTGTTGTTATAGGAAAAGACCCACACAGGAAGTTGTATCACTGTGATTTAGATTGTAGGAAGAGCAATATTTATGAATAAACATAGTATTTATGAATAAATAAGGAATTTTAACTTTCACATCAAATTTCGTATTATTTTAGTATAAGCAATAATCCCTCCAAGTGGCTCCCATCTGGATAGTTTCTTTTATTAAAACTAATTGATTTGTATGTTTGGAAAATGGACAGTTTTGTCATCATGGAGAAAGTCTGCACAATATCACTATAACGTAAAAAGCAAACATGACTTACGGAAACGGAAAAAAACAGCTGAAGTCAATAAGCATCTATTTACTTTTCCTTGTATAAATCAGAAACAGATAACAAGAAAATATTTTAGCTATGGGTTTGCCTTTTTTTAATGCTATGAAATTCATGCTGAGTGGAGAAAACTCATGCTTGATACATTCAACTTATAGTACCTTTCCAAGGTGAATTACTAAATCCTCAAAACCTGACCTTCTAATGAAGGCACTGATGCAGACACAGAGTTGGTGAAGAAAACCACAAAGATATAAAAATGCATAGATATATGATCAACTAGGGACAAATTTTGATGGAATTATCACCAGAACTCTACAGACAAAGCACATCTATCAAACATGCCTACCATAAGCTTTGATTCCGTTAATTCCGCGAGAAAAGACATCAGGTAGAGTTCTGGATACCAGGTGTGTAAACACCAAGAGATTCTGATATTACAATATCTTTCACGTAGAAACCTGAACACAACCCCACCAGATGCAGAAGCGAGTTTCCACTGGGAATGCTACCTACCCTTTTACTACTGGTATCATTATTCAAACATTTAATGTAGGAGAAACTGAAGGCCAAAAAAGAACATGCCTGCACTTAATTTCAAGTGACAGCTAATACAGTGCATTAAAGGTGTAATACTATACACATGGTACTTATATATAAATAGTAACATTAAAAGGGGTTACAACATCCCTAAGACATCCTAAGTCTAAAACACTTAAAAAGCACATTTGCAGTACAACTTATCTTAAATTATTTTAATTGGTTTCAAGAAGACTTCAGATTAGTGATTGGCTTTGATTTTTTCTTATTATAAAAGAGAAACACAGATGAATGCTTTTTAGGCAGCCTAATATCATTCCCAGGTAGGCGACCACGTAACCTGTGTTACTTAAATGCCATTAACTATCAACGCACGTTATTTTCACATAAGTGTTTTATTTAAATTTTGTTTTCCTAAAGTTGTTAGTTCTTTTAATAAATATAGCTATTGCAAAATGTCCTCCCCCGCCCCCCACCCCGTTCTTTCTTTGCATTCATTATCCAGAAACTTTTTCAAAGAGAAAAAGGGAGGAAAAGGGCAGAGTGACAGAGCTTGAATACTTAGCAACCATTTTGCTGTTGAGGTTTTTTTTTAATAGTATGAAAAATAATCCAGTTACATTCTTTAGCTCGATTACTTACAAATAAGTTATCTGAAAAAAAATCGAGTAAATCTGTCAGTTGTGGAAGTTTATTTTTCCATGTGTTATCTACAGATAAGCCAGCCTGTACTATTAGATTTCCACTGACATAATTGTGCATGAATTCTGATCTGATTTGGTATTACATGGTGCAAAAGGTGACACATTTTCTCTAATATACTCCATTAGAAAGGAAAGAAATTGCCAAAGTATGAAATCTGAGTACCTTGATTCAGAAACTATGTGACTTTGAGGTCAGCTCAATGGAAAAAAAGAACTTGTTCAACTACCGGAGGCACTGAAGGTTGTGACAAGCAAACCTAATACCCAGGGTAGTTACTCTGTTGGATAATCAATAAAATCTTACATTATCAGACTGTAACAGCTGTATATTCGTTTATCATATTGCCTTGTATGTCTCCAAAATATTCAAGTGTGGAATCACAGAGAATACCGATGTTGTTCCCATTCTCAATTCATTGCTGATCAGAATACTCCGCCAAGATATCAGAACCAAGAAACAGCATTTATGTGCATAACGTGCTGAATATTGATTTTAACATCCACATAGTGCTACCTCACTACAGCAGAAAACCATTAGCTCCAAGGGTCCTGGCAAAGAATCTTGATTGAGCTACTTATAGTTTCTACAACAAAATTTTTAGAGATATTAGTGATCTTTTAAATCCTATGAGAAATGTCCTTGAACAAATTAGTAAAATACCAGATGTGAACTGTTGGCAATTTCAAATTACATTTTCTAGAAAGTAGAAACTCTTATGTTTTAGGAAGGAAATGTTCTGGAATCTCTTTTCCTCACTTGACTTTTTATTTTGGCAGCCAGTCAGAGCAAGTAAAGCCTGAGTTCCAGAACACAGGACAGTGGCATTTTGTCCTCCTTCATTGGCGGAGGACAATGGATGTCCATTACAATTTAAATAGGAATTTAAAAAGGATTCTTTACAACTCCTTCCTATCCACCAACTAGCTCTAAGGGAGCGCTTAGCTAGAAGGTGAAATTTTTGGACTGAATCTTTCTCCATGGGAAGACAAAAGAAGAGAGATTTAGGTAGCCCTTTGGTTATTCAGTAGAGAAGTAGAGAAAGACAATTCACTTAGTCCTTTGTTGCTTCTCATCTTATAAGTCAAAAGTAAAAAATAAAATAAAAATATATAGGATAATAAAACTTGGATATAGCTGGCAATTTGAAGGTGCATGCTTGTGTAATCTGGCACTATATGCTGTAAACCTTAGATAAAGAGAAAGTCTTCTTATACGCAATATGCTCCACATTCCTTAATGCTCCTTCACATCTCATAGAAGCTTTTGTTCTTTGGAAATTGTGGCTGATTGTATTTTCCAAAGATGGTGACACAATATCTCCCATCCTTTAGATTCTCATGCAACAGGACTTTCACACTCCTGATTAAGAGGTAGAATCGATTTCATCCTCTCCTTGAATCTGGGCTGACCTTAGTGTCTTGCTTGACTAATAGAAAAGGGCAGAAGTGACATTCTGGGACTTGCAAGGCGAGGTCGTAAGAGGACTTGCAGCTTCCACTTGGTCTCTTGAAACACTCGCTTTTGAATTCTCCCCCTCAGAACGAAGCTGCCGTGTTATGAGAAGTCAGCAACAACCTTCAGTCATCTGATTGAGCCATCTTGAATGTCCAGCCTAGTTGAGCCTTTAGATGACCACAGTCCCAGACATCTGGCTAGAATCACATGAGAGATTTGGGCAAGAACTGCCCAGATGAACTCAGTCAACCAACTGAATAATAAAAGAATGGTAAAGCATTGCTTTAGGTCACTAAGGTTTTTTGGGAGAAGGGTGGGAGGTTGTTATGCAAAAAATGATGGGCTTTGGAGGCAGACAGACCAGTCTGAAGTTTGGTTGTTTCACTTCTTTTGTGACTTTTAATGAGTCATTTTACGTCTCAGAGGTCTCAGGCTTTTCATCTATAAAATACTGACAATAGTAGCTGCTTTTCAACTGACCCATGTTCCTCTAACATCGTATCGTTCCAACGACTCTTGGATCAAAGCCAGAATAGGCATAGTTACCATATACCTTTCGCTCTGAGTCAAGTTTTAAGGCATTAAAAATATTTTGCCTCCTTTTGTATTGATACTTCTTGTTTCCACACTGGACTGTGCTTACTTATTGCAAACATGCTGAATGGGTAAAAGGCACTGTATATGGACCATCATTTTTCCAAATGCTCTCAAGACCTAGTGCCCAGGGAAAAGGGGGCCAGGCAGACCTATAGGATACTTTCTGTCTTTCCTGAACAGAACAGGTATGGCTCTGCAAAACTGCATTTCAAGTGGCCTAGCTGTCATCTCTGGGTAGGTCAACAGCCTTTGCTACAACATGTCTGGGAAGAAAAATTAGAGGATTGTTTTCTGATCTCAGTTTCTTCACCATCAGACAAGTTACCTAATTCCTAGTCTTAGTTGCTTCTCTATTAAATAAGTTAACTTGTTTTTAGGCTCAATCATTTCTCTATTTTAGTCACATTATCTGGTTTCTAATCTTAGCTACTTCCCCACGAGCCAAGTTAATCTTCCTGATACTGAAGCATGCGAATGATACTTGGTAAGCTAATACAGAGTTAATGCAAACATAAATAAAGTAAGGAAGGGAAAGTACTTTGAAACATGTGAAGTGCTGCACAAATACAAGGATATCTCAGCTAGGCATCTCGGTCATTCATGACCCTAAATTTTCCCTTACCCTGGTCAACATAAAGTTTTTTCAACAATCTTACTACATTTACTATTAAAATATCTCTCAAACATGTATCTTTGTATTCTATTCTTGCAGGTTTGCTGTTTAAGTGCAAGACGCCATTCTCTCCTGCCCGGGCTGCCGTGGTACCCCCTAGTACACTTCCCTGCTTCAAGGTTCATTTCCTTCTCCTTCCAACCTGTGCCCCTTTGAGCTCTCTTCTTAAAGCATAAACTTCGTCATGACAATTTCCTACTTTAGAACGGCCCTTGATTCCTTATTGCTTAGAGAATACAATTTAAGTTCCTTAGATGACAGCTAAAGCCTTCACAAACTTAAATTTACTTTCCCACTGTCATTTTCCTCCACTTCCACTCCTGCCCTTTATGCTCCTACTATGCCACGTATTCCTTAATTTTACATCCCACACTTCCTTGTACATTCTCTTTCATCCTTCAAGACCTAAACTAAGTGCCACTTTCTCTGTGCAACATATGCTGACAAGTCTGTTTTTCCCACCCAAACTCTGGTCATAACTTTACTATAACATTTTTCTCACTGCATTGTAATTATTAGTTTACATAACAAGGGTTCCATCAAACAATGACTCCCGAAGGGCCATATTGCATCATTTTTATCTTTGACTACCCAGTGACTTGTTTCTCAATATATGTTTATGGAAAAAAGTATTATTTTTCAATGAGAGAGACACAATAGCAAAATAGTTCAACCTATATGTGAGATTAGGCTTCAAGAGGAGGAGGTTGGTCTGTGAACTTAGGAAGCAAAAATATTTTAACATTTCCTTTCTGGGGCCCAGTCCTGTGGCAGAGAGGTTAAGCTCACGTGCTCTGCTTTGGCAGCCCAGGGCTTCGCCAGTTCGGATCCTGGGCACAGACATGGCACCCCTTGTCAGGCCACGCTGAGGCCACATCCCACATGCGACAGCTAGAAGGACCCACAACTAAAATATACAACTATGTACTGGGGTGATTTGGGGAGAAAAAGTGGGAAAAAATAAAGAAGATTGGCAACAGTTGCTAGCTCAGGTGCCAATCTTTAAAAAAAAAACTTCCTTTCTGAAACTTGGATTACTTTTATAAAAATTCATGTTTTATGTCAAATTACAATATAAAGATATTGATTCACACAGAATGGGATGGAACAGGATGCTGTATCCATCAGCCTAGGTTAAATTATTTTGCAGTAACAAAGACCTCAAAATCATAGAGGCCTATAAAAACAAAGGTTTATTTTTTGTTCACATTACTGTCCACATGAGTTAGCTCCATGTCATCTTTATTCCAGAACTCAGGCTGAAAGACAGCCTCCTTTGTAGACAGTTCCAGCTGTGTTGCAGAGGGAAAAGAGAGATGGCAGAGCCAAGGACCATTCTTGAACCTTCTGTTGGGAAGTGGCATGGGTCAGCCAAACTGAGTTACATGGCTAAACCAAAGATCAGTAGGCAGGGAAGTATATTTTGAACAGAAGGCAATCTGCCATAGCTGCTATTGAAGATAAAAAGATAGGTGACATCGTCACTACAATGTTAAGGCCTCTAGAATACTTTCCTGTCAATAGGAATCTAAGGAAATCACACTCCCTTAACATGATTATAGCCATACATCTTTGTTTACTTTGAGTCTAGCTTAAGTTAGAAAATTAAAAAAAACAGTATCATGAAGTTTTTATGTCTATTGATTTTATATTAGTTATGGAGTGTGATAGAACCCCAAAGTACAGTATTTCTTGTATAGCAAGATTCTGGCCGATGGAAGCATGGAACGAATAAAATTGAAGGAGTACCTCAGGCTGCCTACTCTGAAAATCGATTAGACTTTGTGGATCTTTTTCTTTATATAAAAACATCTTGATTTTTAAAGACTGGGACTTTACTTAGCATTGGATTTGCCCCAAGAAAAAAAGACTTGTATTAAAACATTTTTTGAGTTCATCGTATCACCAAGAAAAATAACCCACATGCCACTGAAAATATTTTGGTGAAGCCACACATTTCTTAAAGTTGTGTTCTCATCAAATGATGTCAACATTACAAGAATTTCTGACATTTCTTTAATATTTCTCTTTTGCATGTAACTTAATGAAAATAGATACCTCTGTTTGTATAGCCAACTCCCTTTGGCAAGTTCTCATAATCAGGGAGAATTTCTACTTCGTGAACTCCTTTTGGAATCTGAGGAGTCAATGCCTTTAATACGGTGAAGAATTTCTTTGCCAAACAAACTTTCAGGCAGAATCAAAATCTTGGCACTCTGGGCTCCGATGGAGCATCTGTGATGCTTGGCAACACATCTGGTTCTGCTGCTTTGGTGAAGAAACATGCTCCTCATCTCAACATGCAGTGGTGTCAGTTGGTGTCAATGACTCTGCCAGCAATCCTAAAAAAACCGTGTCTATTTCTACAAACGTTGTCAACCTCCTGAGAGCCAGGGCTGACACACTGCTGTTTCAAGAAGTTTTGTAAAGAAATGAGAGTAGAAGAGGAAGTTCGCTGCTGCAATACAGAAATTAACTAGCTTTCCAGAGGACCTGTCTGGAAACATCTGGGTGACCTTCAAACAAAAGTCCTGCTCTTTTGAGGCAAAGGAAATCCAATTAGAACAACCCAACAGGAAAGAGTCCATTCATAGTTTGCTTTACTTGATGGATATTCTTGCCAAATTATCTAGGTCAATCTTTCCATTTAAATGGTTTTAGCTCACCTGCCACTCTGGAAGGGCACATCAGAAGCAGGCATCTATCTAAACATTCCATGGCTGGAGAAGTGCTTCTACAAATTGGAACAAGAGTGACCAAGCTTACCAATTAGTTTACAGGTAGAAACCATAGACTGCTGGAGTCAGATAACTCTTTGAAAGCTAATTCTGCCTCCAATGACCTTAACATGGAACCATGTATATTTAATACTTTTTAAAAAAGTGATGAAGCATTAACGTTGCAGACTTTTCAAAAGATAATTTCATCGACACAATATGAATTCAACAAGGATTTTGGAGAACTCTCAGAATCCCACTACGCCTAACCCTCATCTAACGAAGCCACAGCAGCTCCCATTTTGTTGGCTACTTTTTCTTTTGCCAGGTCAGTGTTTCAAGCACTTATTGCCATGAAACTAAAAAGTCATAGCCAAACAGATGTCAAAAATACCAAGCCTATTGCTGCGTCAAAAACCACTCCATAATTTCAATTTCAAAGCCAAACACCAGCCTTCTCGTAGAAGCTTATTTTGGAGCTGAATTAAAATTTATTTTTACTTGAAAAATTTGCATTTATCTCAGGTGTTTGAGGAAAATAGGCATTAATGTCAAGAGGCAGATGATGAGAGCAACAAAGATATGAGTTTATAAAGATACTTTATAGTCTCTGTAAAATAATTCAATTTCTACTGCAAAAAAAATGTGATGAAAAAGTTTTTTGTATATGTTTTTATGTGTTTTCTTTTGGGGAACAAGTCTACAGCTTTCTTCAGATTCTCAAAGGTGACCTAACTAAAGCTAAAACCCTCTGCCCTGGCACTTTGTAGAGTGAAACATTCTAAAAATGGAATGAATGTTGTGAGGAAGCAAAAATTGTCCGTTGAAAAGTGAAGTTAACCACGCCTTGGTTCATTCAGCAATCCTTCATCAACGAATAATACAGTCTCCTAAACAGGAAAGTAGCCATCGTCACTAGAGATGGGCACTAACTCACTCTCATTTTTGGACAAGCTTTCCTGAAATAAATACTAGGGCAATTTGGATACAAATGATGTTTTGTTAGATAGAGTTTTAGTTTCCATATTGAATGAAGAGCCAGGTAGCCATATTTATGTAGAAGAGTAGGACTAAGTTAATAAGGAAAAATTAGGAGCTCAGATCTAGTGCTTTAACATGTAGTATTCTTTTGAAGAAGCATAGAAAGTGCTTTTGTAACGAATTACCATAAATCAAGTGGCTTAAACAACACACATTTATTATCTTACAATTCTGTAGTTCAGAAGTTGGATATGGGTCTCACTGGACTAAAATCAAAATGTGGGCAGGGCTGTATTTCTCTCGCCCTATTGGAGAATCCATTTCGTTGCCTTCTCCAGTTTCTAGAGGCTGCTCACATTTCTTGGCTTGTGGCCCCCTCCCTCCATCTCCCAAGACAGTATAGCAGCTCCCCAACCCCGTCTCCAGTCAGTGGGTGAAGCTCTAGCCTTGACTGTGTACTCCCACATCAGGTCCAGTACAGCTGCTCCTTCCACTCTGTTTCTTGGTCTTCAGGTTCACCTCCTGTTTGTTCAGACTGCGGTGCAGGGCACGTGCTTTCTCAGGCCACAGATCCTGGGCCTGCAGAACTTCCTGAGGTTTTCTTTTTGAGTCTAGTTAATGATGGTGAGAACAAGGACTTGTGGACAGCTCAGATTTTGGAGAGTTTGGACCCCATGCTGCCTGCCACTTCGGCGAGGCGCAGATGGGAGAGCTCCACACTCAGGCTGTCCAGATGTTTCAGCAGCTCTTCCTTCTTGCCAGGAAGGTCCTGAGCGTTGGTTTTGGGCATAGCTGGGCAGGTGGCCGCCAGCTTCCGCACACTCTGATGGCCTCTTCCACTTCTAAGGACACTTCAGATAATCCAGGATAATCTCCTTATTGTAAGGTCAGCTGATTAGCAACTTTCACCCTACCTGCTACCTCAATGCCTCTTTGCCATATAGTATAACATATTCACGGGTTCCAGGGATTAGGGCAGGGACATCTGTGAGGGTCCATTATCCTGCCTACCACACACCCCCTTAGCTGGGATAGTGGGAGAAGGCTGAAAGTGCATGAGAACAGTGAGGAAAAGTGGCAACCCAGAAGTAAACAGCCCCTACTTGGGACGGACAGTGTGTTCCCTGACGGTGCTACCTAAACACTTAAAGATCATGCCTGATGCAATTTGCATCTGTACGTTGACTTTGTTTCCCTGGAAAACCTCACCTTAAGGAAGGGTAAAGCTGCTAAACTTGGAAAACCTGAGCGTTAGCTCTGTTGCTGCCACTTATTGCCTATATCACCTTTGGCAACTCACTTAAGTTTAGCTGAACCACAGTTTCTTCATTTTAAAATGAGGAGGTTGAACCAGGAGAGGATGGGCTGGGATGTACTGAGCATAAGAGGAAGGAGATATCATGGGATCTTGGGAGTTCCACCAGTGTGCGAGTGAGTCCCAGGATGAGAAAAACCTGGTGCTCCTGGTGCCAGAGGCCCTGATCCCAGACTTCTGCATAAGGAGTCCAGCTCATGCTGCTCTCAAGCAAACCCTAATCCTCATGGACTCCTCCCCTGACGCTCCAGTCAGAGCCACAGTGCTGCTGAGCCTCACCCCAGGGACCCAGCCAAGTATAGCAGAGGGGCACTGACCCAAGGGCTGTACAGGGGCTGCACCTCTGGAGGTCAGAACTGGGAAGTGGGCTGCACATGTGCAGATAGCAGGCCTAGCAGCTTCTAGGAGTTGGAAGGCCACACACGGTGAGGTGAGCTTCTGATGCCTATCTTGGCTATCCTTCAGTTTTAATGTTTCTGTGATTTTAGATGAAGTAGAAAGTGTTTCTACTGACTCAAGGTCAGTGGGATATCAGCTCAGTGGGCCCAAGCACCAACAGGTCCCCCCAAAGAGGAATGGACCCTCCTGCTTTTTAAATTCTTATTTGCTCTTCTCTCCAGAAAGAAACAACAAGGGGAAAGAGCCCATCATGACCTCTTCATGCCAACCACCCCTAACCCTAGAACAGAATTAGATAACAAGCAAGTAGAACCTATCGTACTATGACTAAAATATATGTCTGGTATGAGATGTTTTGTATAATCTTTGAAAGGACATGTCTGGGAAGGCAGGCTTTCCTAATTTGTTTATTGTAGGATAGTTGTGTCACAGCCTAGCAAAAGATACATACAAAGAACACAAAGACAATTCCATTTTTGTTCTGGAACACTGGTGGGTCTAGATGCTTGTAATGGGAAGAATTCTAAGATGGCTGCCATATTCCCACTTCCTGCTGTGTATGGCCTGTATAGTTTCCTCCCTTTGTGGGTGTGGGAGATGTAGGAATATGATGGGATAGTCATTTCCATGATTAAGTTATGTTACACAGCACAGTTGACTTTAAGAAAGGGAGCCTTTAGTGAGCCTCACCTAATCAAGTGAGCCCTTAAAAGGGACTGGGCTCTTCCTGAAGAAAGAGATTTGAAATACAGGAGAGATCTGACACGAGGGAGATTCTCCACTGATGGATATAAAGATGGAGGGGGTCACGGAAAGCGGCTAGTAGGTGCAGAAAGCCAACAAGAAAACAAGAGCTTCAGTCCTCCAACTACAAGGAACTGAATTCTAGCAACAAACTGAATGAGCTTGGAAGGGATTCTTCTGCAGAGCCTCCAAGATGGCAACTCAGCCTTGAGTGTGAGACTCTGAGTAGAGAACCCAGTTGAGCCATGCCTAGACTTTTGACCTACTGAACTGAGAGCTAATAATGTGTAATTGTCTTAAGCCTCTAAGTTTGTGGTAATTTGTTATGCAGCAATAGAAAACTAATTAATACAAAAGTATTCCTGTTAAAGATGAGTTAGGATGTTTTTCCTTGTCTCCTATTTCCCTGCCTTTTTCTGAAGCTTTGATCTGTTTCCCCACCATGCAGTTATTTCATTGAATATAACTGGAAAATACCATTTTGTCAGATTAAAATTGTCTCTTATATCACATATCAGAGTTATCTTTCTTCCACCACAGTTGATTTAAGACACAGAGATGTACGCATCTTGGGTATATTATATACATGTTTAGGGCTGGAGATTCAAACCAGAAAATGTAGATTTCCAGAATAAAAGCCAAAAATCTGTATATTTTGAAGTAACTCAGGTATGTTTCATTCATTGCATCTAGTTATCTTGAAACACAGTAACCTTGACATAATGGTTGAAGAGAAAGGAGAAGCAATGTAAGCATAAATGCCTGAACATTTTAATAGCTTTTATCAATAAACATTACTAGAATGCCATGCGTTTAAATCCATGCTTTTCCTGAGGAAAACCTGCATTCTATCTTCTGCTTCCTGATATTGCAGCTGGATCCTATTACAAGGGTAGGACACACCACGGGAAGCATGCCTAAACTTTCTAAGCTACAAAATGAAAGCCGATCTTCATTAATTAGATGTCCAGATTATGCAGATTGACCACTGTATTATTGTATACAACGTGATGAAAACACTATTATATGGCTTGTTGATAGCTCTACCTAGGTAGTCTAGCTATGCCTTATTATTTGCTAAGGTAGTCTACTAACCACAAAGGCAGGATTTTGTGTCAGGTCAAATAGATAAAATTGTGACTTTGTGGTTGATGGCCAAGAGAATGCTCTACAACACAGGGAACTGAGAACGCAATCGGATGTCTTTCTAACATTTAATCCAGGAAAAATTTTATCTCAAGTGTAGCTTAACATAGTACTACTACATAATGCAGGTAAGCGAAAATATTAACAAATCAATGAGTCATAACTAAGACTCAACATTTAAAACCAATATTCTTGGTGTTTGTGAAAACCATGGAACTGGATTAAGAGAAAAGCCACCTAATTTTAGATTTAAGCAAATGTGGACAATGGATTCTAGAAAGAAAGATAAGTCTGAGGATCACAAACCCTTACCTGAATAATGATTACCTGTTTTAATAAAAAGGAAGGACTCTCTCTCTCTCTCTCACACACACACACACACACACACACACACACACAAATACTCAAAAGGCCACGATCTGCAAATACTTCAAGATCTGGGGATCCAGGTAAATCATGACTTAGCTTTTACCAACTGTAACAAAAGTCCTCTCAGGTGCTAAAGTTAGCACTAAAGAAAAGCTATTACAAAACTATTATGTTAAGTAATTATAATCTTTGTTTCAACTTCATATACCTGTGTCTTTGTCATCTATATAATTATGGTGAGAGAAAACACTCCAAGCTCAAATGAAATAAACGACTTCAGTTTATGCCCACACGGACCTTGTCAAGTAGCCAATGACTTGCCCTTTCATTGTGAGTGACTAATATCAATGCTGGCTCTAAAGAAAGACACTTTTCATAATCGCCCAACAATCTGCTAAGTGAAAACATATGGATAGGCTTAGGCAAAGCCTGCCAGGGGTCTTTGCTGAATGGAAAACAGGTGCTCTCATTCTGTGCCACGTAATACCCCATTTACCCCCATGGCCAAAGGTTACAGGACTAATAGCTGCCTTGTGGTAATCATGGAAAGCCAAGACACTAGCCCTGGTGGAACATCTGGGACATATTTTACATACTTGCAACATATGCTTCAGGTTCAATTAAAGTGAGGCTTTGGCACATTTATTAATCTTTTTTACTTTTATCCTATAAGAGGACCCACTGACCTGACCCCACTATTATACCATATGAGAAAACAGAGAAATAATGAGAGCTAGAGGTCAGTACCTGCTCGTATGGCAAAAAACACATTTGTTTTCTCATGAAATTCCATTACGCATGACTCTATACACAAACTTTAAATAGAGGAACCAATGAATTTTTTAAAGTAGGAAATTACCCTTCTCCTACTCAGACACACTGATAGCCAAGACCTACAATATATACCACTACAAGAACCAGTCAAGAAACGGAAGCTGGTAAATGGAAACCTGAAGGATCCGTTCATATTTCCGTTTCTTATAGTAAAAACTTCATATTTCAAGACGTCCACTCTAAGATTCTTCCCTCTATTATGCAAGCCCCTAAAAGTCCATTGTAAATTATTACATTTGAGATTTTCTTTTTGTTCAGATATGATTTTTATGCTATCGGTTGCATTATGAATAAAAAAAGAATAAACCTCCTTATATGTCACTCAAATAAAGTGCTGGATTTATGAAAATCAGCTCACAATCCTTTCACATGGAAAACACAGTTTGTTGGCGTCCTGCACAGAAGAATATAGTTGAATTCACACAGTAATTTAAGCACTCACGTTCAATCAACTTTGGTAACTAGGTCTGAAAATGTGTTAGAACCAAGGTGTCAATTTCAGGCAACCAAAGACTACATTATAATACGTGCCACCCCAGAGATTTGGTGGTGTTTCCACCCTGGCATGTTCTACTCGACATCCATGTTTTGGTGAGCTGGTGAACCAAGTGCTATTGGTTTCCCATTCCTAACATCCTCCATATTAAAAAAAATGACCATAAAGGGGAGATTAGTGGTATAGGATATCAACAAAGTGGCTAGCAAAAATGCCGTTGACTTCAAGCAGGGACACTGAAGTACTAGACTTCTCTAAGGGTTTCCATTTATTAACATTTCTGGGGGAACGCCTGCTGCCGGAATGGATCTTTATGGTGGCTTTAATAATAAAGCGGCAACAAGCAAGGGAAAATGGCCATAAATGGATGGCAGCTCAGTGTTTATCAGCAGAGAAATGATGATTCAGAACTGGCATGTTGAGTTAAAATACAAGCTCTCTACAGCTCTACAACTGACCTTAATAATAAATCATATCATTTATTGCCAGAAGTGTATGCTTATGTTATTTAACATAAAAAACAAACACATATGTGTTTCTGCAGGAAGGAGATTTTGTTGGTTTATGTTTGATGATGTCGCTAATGACTGAATGATGTACAGAAGAAAAATTCCACATAAAATCTCCATTAATTTTAAAATGTTTGCAATAGCCTTAGAAGGGAGAAAGAGTGTATATATGTCTGTTTCTACTTTTCTTCTAGCATTGAATGTTAGTTAGGAAGAAAAAATCATTTGGGAAGTTAACTAATCACTGTGATTTTTTTTTTTTTGACATTTCTAATGCTTGCTTCCAGCACACAAATTCTTACGCTGGGATGTAACTGTACATCTCCACTGGAATCAAAGGTCAAGGGCATAAATTAAGATACACTGTTTTTTCTTTAAAATATTTCACTGCTTTGCTATAACAGAAGTCAGACAGATCCTGGTGAAGGTCAAAATCTGGTTTTTATGCCAAATAATGTGGAAATAACGAATGCTATTCTCCCCTTCCCCCCCCCCCCAATCTTACCCTAGGACTTTTTAGATTTTCTATCAGAAATGCCCAAAGATGATGATAAACCAGCTTCACTATCCTCCTTGCTGTAGAAAGCTGTTCTTCTGACCCCAGCCACTGCTGCAGTGGTGCAAGGTCATTCTAATTCCTCCCTCCAGTTGTCCCCTCTCCCCAGGGGACAACCAATCCAAGAGTCCCAGAAACTAGCTGTTATTTACTGTGTTCACCATCCGCAAGCCAACCAGCAATCGAAATATGAGCCTCTCTGAACGGGCTTTCCTGACCAAGGAGCCAGGGGGCCATTCCAAGTCTAGGCTAGGGCAGTGAGCACCGGGATTATTTAAATGCCCTCCGGAGCCCTCCGCACACGTGTTCTTTTGCTGAGCCATTCTTCGAAAATTACAGATGACAATATCCACGTTCAACTCACGCAGGCTGCTATTTTTTCACTTCTCTCTTCCCCCAAAGCGTAGCCTGATTTGTAATTCTCAAGATAGGACAAATTTTTGCCCTTCAAAAACAGTTGTCACTGCCGTTATCTTCACGAGAGCTATCAAGTTCCAGACAAGCTGAATTATTTTTTTTGTTCCTGGCAGAAAAATATTTGACCCAGCTCTGGACAAAAGCGAAGAGGATTTATAGCCTCCTCTCCCTCTTTGCAACATGCAGTGGCATTGTTAGGATGATAAACAGCACTGTCCAATTTTCTGGACTCAAACACTTCAACTCCTTTTTTAACTGTCTGTGAAAACAGTGTTATGTCTACATTTCCCCATCCCCAGGTACCCAAGTGCTGGGAAAGATAATTACCTTGTCATCTTTGTCATCTTCTTCTTCCTCGTCCTCTAGCATGTCCTCCACTACCTGCAGACAGAAACAGAAGTCGTTTTCGTGCTCTTAAAGGAGAGAATTTTGTTCCGTCATTTTGAACCTTTTGGAAATGAAAACTTTATTAACATTTGAAACAGATGCGCTGGGAGGAAATATTTGATCTCAAGATAGGGATTAGGAAAATGCTATGCCTTTCATTGATTAAAACCTGGGAACGGAATCCCAGTGAGGGGCACCCTATCTGTGTGAAATGTTCTGTGACAACTTCAAGAATCTGAAATATGCATAAGGTCAAACTAACATTAACTTGAGGGGTGCTTTAAATCAGGAAATTTCTTTTCTACCTATTCCACTGTCTATATTAACTAGGCATTTTAAATTTGGAGATAGATAACTAAGCAGGAACCAGCTCTGCTATTTCTGATTTACTTTTCACCAAATTCTAAGATAAAAAACTATGTCTGCTCATTGATTCATGCTGGTGGTCAGTGGCATAAAACTAACAATATCCTTCATGGCTTAAATTTTAATAGTTATGTATAAATGTCAACTCTTGACTATCTCTGTATTACTTGCTGATTTTGTGGATTACCTGAAAATCTAATTTTAATTCTCTGTGATTTTATACAAGGATTACATTATAAGAATGGACACTACTACTAAAAGAAAATTAGAAATGTACTCTATAATCGAATGTGGACAATATGCATATAACCCATGTAGGTGGACACGCATGCATGTATTTATTTAATGGCTCCTAGTTTACCTACTTCAGCAGAATGGAATCATCATTTTGGATTTGCTAACTAATTTCCCCTTGCCTCGATCAATATATAACTGTAAACATTACAAATGAGACTTCACCTGTTTCAGGGGTTTATTATGGTTTTACACACCTACACACACATGCACGCACACACACACACTATGAAAACCAAAAATTTTAAAAACCTTGCAGGGGGTTGTTATTCAGGTGAGTGTCAACTTGTGATTGTATTTATGTCATCTGATATGACTTCTAAATTCTTGTGGTGGTTTTATTTTTTATCCAGTCTGAATCTCTATCTCTAAATAAATTCAATAGAATCATGGCTATTAAATGTTTTTAAATCTTTCTCCTAAAGCTCATAACTTTAAAGATTTTATTTTTTTTCCTTTTTTCTCCCCAAAGCCTCCCAGTACATAGTTGTATATTCTTCGTTGTGGGTCCCTTTAGTTGCGGCATGCTTGGACGCTGCCTCAGCGTGGTTTGATGAGCAGTCCCATGTCCGCGCCCAGGACTCGAACCAATGAAACACTGGGCCGCCGGCAGCGGAGCACGCGAACTTAACCACTCGGCCACGGGGCCAGCCCCTAAAACTCATAACTTTAGAAGATAAAGATAGCTAGCCCTTCATGTGGCTTTATGATACAGACAGGAATTGCTATGAATGAAAACTTCCACAACTAAGACTGTATTATGCAAAGAGATACATAAACTGACATAACATGTCAGGACTCTCAATTATTCTAAAAATTTTTCTCAAATATTCTAAAACATTAACTGATTTCAAAGAATAGGCCAAACACAAACCTACAGTTCTCATGAACCGATATATAACCAAAAGCATCTGGCAACCTGTGAGATTGTTCCTAATTTAATGTCATACTTCTAATCTTCTATTAAATGGTAGCATTGTGTGGTCTTTCATTTGGACATCCAGAATTTCAAAAGAACCATTGTAGCACAATGTCCTGTTTCCAATATCTGGTGAGTGTTTATACTTATTTTGGGGACATATAAAGCAATTCAGCCTCAGCAAGAAAGGACTCTTGGCATCCTCTCTAACTATATTCAGCCACTCCATAAGCATTTATTGTAACCCCCCCTTGTTCAAGGCACACAGTCCTAGGTACTGTGGGAATACAAAGACGAATAGCACACAGATACTTCATCCATATTCATGTCAGCCCTCAAGGGCTGATAATCCAGTAGAATTGAAATTACAACTATCAGATAACCTTTCATGTTGACTTTTAATTTCCTGAAATTTTGAAGTATTCACATCATAAATATACAGACAAGAGCGACAATGTATAATTGAGGTGGTAGAGGCCAGGCTAATCCAAAATGGGCTATTTGTGATGGAAGTTTAAACAGGAAAAGCAGCCACGATATTTCAGTACATCGTATTACATCAAAAGAATTCACCTAACATACCAAGTAGCTGACCTAGAACTCAAACCCAGGCTGTGGGATAGCAGAGAGCCAGCTCTCAACTCTTGCCCAGTTCCAAAAAAGAAAAAAAAAAGTAAAAAAAAAAAATAATTCACCTAACCCTCACAAGCGTTTTTTAAATTATTATAATTTTGTATCTCTAATAAAACGGTTTCAAATTTTAGATCTAGGGGCCAGCCTAGTGGTGTAGGGAGTAAGTTCGCGTGCTCCGCTTTGGTGGCCCAGGGTTCGCGGGTTAAGATCCCGGGTGCAGACCTACCCACTGCTTATCAAGCCATGCCATGGCAGGCATCACATGTATAAAATAGAGGAAGATGGGCACAGATATTAGGTCAGGGCCAATCTTACCCAGCAAAAAGAGGAGGATTGGTGGCAGATGTTAGCTCAGGGCTAATCTTCCTCAAAAAATAAGTAAATAAATTTTAGATCTAGATTAAGTGATTTTTTAGGGCTGGTCATTATTATCTATTTTATTTTTTTGGAATAAAAATTGTATATATTTGAGGTGTACAACATGATGACTTGATAGACATTAGATTAAGTAATTTTTTGCTAAAATTACCCATGCAGTCATATATCAAACACAGAAAATGAAACGAATACTATACTTTTACTCCTGTGCATAAACTCAAACAATATTTTAGCTAGTTATTATTAAGAATATACTATAGCCTCCCCTCTTCAGTACTGACCATCATACTACAGGTGCTAGGAAGGCAGAATGATTTCAGATTGTCCTTAGCAGCTTGCAGGGCACATAATGGGTGTTCAATAAATATTTGTTGATAGAGTGAATAGATGAATGCACCATCTATTCTTTACATCTTTGAACATACTTTTTAGTAAAGTGCCTATCAATTGTCTCACGGAACTGAACTAGCGCACCTGGAAAGACTTATACCTAATCAATGACGCAGACTAAGAAAATACTCAAAATGCTTTCAAATATTTGCCCGGCAAGAGAAACCATGAATCTTTAATCTTGAAGATTTGGAGATCTTCATTATCTTCAAGTTAATTTTCAAAAATTCAAAATATTATTGAAACGTAAAACAAACTTAATAGCTTAATTCACACATTTTACGAATCAGCTGTGGATCTGATCAAGAATGACTCAAAGAGGTCTACAGAATCAGGCTCTTCGTTTGCAAAACCCAGACTGTTCATACTCTGCACAAGTGGGTAATTGGCTACACACAATTTCTCCACAAATGTGCAGCCAGAACCACCCAATACAACCATTTGCTTTTACACTTGGCAGAAAAGTGTTGTGTTAGCAAGAGGCCTTTGTGTTGTGTTTAGCGCTCTAGTGAGGGCTTTTCTCCTCCTCCAGTGCCTTTTTAATGTTACATCATAAACATCTACAAGTGAGGATTTATATATAGTTGGGTTCCTATTGATGCCTTTAAACTGCTTCAGAATGCATCCCACTATTACATTTTGCTCAGGTGAAGCTTATGGCGCCTTGGCAAATGCAGATAATAACAGCACGTATCCCAAAGTGTTGACTAAGGATCCAATGAGATAATGTATTTAAAGTGCTCAGCATAGTTCCTGTATTCAAGTAAGTACTCAAAAATGTTAGCTACGAATAAAAATAAAAATAACATCAATTTAATAATATTTTGAATAATTTTTTGAAATTAAATTATATATATTTTTTTCCAGGACAAAATATTATTCCTAATGATATACTCAATTCTGATTCACGTTTCATTGACACTAAGAAACACACAGAGGGGCACAGGTAGAGGTGTGGGTAAAGATTCCCAATTAAAATGATAATGCTTTCACAACTAATTTTCAGACTTTAATGGTCCACTGAAATGGATGGCTCTGAAGGCAAGTGTCTCAGAAGCTGGGTCGTGCGTTAAGACACGAGCCCCAGCCAAATGCAGAATATAGAAACTGCAAACTGAGCTTTTAAAAACAAATTGTAGATATCACGGAAGTGCATTTAATGACTGCACAAAATTGCAACCTTTCCTAGAGAACTCAAATAACACCTGTTATTTGGAAAAAGAGTGCTGGAGTTTAACACTTAATAAAGGAAAACAAATAAAATAAAGGAGTCCTAGTCTCAAATTCCAGCTCTTTCCTCCTTAAATAAAATCAAATAAGAACTACACAGTTTTGTTTTCAAGTATACAAAGTCCGGTTGCCCAAGCATTTGTCAGCAATAATTTAATAACACATCCATAGGATTTCCTTAAAGAAAAAAATAAAGAGTGATGAGAAAATGCATGTGTTAAAAAAGACACGTTTTTACAAAGTTGGGTTTTTTTGTCTTTTTCTTGAGGGGGAATATCTCAGATTGGCTCTGGAATTCTCTTTCCAAATTACGCTTTCTGATACCTTGCTTGAAAGCAAGTAGTATTAATCAAACAAAGGAAGGGCACTAGGGAAATCAGAAAGATGTAATGCAAGCAGTTAAAAGTGACATGACCTTCTGTAATGTCGCTCGTCACAGACTTATATGCCACACACTGGAGGAAGGTCTTGAAAGAAACTGATTCTTGGTACTATTCCTTGAATGTAATACTAATAAAGATGACATTTTAAAAAACACACGCAGACAGCCCCAAATACAGCTTGCCAGCTACATTACAGCCAAAGAATAAGCAGATAACATTATTTTAAAAAGCATAATATTTCTTCTTTCATAGTCCATATTTGCTGAACATTTCTCATTAACATATAAAATATAATATATGGCTGTACATTTTAAAAATCCGCTTTCAAAATGGAGAATGGCATCTGTAGAATCTAAATATTTTATACAGTTGTAGAGGAGCTCTTTTAATATGACTTTTAATTATAATTCAACACAACTAAATGCTTTATGATTTTCAAGGAAATAAAATTTTATTTGGCTGAAAATGTTAAAAATGATGTTGGTAATCTGAATAAAAATATGACAACATGTTTAGAATTATTCCTCCAGACAAACATGGCTAATGGAGGGGACCAGAAGGATGTGGAAAAGGAAGATCAAGACAGTGAATGGATGAGGAAAAGTGGAGTCAAGTAAACCTCATTATTAAATTCATCACAAGACAGTATATACTAATTTTTGCTTTTTAACAGCAGAGTTCATGTTTTAGAACTAAAGTGACAAAAGAGGGTTAAAAGTTCTATGAATAATTCTTAAAACACTTTGTATTATGATTTTCCCAGGGATAAAGTCTTCCACTTACTTATATTCCTTTAAACAAAAAGGAACCAAAAGAATCTTGGTTATGCTACCCTTGTAAGATAAGTATTGAGTACTATAAAGCTAAAAATGCTCAAAAGCTAAAGCTGACATAAACCAGTTTCTTTTGTATGTTTACTTTTTCCCTTGGAAATAATCTTTGAATTAAATGGATGTTTTGCTATGTTGAGAATGAATAGTTGCACAATTCAAATTGCTTTACTCAAACATAGTCTATAAAAAAGCAACACATTTAAATTAAAGAAGAAATCACTGCTGTCCAGATGTGCAACTGTGATGTTAAAAAATTAAAGAAAGAAAATTGTCACAAAAGAAAGAAGTTTCATATTTAATTTCATATTCATAGAACTTCCAAATGTGTACAGATGCTTATATTTGGATACATTACAAACTAAATGCCTATTTCCACCCTAGAGATACGGAGGAATCTGGGGAGAGCAGTATTCTTCAATGTGATCTGGAGTTCGTTTATACCATTTTGTGTGTGCATAAACCAAGCAGAGTGTGCAATTGTGTGCCAATGGATTTATGACATATGTAAGTATCATGTGAAATTATTGAAAGTCTACGGATTGAGAAGATGCATATAACCACTCAGATGATTTGGGATCACTTGAAAGTATTGAAGGTTGGGCTGGAGACTTCTGCGGTCAATAAGATCATTATAGGTGCGCTTGTGCTGTCATTTTCACAGTAAGACACCTGCTTCTCATAAGATTTTTGAGAAGGAACTTTTGCAAAACAAATGGTGCAATTAAACTGTACATATAATTTACTTCACATCTCAAAGAATAGTAAGACTCATAAACAGGCCTCGGATATACTGTTTCATCTAGTATGTCTCAAAAGCAAATGCATGTATGATGGCTGCTTAGTTTGATTCACACTATTAAGGATGTGACCTTGGAATATTTCAGCTATAGTAGTCATCAAGATAACTGAACCACTAGATGTAATAATAATTAGTGTGATAGGCTTGCCATCGAGGCTGAATATATTGCAATACAAAACAAGGCAGACTAAAAAGAAAAGCATTATTACTTACTGCTAAAAGACTTCCTGATTTTTACAGAGACACTCAAATACAATTATTTCTTCTTGCAGAATGCATTTCCTTGGCTCATTCTGGGAAGTGCCATGTTGTAATTTAGTCTGATTCTTGATAGGAAATGTGGCTTTAATGTGGCTATCAGATGACTTTTGATGCATGCCACTGATTACATACGGCCTGTATTCTGCATTATCAACAACAGCATTCTTATTTGCCGTATAATATGCTTTGCTGTAAGGTGCAAGGATAGTAAATTTACTTTACTGGCCAAGAGTACGTAACCTTCTATTTGTTTTAAGTGTCAGCTTAATATGTAGAAAAAATCTTCCATTAAGAAAGGCTAAGTATAATATAAATTCTGTAATCAGTATAAGCATCTTAAATGAATTTCTTTTCATATTTCCTTCTCGGTTTTCTTAAATGTTCATTCTTATACTTACACAAAGCACTGCAAACAGAATTCTAGTGTTTATTTGAACTATGTCTCCATCTAAAGGCTCCGCAATGTATTGTATTTTTGCTTGCAGGGAAAATTCTAATCCTGGTGTCTCTAGGATATTGCATATTAATTTGATTGAGCAGGAAAAAATAGGTCGACTACTAACCTACAATGCGCTTTTTAAAATAATGTTTTCTTGAAACTATATTATTTGTCAGGTTAAAAAAAGTACACAAAAGGCCAAAAAATTGAATCATTTAACATGCTTTGCAAATGAAATGAAAAGATAACTAGGACTCATCACTAACCTATTTTGTAAAATTTAATATTTTCAAAGCAAACATTTTTGTCTATTAATAATAAACAGATTTCTGAGAAAAAAGAAAATTATATATTCAAGCCTCTCGATGTAAAATCAAATTCCCATTCCAGAACCACACATTTGTAACAAAAAAGGCACAGTTTTGAATGTTCCAAATTTTCAAAACCTTAGGAATTCTTATTTCTTAAACGTCTAATGAAGAGTCCACAATATCTATATAAAACGTTTTCTGCAAAGAAAGAAGAGGGAGCTGCTATGACCTCTGTGAGAGTGTCATGTCCTCCAATCTTCTCAGAAACGTTCTTTGCTCTAACCCCGTCAGATATGTTTGGGAGCATTAAAGAAGTGATAAGCAAGAAGTTCTTCTTCAGGCGAATCTATAGGTTAGCACATGTAATCCAGGCAAATGCTATGTTTCTGGAACATTAGGGACCTTTAAAGAATAGAATTTGAAAACAAAAAAATCGTTTATGTTGGAGATTAATATTAGCCAACTTCTGGATCATACTGCTCTGTTAGGTCTGATTCACGTTTTACAAAAATTCACAGCGCCTCCCTATTTTAAACAAAATGTTGGGGGTAACGGAGGGGTAGGGGGAAGTGGTGGACACTTGCAGAGAAAAATATTCTGACACTAACTTGATTTTTCTTTTTTTTCCCTGTGCCTAGAATATTTTGAGGCCTGAGAACATTGTCAGAAAATCTAATGTTAAAAACGGATCATGTTTTGAATGTCAAAAAATCATATAGTCAGAAAACTTCAGGTTTTTTTCTTATATGCCTTTTCTATAAATAATAATGGTAAAAATATTTTTTATCTTTTTTGTAAATAATCATCATCTCACAAAAGGCAGCTGATGTGGGTTTAGACCTACATTTGAACTGGAAAGGATGTGGTGAATGGTGAATTGTAGCATAAAAGCCTGAATGAGAGGAATGTTCATGAAAACGGACACGAAACCTCCGTAATTGTTTTATCATGAGCTCCCCACAATATAACACAAGAGCTCGATATTGTAGGGGAAGCATGCCTGGTCCACTTATCATTTCGGCTTTATGTAGTGTACTGTGTGATTGCTAAATTAGTGTATAATGCATTTATAATATTTATAGTACCAACATTTAGTTAAACAACCTTTATGTAAGATTTATGTTGATTTTTTTTATTTCTCATTTAATGGCAAATTATGAAGAGCATGTTTCATAAAGATAATTCTCCATTTAAATTCATCAGTCCATTAAATATTAAAATTATGTTTCTGATGCAATCGAGAACAAATTTGTCCAGCTTCAGTGATTATTTGCACTCATAAAAATTAGGCTTGATTAATAAAATTTAAATGCTTGATTAAGTTGACATTTTCATGTTCTATTCCGATTTATTAAAATTAGTCCCTGTGCCCAGGCCTGGTATGCTAGGGTAGGTTTACCTTTCTCCTTCTCTTAGTTGACATCGAGCGTGAGGGTGTTAGGAAGGAGGATTTTGCTTTTGGACTCAATCATGGTTTCAGGGAAACGCCCTGTTCTTTGCTGACGGTGCTGCCGGCCTTTGTCATTACATACTGTGCACAGTGGAGATTTGTATTACAATAATCAGGAAAAATGCTTCTTTCAAATATCTATAGATACGATCTGTAAAACAGCATACATTTATGGTATTTCTGTAAAATTCAGTTACCAAGAAGCATTAATCTGTAGAGGATTGCTCAAATTTCTTCATCTGCTTTTTTTCTTCATTAAAATATGGCTTTTATTTTTGTAGGAGTTGCATATACACTGCAGAGAGATTATAGACACAGGAAATCATTCTGTGGCAATGCTATTGTCTTGTCTACAAGCTCAAAACTAGGAGGGACTAATGGCCACGGAAAACCATCCTTTTCAACAGGACTTACACGGGGACTCTTCAAGAGAGGTAGTGACTTCTATTATGTTTAACCCCCCATTAAATCCACACTGGCTTGTCCTGTTTTACACATGGTCAGGTGCCTAATTGTCATTTATTGAGTGCTCACTATATGCTTAACACAGTGTGTTAATTGTCTCTTTAATCCTCACAAGACCCCAACGAGGGAGGTATTATCCACATCTTATTGGTGAGGAAACTGAGACCTAGGGAAATAAGTAAATGCATACAGCGAATAAGTAGAAGGTCTGGAACTTAATCCCAGGTCTTCCTAATTTCAAATTTCAGACTCTTAGCCACTACCAACCATAAAGGGGTAGTGGCAACGCTTGTTTTGAAGATGTTTTTGCTGTTGCCCATGGGACTGTAACTCATTTGGAAACTTTGTTTGGGTGAACTGACTTTCCCTCATTTAAGCATGCTATCAGAATATTCACTTTGCTTTTTTTTTAGATAAGTGATCTGGTATGACAGTTATTTCCTTTTTCTTGTATAATGAAATAAATTCAATAACAAATGCCCTTGAAGGCATATTTTAGCTTGGTTACCTACACATACTATTCCAATTCTATTTACAACATGGTAGAAAGGTTTTGAAGTTGCATGCTCTTGGTTAATGTATCTCATGCAACACTAAAAAAAATAATGAATACAAAACTCTCAGGGTAATTTAACTCCTAATAATAGTTCTGACTTATAAACATTTTCTACAAGCAGATAAAGATAAATCATTTGGTTTCTACTTTTACTTTGTTAATTGTGGTCTTGCAATTTTTTTTGCCACCTTTCTGAACCAGGGATAATAAGTCTCCACAAATATTGTATGAAACTGGCTGGCAATACCACACACCACACACGGCGTGATGATGGAGACTAGTAATGCAAACTAGTCACAGGATCATGAGTCAGCCAGAAGGTGCGTTTGTTGGCCCTACATCCTAGGTCCCTCACCATAATATTTCAAAGAGTTCTGGCTACCTACAAAGAGGAGACTGCAAAATCATTCAGAAAGAACAAACAGGATACCACTAGAACTAGGTGGGAAAACACATCCACCCCGAGAACTAAGACCAGAACTATGGATGTTCCTTTTTCTCTTCTCCTAAGACTCACTCTTCAATCACAGAAACGACAAAATTGTGGGAGCAGAAGTTTTGGAGGGAGAGCAGAGATAATAAAACCATTTGGTTGACCTATGCGTAAATGCTTGGGTTGGATACTTTGGATAACCATCTAGATGGTGAATTCTTTGGATCCATGGGAGGCTTGGAGTGGAGTTGAGAAAGTTGGTTTTTCAATGAGTTTCTGGGGCTCCAGGAGTCAACTGGGGCTCAAATAGGAGAAATTCAGCCATTTATAGGGGAGAGATCTTCAGGTTTCCTTCAACGTTGCCAAGACAATTCATTTTGTGGAAAAGGAGCTGGGTTTCAGGGCAGAAATCCTCTATAAGGATGAAGAGTATCTCTTTACCATAGTACATTTCCATATGCATCTTTAGGGAATCTGAGCAAGGTGGGAGGGATTCAGGAAGATGGTCCGGGGCTAAGATATGAGAGTAACTGTAAGTGTCCTCTATGGCAACTACCATGAACTCTAAATTCTAAGTCTCTCTCCTGAGTCCTAATAAAGCAAGACGTTTGCCTTCCAGTGAGGAGGATCTTTAGTAAATTGACTTTTAAAAATAGAAGTGTTTTCCTTTGCATCTTTCTCTATATGAACTGACATGTCACGTACGGGTAACACTCATCTTCTATCATTCTACAATTTGATCCTTCCAATTTGAAGTTTAGCTGCACTCTGAGAATACAGTGAAAGGAGAGCCAATAAACTGAAGTATTAAAGACAAACAAGGAGCTACTGAGTGAAAGAGACAGACCAAGCGTGGAATAAGAGCTGTGGCCACAGATAGATAGACCTCTTTTCCTTACATATGCAGCACAGGCACACACATCGGAGATGTTCTAAATGACTTTTGGCTGCACACTCTGCATATCCTACACAGACCTCCATCGCTGCACCTACCTATGTATATACTATCATTTTTTCAACTTAATTGTTTGTTTCCCTCACCAGACCACAAACTGTCCTGAGCGAGGACCATGCCTTAATCATCTGTGAACAACAGTTAGTAGCCTGTAAATATTCGATACATTTTTGTTGAATGGAAATAATTATGCATAAAAATTAGACAATTTTTGATTTGGAAAGAAATTTTGGACTGAAATATTTACTCATTCATCAAACATTTTTTGAGCAACGATCACACTGTTATGTCTGGGATACCTCGCTCTGTGCTGGGATGAGAGACACAAATGGAAGATACAATTAATTAGAACAATCTGCGTCTGGTGAGGAAGACCCACAATGAGCTGCTTAGTACCATACAGTGAGGGGATACGGAACCCAGAGGGGTGGGTTCTCTTAACCTCTTCGAGCCTGTGTTGGCAGGGGTGGGCTGCTGATAGGGGAGGAGAGTGGGAGGGAAAGTCAGGGACGGCTCCCCGGAGGGAATGGTAAAATTGGGGGTTATTCAGGCACATATGTATGAAATACTGAAACCTTAATGGGTGGCAAATTAGGATGAGGTACCAAAAATATTCAAAATGCATATACCCTGACCCAGAAATTCTCCTTCAAGGACTTTGCCAAAGGACAAATGATTTGTTTAGGATTTTCTTTACAGCATTATTTGAGATGGCAAAAATATCTGAAACAAACATTCTAAAACGAGTGTTTAATTCAGAAAAATTAAGTATCCATACTGTGAAAACCATGCAGTCATTAAAAATCATGTGGTTTTCCAGTAGTTTAAGGGATACTCCTAGATATGTTGCTGACTATAAAAAGTAGGTGCGCAAAAAGTACGTTTAATAAGATTTAATTTTCGTTAAAAACATACGTATGATAAGCAAGAAATATACAATTACATTCATAAACATATTTTTTAAGAAAAGAGAAGGCACAGAAAAAGCGTATTGACTATTCGGGAAAACTGGAAATATACTCCGCCCTAGATCGTGGCGCCGCCGCTGCCCGGTCCCCGCCCCACTTCCTGCTACCCTCGGTCCTCTTCTCCGAGCTCCACCATGCCTCGAAGCTCCCTTTTCCCCCAGCACAGAGGGCCCTCCTTCAACCCCTCCTCGGCTGTGCCTTGACCCCCGGCTGGGCCACCACCTGCTCATCGACGCCAGCAGGGTCCCCTACAAGTTCACGGTGCAGCTCGAAGAGGAGCCCCGACCCCGTCCCAGAGCCAAGTGCCCCGGGAGAGCCCGGCCCTCGCCAGGAAACGCACCCCTGTCCTCACCGCCGCTCTGTGGCTGCAGAGCCTCCGTGTGTTGCACTCGGACCTCAACCTCTTCAACATGCGGCTCCTGCGGCATCGCGGCACTGTGCCACACACCGTGCCAGGGCCAGCCCGCTGCCCATCTGTCCCCAGTGCCCACGCGGCTTCCAAGATGCGCAGACCAGGCGCGGTACGTGCGCCTCCGCTAAGTTCGAGACCAGGCCTGCACTGCCCTTCCCTGGGCCACCACGTCTGTCCCACACAGTGCCACTCCTGTATTAACTCACTGCCTCTACAGAGGTCACTGCCTTGTCCCGGGCCTCAGTTTCCCTATCTGTACTAAGAGGGAAACATCATTCCTTTCTTCCCTGCTTCCTACTGTATGTACACCAAGTCATTGCCCTCCTGGGGCCTATGGAAGGGGTGCACTGGAGGAGAAGCAGACAACACCAGCCCAGGAGCCAGTCAGAACAGGGTTCTGGTCCTGCTGTGCTGTGTGAGCCTTTGCTAGTAGCATAACCTCTCTGAGCCTTGCTGTCCTGCTCACCCGAGTGGTAAGAGGTTGTTTTCCAGGTGAAAGAGATGACAAAAGAGCATGGGCATGGTTCATTTCTGTACCTCCTCTCTTCTGGCCACTATCCCGACCTTTTGCTCATTAAACATTTGCACTTCAAAACAAACAACAACAAAACCAGACAAACAAACAGACAGTCCTGCTGGAACACAGAGGAGATAAAGCTGAAGCTCTGCTTTGGGTGGGGGCTGCTCATGAGGAATCTTCTAAATCCTGCCTGAAGATGTTGTGGAAAGACCAAAGGAGGAGAGGAGGACCGCCAGAATGTTATTTCAGAACTATCATCTTCCTACAGGTCTTAAGGTAAGAGTACAAGATACAATTTGGGTTAAAGTTGCTGGAAAAATACAGGACATCCACTTAAATTGAAATTTCAGATAAATAGTGAAGATTGTTTTAGTATAAATATCTCCTGTTGTTTATTTGAAATTCCAATTTAACTGGGCATATGCTAAAGCCGGCAACCCCAAACTGTGGACACATTCAGAGGGCTTCAGGGGTTGGAGTTGAAGGGAAATTTGGTAGAAGTCCTGGTTATCTACTGAGGAGGGGATGGTACAATGCCAGGGGGGGAGGGGTGGCACATTTGAGAAGAGTTGAATGGTTCACATCCAGAGCCTGATGAGGTGATGGCCCTTGAGATGTGGGGACACCAAGCTGTACAGTGAATGATTATCTGTACAGCTTTGAGAGAAGTCCCAGGGGATGAACTTTTCTGACATCTGATTGGCTGTGGGTTTCTACTTCTCTGTGCTAGTGATTGGGTTGGAAAACTAAAAGGTCTGGTTCTTTTCATGGTCCTCCTCACATTTTTGCAAGCTGGTGACCTTCTGAAAAAATTGAGAAAATTGCTGTTGAAATAAGCAGGAAAAAGAAAAGAGTGATCATCCATTTTTAGATGTGTTTACAGGCTGTATGACTCAGTGCTGCTTCTGCTAAGAGCAAAAGTATGTGGTCTTTTTTGGTACTGAGATGCAAACACAGGAGGCTGTGGTCTCTGCTACTTTCCGTGAATGATCAAGCCCTTATGAAAGTTCCGAGGGTCTCACTGTGCATCCCAAGTGCTTTGCATATGGAGTCCTCTCCTCTCCGCTCAGCTGTGGCCAGTCTCTTTAGCTCCTGTCAGGAATATTTCACTTATTCAATAGTCCACTTATTCAAATATTCCACCATGGACTTCTTTGGAACTGAGAGCACTGGCTGAGAAAATAATAAATGTGACTGATTTACTCAGGTCAAACAATCAGATGTTTCTTTGGTGGCATGTATTTGGTGAACCATCCCAAATTGTTCGATCCAGAGCATTTATGGCGGCAAAGAAAATTCTCTGTTTACAAGCTTTATTTCTAGAGATAAGTGCTCTGGGCCTAACTGGAACGGATCCAGCAAGAAGTAATATTCAGTACTATTTTACAGGGGAAAAGAAGCATTGAGGGCTTTGCCATTTGAGGGAGCTAACAAACATTTCAGTATTTATTAAAGTATTTTAGCAAGCCAACTTGGGCTCAATTTGTGTCACAGTCAGATCATGAGTCAGAGAATGATTTCATTGATCCCTACTCTTCAGTCTTTTAATGCCTCCATTGATTAGGCATCTGAGATTGTTCTGTGGGAGGAATCTCATGACAGTAAAAACAAATGTTCTATTAAAGTGTAATTAAAAAACACTGCTTGAAGAATTTTTACATGTCAAAGATATTCAAAGACTTTCTTCACTAATGTGAAGGGCTCAGCTTTGATTTACTCCTCCCATGCTCACGTGGGTGGATGGAAGGTAGTCCTCCGGGTCATGAATGGTTTTGAAGTTAATGGGATCATCTGGGATCAAACAGGTAACTAGCACTAGTTCTTGAGAGGTCACCAGGTCCCTCATAAGAAGGAATTTGGAGATACCTGGGATTCCATGGAAGGCCCTGGACACTCAGACAGTGATCCGTTGGAAAGGCATGCCCAAGAATGTACCGGGGAAATGGCCTGGGGCTTCCGAACAGGGCAGAGCTGGGCTCACATCCCACGTACTCTATGGAGTTCATTGTTTATCCTCTTTGATTTTGAATTTTCTCATTTGTAAAGTGAGAATAAAACCATTCAGAATAATTTACTTGATATCGTTATTGTAAAGAATTGAAAGAGCTGATGTCTCTAAAAGGCTTAGCAGGATGCCTGATCCATAGAAGCTGCTTAATGAATATCTGCTCCATTTCCCTGAATGAGAGGTAAGGAGGATGTGGGAGGTGGAGTGGGGAAAATGAGGGTTCGCCATCAGATGGTTCACTTAAAGGTAGAGTGAGTATACTAACTTTTCAGAAACTTGAGGGAGAAACTTGTTCTAAAGGTGCCCAGGGAAACCTGGGATGTACCAAAATATTGCCCCAAGAGGAAATGTGATTGGTGATAAGGCATACCAACTTTAGACGGATTGACAGATTCTAATACTCGCTCTGCCACTTTCCAACTGTGTGCCTTTGGGTAAGCTGTTTAACCCCTCTGCCCTTTTGCCTGTATGTAAAGTCGTAATAATGATACCTGTCTCATAGGGAGCACAAGGCCCCCTGGTTTACTTGGCCAACCCATTTCTTTCATTCCCTGAGACTTGAGTCCCCTTCCTTAAGGAAGGGCTACTGTAGTCATGCATGTTCCACATGAGTGTGTTCCTTGCTTACCACAGAGGAAGAGACCAGGGGGCGTTACCTGACTTAGGAGGACCCAGCCCATTGGCTGGGCTGACATGACATAATCAGCTTCTCTCTCCTGGGGGAGGACTAAATGACATGGTGAAAGAAAATGCCTAACGCAGTGCCCAGGGTGAAATGAGGATTCAGTAGTTTTTAAACCCAAAGGAAAGGCCACTTCCTGGCATCTACTCTTCAACATACAAAATTTCAGTCCACGTTAACCATTATGTGGATAGTTGGTACAAGATTAATGGGCAGTGTGGGGGGGAATTTTCCCCAGGTTTTGAAGTGGTAGCTCAAACCAAGAGAAGTATGACATTCCCATCTTTGTATCCCCTTCATGTTGGAGACATTTCTGAATGAAGCAGGTATTAAACAGTTCTCTCTGGAAAGCCCTGGCAATTCTCATCCTGGAAATTGTAATATTATGGTGTGAGTATAGGCAGATTCACATCTAGGAGTGCTTATTTTTAACAAGTCCAACTGGGAAACAGCAGAGGTGACATCCCATTTCTAACCACACCTCTTTCTCCTGTGCACCTCTGAGTCTCCAACATTAGCCTCAGGAATGGCTGCTTCCTTCTCCTGTCCTCAGTGGGTTCAGCTCATTATATACAGCAAAAGTTACTCGGCAAGGATCACGTCTCATTTTTCTCTCTTTAAACTAGAACAAGCACCATGGTGGGGAAAACATGGAGGGTTTCAGCTCCTATGATCTTAAGTCTCCAAGAAAGGAAATGGTCTCCTTCATAAACCATAAACACACAAAGACATCCTTTCCTGTTTTAGTATTAATCTCAACTGTTTACCAATATTTTTGAAGACAGAATTTTTACCAACCTAGCATTTTTCATCTTTCACAGTGTTTATTTTCTTTTCTCTTCCAACTTCTTATGCCATGGACATATTATTTCCTTTTCTCTCTTTGCTATACAAACCTGAAGGTCATTTTGATTTGTTTTTCTTTTATAATTTTCATCCTAATTGAATTTTCTCAGCTGAATGTACAGATGATTTTGTGTGTGTGTGTGTGTGTGTGTGACAGAAAATTCTCTCTTTCTCTTTACTAAAATACAAAATTTCCTGGTTTGGAATCAGCCAATGGTATGATTAATGCACTTCAGAGATTCCCTAAAGTTGTCACATGTGCTGAAAGATTCTGCATTGTTTTTGGGGAAACCACTAAGGACTTAGTGCAAATACCATTCTTCCAGTGCTATGCGCCATGCAGTGGAGTCACTTAGATCGAGCATGGAACTCCCTGTAAATGCCTTCCCTTAATTTACATCTATATGTGTGTGTGTGTGTGTGAATATATGTATCCATATATACGTGTGTGTATATATATAATCTGTAACCAGCCAAGTATAATCCAGGTTTCTTTTCAAAAGGAGCAACCAGTTCAAATGCACAGCTGGATATGGCAGAAAACACATAATTAGACAAATTGGATTTAAGAGTTACGTAAGGTCTCAACTGAGCCAGTGAATAAGAAGCTGAATGAAACGTTGTGATTGCTGCTCTGGTGCCTAGAAAGAACGGAATATGTGGATATGTGTGTTTGGGGCAAATAAAAGGCAATTACTGGGAGTTATGGAGTGTAGTTGGCATTCCATGAAAGTTAGACTATAGAACGCTTCACAGTGGGCTGTGCTGGGGAATAAAATGTGGTCCATGGTTAAAAGCGGGAGCCTGTTAGAGATGTGCCTAAACGGAAAGATTTGGTAAATACTATTTTGGAGCTATATTTTGGGGGAAAAAAGGGAAGTAGGAAAATTTACATAATAGGTAACTTTTCAGTAGGCTTATAAAAATTCTTAGAGAATTTTAAGCACAAGGAGATACATTATATATTATTATTTCCCCTTGAAAAGTGGATTGTTCCAGCCAAGGCAGGTATATTCTAGAGAAGATAACATGCAAAGTCTATAGTTTCAGAATTTTTCACTGAGAGTACTCAAACCAATGACTAAATATTGAAGATAAGTCCCCTCATAGGATTAAGAAGCTGAAACTAAATTGCCACTTTTTCTTATTTGCAGAGAATCTTATTTGCAAATTTGTCTCAAGGCAACTGAATGAAAAGGAGATATTCTTCTCTCTCGACAATCTCCCTGAAATAAATGGGACAAAAAAGCAATTGTCTGAGAGAGTCCTATTTTCTTAAAGAAAACATCCTGGATTAATTGACGAAAGTACCTATTAGTCCCCATGACACCAATGCTTATCGCATTTGGGGCTTGTCTCTCAGTGTGCAATTCAAATATATATCCATAAAATCCTTGCCAATAATAACAACTTCTTGACTGTTGATGCTGCCTAACCATTAAAATTGCTATTAGCTATCTCATGTTTGGTTTGATAAACTTTACAAAAAATGTTTTGAACACCTCTAATTTGCAAAACACGTGCTAGTGACAGTGGCAAGTACGAAGATGAACAGAGTCCTCTCCCACAAATTTATAATCTAGTGCGAGACAGAAATCTATACAAATAATATAGGAAAATAAACATGGTGTGTTGTTAGCAAGGTACAACTTTACCATGTACTTGGTGGTTTTCATTAGGATTTTTCTTTTATTTTGATGATAAGGAAAATTATTTTGAAGAAATACATTTTGCATGTGTTACCATGTGAAGTGTATTTTGCTTGAGTTCTTTAAAAGGGAAATTCTTTTAGGTCATAAGTATGTCTGTGCAACCATTATGATGCTAACTATTAGAATAAAGTATTATATAACACTATTAAACTGATGCTCAAATAACTGTTTCCTGCATCATTATGGTCATAATAGTTGGCAAAAAGTCCTGACTATAAGTCAAACGGAGATTCTTAATGGCCAATTTTTTAAAATCTCTGCAATCTGATGAGGACATGTAGCTACCAAATAGATTCTCATGTTTGACAAACCTTTAAATTCTTCCCAACAGCTGTCTATAGAGTCATCAAATTGCAAATGTCCTATTAGGAGATGACACTCCCCCCCCCCCCCATTTTACTTATATATGAGAAAGCTTTTTGAAGTTGTATATTTCCTAGGGGTATAGTGACTGAGATAACTAAGGAAAATGAAGGTTGGCAGGAGAACAAGAAATATCATTCATTAGGACATGAAAACAAATAAGGAGCATAAAAAATAATCATTTGGAATAACCCATCTATAATCAAAAATCATAGCTCATTCTTTGGTGTGCTTCTGACTTCAGCTCCTACTAGGAGGAGTGATGTTAGAAATAGGTGAATACTTTCTATTGTGTTAGAACCAAAGAGTTGTTAGTTTTGAACTGATAAAACTTTCCTCCAATCTTGCGTATTTATAGACAGGACTTCTGGTTGGTAAAACCAAACTCAATGTTGATTATGTGAGACAGACTAGGAATAAGAACAAAAACACAGACAAATAAGAAAAGAGAGACTTACTGTATCATGTTGCCTGTTATCTTTCCCTGATATTATCAAGAAGTAGTTCCATGTCAATAGTAACAACAAAACCAGTGGTATCATGTAGAGCTCGAAGTTCCAGACAACAAAGAGAAAGAGCTGGAGGAGAGAGAAAAAGATGAGTTACCTCTGACTTTCATTAAACAGACTCTCTTAGCCACACGCCACTTCACAAAATACAAAACTAAATGTTTCAGAAGGGAAAGATTTCTCCTGAAAACAAAGCCTTGAGAACTTAGGCATTTTGCTAAAAGCACAACTGACCCCTGGAAAGTCACTGCTAAGATTTTCACTTTGTTTAATTTCTATGAAAGAAAAACTGATATCATTACATTGTCAACGAGGCAATTTTAATTCTTCTCCTCCAGTGAAATTATTGTTAGATTGGACAAAATAAAGTCAAAAAAAAAAAGAAGGCAGCCAAATGAGCTTCACTACATTGTCAGACATAGACGGTCTATCTGCCTTAATGATAAAGAAGGAATCACTATTTAATATCAGGGACTTTTTTTTCAAATCTCACTTGGATAACACAATGTAACAAGCATAATAGGCAGATGAAAATACCAAGTCTACACCAGAGAGCCCCAAAGATTTCACATTATAAATAAAGGAACTGCTACCAACAAGTGTAAAAAAAGGTTGACTTAACATTCAGCATTACCATAGAAATCAAACAGCTATTAAAAAAATAGAATAACTTTGTCAAAGGAAATTTTAAACTGTCTATTTCTATTATCCTTTAAAACTACCTACTTCTCTAAGTATGTAAATGATTTTTTTACTATAAGATGAATATTAAGAACTCACCTAGGCTGGCAGGAGCCATTCTAAGAACATCTGCATTGTAAAATAACCAGCATTGGATATAAAGTGTAACTAGCCCTCGCCCCACGCTAGGCTTATAATCCTGGACAGACCATCTAAATTCTCTAGGTCTGTGGCTCCTGATGTCAAATTAAGGTGATGTTGAGTCAGATGATAGTTAAGAGACAGATTCCACTCCTGATGCTAACTAGCCTTATCACCTTTTGACACACTGAACGTATCCCCCTTCAGTTTGTTGCTCTGTAAAATGGGGATGATAAGAGTGTTCACCTAAAAGGTTGTGAGAATTAAACAGTTGAAATGTGTTAGAGATTTAACGAACTGCTTGGTACCCAGTAAGTGCTAAAAAAAAAGTATGTGTAAAGAAAGTTAACTAATTACTGACTAAGGTCCTCAGGCAATAAGTACCCTAATACTGAAAATAGAAGGTCATCTGCTTGCTAAGATTTAGCTAAACCATAGTATAATTGGGAATTTGAGCCAGCTGGTTGGGGTAACCCAAACGTCTTGCATTTGATAAGTCAGAATGGTCAGGCACAGCAGCACCAGCCCTTTGCAGCCTCCTTAATAAACCTCAGCCAACCCTACAGCCTATTCAAATGGAGAGAAATGAGACCATGTAGCGGTGCTGAGACCCCTGGCCTGAGGCCCAGAAGACAGGTTCCCGGCCTTAGGAAGTCACTCTGCCTCAGGGTTTTCGTTTCTAAAGAGAGATCTATAGACCTGATCACCTCTAACATCCCTAACATTTAAAGTGACTTCATGACATTACCAAATCATCAGGTTTTTCATTTAATGTGACATGAAATTGTAAAAATTGTGTATTTTACTGAATTCTTTGATATTCATAACCCAGATGGACACCAAAAAGCATAAATAATGGTTCAGTAATTCAAGAATTGAATTTTGGATAGAATTACATGGTACCTATAGATTCAAGTTCCTGAATAAGAAAAATCTCAAATATGTCAATGCATGAAACATGAGCCATATCTTTTCTCACCAGAAGAGTAGAAAGATTTCCAGAAAAGGAACATATTTCTATTTAATTTTTGAAATTTATAAAATACATACAAAATGATACAAATTATAATTGATGGTATGATTATTCTATGAAAATGTATTTTAAAAAGACAGCTTTTAATTCAGGAAGGGAATTAAGGCAACTTTGACAGCATCAACACATGTAAAAGGGAAAATTATTTTTGACTTTTATATCAATTATTTTTGGCTACATTGTCTATATTATTTTTGCTAAATAAATAATTATTTAAATAATTAAATTTACTTTAATTAAATTCGTATTTATTAAATTGATAACTAAATTAATTGTTTTATTAATTCTTTACTCATTTATTTGTAAAATGCTTGCAGTCACTAGAATGTAAGCTCTGAAGGGTAGAAAATTTTTCTTTTTGTTCACTGTTCTATTCTTAGAGCCTAGAAGAGTGCTTTGGCATAGTATGTGCTCAATAAGTATATATTTGCTGAATTTATGCATAAATGGATACTGGGTTTCCAAGTCATTTAATGTAAGTGTAGTTAATTATCTGTATTAGTAAAAGTACTATAGAGCCACTAGATAAAACCAATTGATTTCAGGAAAATATATTCAGAATTATAACCTTGGATGCCACTAACAAATTTCTACCTGAGTCACATAAGGCAGAAGTACCTTACTACTTCTAGAAGGATTCTCTTTCCATCTTGGGTGTGCAGTCATGAATTGTCTTGCATATTATGGTCCAACCACTGTGTTTACCTCTTAGTCCTTCCTATATGGTTGCCTTTTCCAAGGACATTCATTTGACTCAGTGTATTCTGGCCTCATGGACAGGACTCAGATTATTCCATTGCTAAATATCACCGATTGTAATCATTTTTAATCTACTGAGCAAATATATTCTTCCTTGTAATATCCATTCACTGGTAGAGTCTTGGTGTTCCCAGAATAAACTTCCTTGTAATGTCTATTTATTGGTGTTGGTTGCAGGTGGGATGTTGCATAGAATAAATTTTCTAGATGATAATCCTTGCAAGTAATCAAGACATCTAACATGCTGTTTTCTTCCCTAGTTTCAATGTCAGTTACTTAAAGGACAAATTACAAGGTCTCAATATTTAACTGAAAATTTCAAAAGGTCAAAAAAGAAAGAGCATTGTATATTCTTACTTCCTTTGTTGTAAATTAATTAATTATATATGTTTGGGTTTATTTCTGGCCTTTCTATTCTGTTTCATTGATGTGTGTGTCTCTTTTTATGCCAGTACCATACTGTTTTGATTACTATAGCTTTGTAGTATAGTTTGAAATCAGGGAGCATGATGTCTCTAGCTTTTTTCTTTTCTTTCTTAGGGATGCTTTGGCTGCTTGGGATCATTTGTGGTTCCATGAAAATTTTAGGATTGTTTGTTCTATTAGCATGAAAGATCTTTCCATTTCTTTTTGTCTTCTTCAGTTTCTTTCATCAATGTCTTACAGCAGTGTACAGGTCTTTCATCTCCTTGGTTAAATTTATTTCTAGGTATTTTATTCTTTTTGATGCAATTGTAAATGGGACTTTCTTAATTTCTCTGACAGTACATTGTTAGTGTACTATAGACGCATAACAGATTTTTGTATATTAATTTTGTATCCTGTGACTTTACTGAATTCATTTATTAGTTCTAACAGTTTTTTGGTGGAGTCTTTAGGGTGTTCCATATTTAAAATCTTGCCATCTGCAAATAATGACAACTTTACTTCTTGTTTTCCAATTTGACTGCCTTTTATTATTTTTTCTTGCCTAATTGCTCTGGGTAGGACTTCCAATACCATGTTGAACAAAAGCGGTGAGAGTGGGCATCCTTGTCTTGTTCCTGATCTTGGAGGAAAAGCTTTCAGCTTTTCACCTTTGAGCATGATGTTAGCTGTATGCTTGTCATATATGGCTTTTATTATGTTGAGGTCCATTCCCTCTAGACCCACTTTGTTGAGAGTTTTTATCATAAATGGATGGTGAATTTTGTCAAATGCTTTTTCTGCATCTATTGAGATGATCACATGATTTTTATTCTTCATTTTGTTGGTGTGGTGTATCATGTCGATTGATTTGCAGATGTTGAATCATCCTTGAATCCCTGGAATAGCTCCCATTTTATTGTGGTGTAAAATCCTTTTAATGTACTGTTGAATTTGGTTTGCTAATACCTTGTGGAGGATTTTTACATCTATGTTCATCAGGGATATTGGCCTGTAATTTTCTTTCCTTGTGGGGAAGGATAGTCTCTTCAATAAATGGTGCTGGGAAAACTGGACAGCCAGTTGCAAAAGAATGAAACTAGACTACTATCTTACATCCTACACAAAAATTAATTCAAAATGAATTAAAGACTTGAATGTAAGACCTGAAACCATAAAATTCCTAGAAGAAAACATAGGCGGTAAACTCCTTGACATCAATCAGTCTTGGCTATGATTTTTTAGATCTGACTCCAAAAGCAACAGCAATAAAAGCAAAAACAAACAAGAGGGAACTAAATCAAATTAAAAATCTGCACAGCAAAGGAAATCATCAATAGAATGAAAAGGCAACCTACTGAATGGGAGAAAACATTTGCAAATCATATATCTGGTAAGAGGTTAACATCCAAAATAAGTAAAAAACTCATACAACTCAACAGCCAAAAAACAAACAATTTGATTAAAAAATGGGCAGAAGAACTGAATAGACATTTTCCCAACAGGCACAAGAAAAGATGCTCAACATCACTATTCATCAGAAAAAAGCAAATCAAAACCATAATGAGATATTACCTCAGACCTGTTAGAATGACTATTATCAAAAAGACAAGAAGTAACAAGTATTGGCAAGGACATGAACAAAAGGGAGCTCTTGTGCACTGTTGGTGGGACTGTAAATTGCCTCAGCCACTATGGAAAACAGCATGAAGTGTCCTCAAAAAATTGAAAATAGAACTACCATATAATCCAGCAATTCCACTTGTGGGTATTTATCCAAAGAAAATGAAAGCACTAATTTGAAAGGATATATGCATCCGCATGTTCACTGCAGAATTATTTACAATAGCCAAGATATGGAAACAACTTAAGTGTCCATCAATGGAAGGATGGATAAAAAAGATTTGGTATATATACACTGGAATACTATTAGTCATAAAAAAGAATGGAATCTTGCCAATTGCAACACAGATAGACCTTGGGGGCATTATGCTAAGTGAAATAAGCCAAATACAGAAAGACAAACACTGTAGCTACTAGCTGTGTGACCTTGGGCAAGTTACTAGACTACTCTTAGTTTTATCACCTAGAAAGTGGAAATTATGCTATTTACTTTGCAGATTTGAGATGGAATTAGCCTACTGCCTGCCACCTGTAAGATGCTCAATAAGCATTAGGTATTATTACAAGCAGGAATATATTGGCTCATACTACATATAATTCTTTTGGCCCTTCTTGCAGCTTATCAATTTCCTATACCACTCTAGAATCATAGGTAATAACTGTTTCAAGCATAACAGCTATGCTAAAGAAGCCACGTCAACTACACTAGGAATAGATGATGAGATGAGTGCCATTTTCAGTATTTTCATATTTAGCTTGTGGTGACTGCATGCAGTAGTGATCCAAATTTGTTCATGTCTCCATGTATCCATGCTTTTTGAAATACCCTCCCACAATGACACTGAGATTGGTCATATGACTTGTTTTGGCCAAGGGAAGAGTAGCAAATATGATGAACACAGAGGCTTAAAAAGCACTTGTTCGTTGGGGCTTGCCCTCTGCACTCTTAGAACCCTGAGCCACCGTGTCATCAAGCCCAGGCTAGTCTGCTGGATGATGGGAGACATGTGGCACAGTTGCCTCCATCATATATGTGAAAATGCTTCATCACAAAGTTCTATGTAAATCCAAGTACTATCAGTTTAAGGCTTTTCATATTTAAAATTGTTTTTGAAAAATTACAGAGACATTGTAAACTAATACTCCAAGATAAGTCAATATGATCATTGCTCTTTGAGCAGTTACAGGAGGTGGGTGGTGTTTCTTAGAGGGTTTTGTGTGTGGTGGGGAGGAAGGGGTTTCCTGGAAGGAAGTTATGTGTGTTATACAGAGGAGTTGCAGTTAAAATTTTTATGAATAATCGAAACGAAAAAAATCCAGATCTTTACAGAAACTCATTATCTCTAGTTAATGGCATTAACATACATTGTAGATTTTGTGAACTCTGGAGTTGAAACAATTAGGTTTTTAAATGTTAACAATTTTTAATAACCTCATGCCTCTAGATATAGAAGAATCTTGTTCTGAACTAGCAGTTTTATGAATGTCAATTCCTGTCTATAATTTTTTTCACTTTTAAATCCAAATATCTTTTATCTAATTCAATGTTATCTTGCCTATGATATTAGCATCAACATCACAAAATGCAGTCCTTCAGTATCTCTTTGGGCCAGGCTTTAAAAGCAATCTAAATTTCAATCGTAAGTGTTCAGAAACACTCTTTTGAAAATCTATAATTCACTGAAAGGTAAATAACAGAATTTGTCCTAAGAAGTATCTTATATCACATTGCATAGAATGAACATTAGGAAAAAAGTCCTGAGAAGCAGGCTGGGAAGGCAGACTGTTATCTTCATTGTACAAATGAAGAAACCAAGGCTCAGGAGCCTGAGACGTGTCTGAGGACACCCTCCACTGAGGGGCAGAGCCTGCTCTTCTGATTCCCAGTCCAGTGTACTTTTCCCACAATGCTCCACTGCCTCGAAGGTGAAGGATTTTCTAGTGAGTGTTGATGCTCTGAAGGTATCAATTATATAGGGACTAATTATTTAATTTGTAGATTTTCTATATCTGTATTTCTTCTCCTTCCTCTTGTTCTGGGATAACTACTTTTGCATTAGTGCAAAGAAATGGAATACCACTTCTTAGGTACTCTGGTAAAGGTTTGGTATAGCAGAGAGGTCAAAAACTAATGGTGGAAATGAGGTTTGTGGAGCCAATTTCATTCTTCGTTTTTCTCACTATCTTGCATGGCTCTGAACAATCAAAGTTGGCTGTTCACAAAGTTTCTATTAAATGGGCTTTTCTTCTGTCCAACATGTTCTTCTGTCCAAAAAGAAGAGGTTAGAAAGGTGGCTGTAAAGGCAGAGATTGGGAAATGAAGGAGCCAATTACATTTTTACAGACAAAAAAAGCCTACTTTTTCACATGAAGATTAAACAAACAAGAAAACCTTTTCTACTCAAAAGCCAAATGAAGGTACACTAAAGCTTTTCACTCATATTTAAACAAGACAGATTCCATAAAGTAGAGTGAACAATTCAAAATATTAAGATTTTATAGCAACACCATTTCTAGGAGGTGCAAGATGTGCCTGATTTTTATTTCTTTGAGCCTGGGGTTTTAAGAGTCCCAGGCAGGCTTGGGCCATTCACATCATCCCATCAATTGATGCTCTCATTGAAGTGCAGTGGAAGATGCCTGCATTCAATGATCCTTCAGTGCGACACATGACAGTGTCCCTGGGGGAGCATACTTCAAAAAAATCATTTAAGTTGGAATATTGAATATCCTATTCTTTTGCAAACTACAGTATATTTTAAAAAGAAATCTCATCCAAAATGATTAACACTTCCTACTGTTCAGGAAAAAAGCCTGCCCTTTCAGACTAACAGCTGTGGATCATTAGCTCTCCAGTGATGAGATGTGTTTGATGAGTATTTTTCTTTCTAATTAAGAGATGAGATTCTCTATTTGACTGTCTCTTCAGAAAGAAGTGAGGAAAAAATTCTCTCCCTACATGGAAAGGCCATCTCTTACAAAACAATTAATTATTTCATGGCCCTTTTAGAAAATCCTTTTCCTCCAGAATTTCAATTCATTTTTTTTCTTAAACTTAGCACATTTACACCCAGGCCTTCACAGCATTAACCCATTTTTCACCCAACCTTCACCCTCTGATGTTTTCTTGTTTGTTTCATCATTCAGTGATATCTATTTCAGATAAAATAGAAAGAGAAAATGTATCAAAAGTACATATATGCTTACCCTAATAGAGAGATTTTGGTATGGGATTAGTCTCTGATCTGAGAGAGGCCTCAAACTAGAAAGATAGTAAATACATAATATTTGCCTTTTGAGGAACAAGGCAATGCTTTTAAAAAATAAAAACTTCAAGGTGCCTAGCAATATGTAAAAACTGGCTATGGAAATTAATTCTTAAAGGGAACTAATTCACCTCTACCAATACGACTGGCCTTAAAGAAGAAACTAGGAAATACAAAGTGCTACCTACAGTATATGGCTTTTCTTTTTGAAAAAGCCATCATTAAGGTTGTAAAATTCCTGAATTAAAAACATGATTGAAGAATATAGTAAGAAGCAAATGAAAGCACTGCTTGCCCGTGAATCCCATCAATCGCCTCCTTAAGTCCTGTCAGGTGCAGGAAAAGAAGAGATAAGGATGGGAAGAGGGGCAACTTTCAAACATCTGGGTGCTGTGCTGCCACCTCCCTCTCCCAGGGTACATTTGGAAATACGTGGGGATGATTTTAGTTGTCACAATGGCCAGGGTGGGAGAGGGGAAATTCTGGCACTTAGTGGGTGGGGCCAGGGGTGTGGAGCACCCTGAAATATGTGGAGCATTTCCACCCAATGAAAAATTTTCTGTCCCAAATGCTAACAGCACTCTTCTTTGAGAAACAGTACCAATTTCTCCCACAGACAAGAGAATATCCTACAATTAATTTAGAAAAGAAGAAACAGTATGTACATATACAAATGTATACAGAAGAAGGCTTGGCATATTTCCTAGATGATGGTATGATTTATGACAAAGATTTACGGTAAAGCAGTAGTACTAGAGAAAAAAATTGCACTCACTCATAAGCATTTGCACTAGATTCTTTCTTTCCATCTATTAATGTTTACTATTTCTTAAAAATGTGCCCAGAAGAACTGGAAGTGAACCCTCTCTGCCAATTTACTCTTCCTTGAATTAAGTCAGGCTTCACACATCATCAGAGTCTTCAGAACTTCATCTTCTGGGAAGTGGGTGGCTTAGCCTTGACTTAAATAGCCAGATGGTGTCACCACCTGTTCTAAGGTCTTTATTTCTGGTTGGTTCCACTAAAGCTTTTTGTACCACCTCCATTCAATAGGGGAGAGAAGATAGGCAAAGTGAACTTGATCAATTACTAGGCAAAGTGAACTTGATCAATTCCTAGCATGATACGCCTTTTCAAGGTTGTTTTAAAGTATGACATGTTGCTGTGTTGAAGAGGCTATGCTTTGTTTGGACAATTTTCTAAAGTAAACAGTAGCTGAGAATTGGTGACAAGCTTAGACCCACTGGATCTCTCCACCTTGTTTTGCTGTTACCTGTTGTCATCAATGATACAGGGAGCTTTACCATGCTGATATACATGCTTGTATCCAGTGGCTTCCCTCCTCCTCGCAATTAGAATGAGAACTGAGATGGTTCTCTCCACTGCTTCCTTTTTGAGTAGTTTTACCAGACACCAAACTGACAGGACTTTTGTTTTGTTGTGTTTTGGGTGTGTGTGTGTGGTTTATATGTTTAGAGAATAAAAATCAAAGTGAACTATCTACCAAATGATCCCTTATATTGATTAGGCAAAATATGGCAAGAGAATCATCTATCTCTGTTCTGGTGGCAGGATGAGGTATATGGTTAGGATCAGAAAGAAAATGAGAAACTGGTTGATTTATTGGCAAAGCTTTGAATCGAATGCATCCACTAAAACTTAGTTCAGTTATTTACTGATGGTGTTGAAAAATCATTGTTCATTCAGATTTACTTAGATAACTTTTAAATACATATCAGAAAGTTCTGATTCTTTACTTTGTGAAATTGTACACTGGGTTTTTGAAGCTGCTATCTGAAACTTAAAGGCCACAATCTTAGTGCATCCATGCGTTTTCAAAAAGCATAGCTTGACTCCGTCTATTAAAGAAGAAAACTGTGACAACTAGATAGGACTCATTTGAAGATGTCTTACATACGACCCACGGAAACACCTACTGAAGAGTCTCCACAACAAAATGGACCAAAACAACCTCAAAGATGGTGCTATCAGCTAACCATAGCATAATGTTCACTCGTTTCCTTGATGGAGATATTAAATCAATAGAACCTGCCAGCCAGAAGGCTGGGAAGTTATTTATTTAGACGGTATTTTTCTCTTTCAGCTTACAAGTTATACTGATATTTCGTGTCATTTTTATCAAAGTCAGAGATGAAAGGCTCTGGCTTTGCTTTGAGAACACTGACAACTCCAAAATGGAAAGCCCAGAGTACGTCCAACTTGAGCTTCACATCAACCACACATGAATAACTGATAAGAAATCCCTGCAATGTTGTGAGTTTAATGTTAGTAAAAGTTTGGATGTAAAATGAAAGTAACAAATGCTGATAGATGCCTGGAAACGTTGATTCGCTGAGGTCCCTTTCAGTAGAAATTAGTACTTTACTTAGTAGTTTGTAATGCCTACCATGGTACCGAACACAGTTAGGTGTTTAATTTTAATAGCTTTATCATTAACAGAAGTTCCACTCATTCAAAACCAGGCTGCATGCAAAGTCATTCTTGCAGATTACAGATCAACATGTATTTGTTTTAAATGACCAAATAAGGACAATTAAGAGGACTTGCTAGTATTTGGTCCATGAGGACATTGCTGGTGTCAAGTAACAATGGCTCTAAAAAATGCTTAAGGACCACATGAAAGAAACAGGTAAGAATGAGGTAATACTATTAAGCTAACTGAAGCCTGTCTTTCTCTAGTATCTTATTTCTCCAGGATCCAAGTGGTTCTGGAAGGATCTATGAATAATCTCACTAGTGAAGGTAAAGAACATTCCATGCTTCAATTATTTTCTAAATAAAAAGAAAGGCATTTAATGATGGTTCTCAATTTGTTTTGTTTTTCTTTTACTTATGCCTCCAGTGCCAATGAAAAAGGCATCTTTTTTCACGATATTCAAGTCATTATATAATGTTCTCATGTGCTTTCCTGTCTTCTAAGTTCTGAAACTATTATTTAACAGAATTGTTGGATTAAATGTGATATTTTATTTAGGGCTATTGTCATACAAATGTACCACTTCTCTATATTTTCCAGGGCTTTAGAAGTGCTTTAAATGTTTCTTAAAGCTTATTAAAGATAGTTATCTTTTAAAGTTTTAAAGAAATGAATCTGTTACCATTACTATTTTTGAAGTAGGTTCATGACCAACTCCCCTCTTTGTGTGTGTAAATCCTGTAGCTAGACACACAAATCTGATATCAATGTTTGCTGATGTACAAAATATAAAATTTTCCCAAAGCTTGAAATCTGGCTTTAAAGCTATCTCCATCATGAACAGGTACAATATTTAGGGCAACAGCTGGCACTTCAGTTGCTCATGGGGGGAAACTCCCTCTGTTCTATATACTGTGCCAGAAAATAGGATACCCAGCTATTTAACAAGCCAAACACATGTTAGTGAAGTCTGTGATACAAGTTACTTTAAAAATTAGTTCTGTAATCTTTATACTCCCTGTTCAATCTCACTGGACAGGAACACCTTTAAAAAAGCAGATGATCAATTTTGTGATCGCTTTTTGACACAGTAGCTAATGTGCAAAGGGTAGTATTCTGCCAAGTTTTGGGATGCTTGGTACCAGTCTGATTCATTTCCACTCAAATTATCTTACACAGATTTATCCAACTTATCATGAATATCTTTCCTGGGCTATTGATTTCTGATCTTCTTTTTAAATCCTTCATGATATAATCTAGCAGTTACCATTGATTCTTCTTTGCCCAGATTTAAAATCTTCATTTCAATCTTCAAATCACAGAGCCAAAGTCAGAAAGTGTGTTTTTACATTTTCACCCTCATAAATAGATTTAAGACCTAATAATATCATATATTCCAGCTATCTTAACCAGCTTCTGATACTTCATCTCCCATTCTGTCTTATAATTTTCTAATTTTCTCCTTCACTGGTCTCATTCCCCCCAATCCCTCTGTTCTGGAAAAACTTCAAGAGTTATGTTTAGCAGCTCTTGCTATGTCTGAACATTTCTCTTTGCAATTCAAATAATCATCTTAGGCTGATTTTAACAGGCTTCTTTACTCCATTCCATCTTTTACCCTTGCTGTGTAATGTTTACTGATGAGTGTCTTTCTCCCATTTCTTAACAGATCTAAGTGGTCTAGTTACTGCACGGGAAGCCTAGAGGTTTGAACACTAAGTATACATTTCTCTTGGCTATTTTCCACACCTCTAAACATTCTCTTAAATGCAACAGGGCTTGTGTTTCAACGGTAACAGAAGTTATCAGAGAACACTAGTTTAGACAGCAAGCAAGCCGAACTCCAACTGTTCAAACAGCCTGACTTTTACAGTAAAAGGAAAGGCCCTGGGCCAAGACCACTGAGATGAGCAGGTATTTTTAGTTCACTTGTAGGCCAGCTCTAATGTAATTCTGAAATGTTTTCTTCAAACCAAACCCAACTTTTTCAGGGCTGTCCAAATCTGTTTTCTTTTATAGCAAGTACAAATTCTTGGAGCGAGGGAAGCATGCGTATCATTTGCAATGCTGCTGCATGTCTATGGTGTTGATGCCCGATGGCTCAAATTAGTCCACAAAACAGATGAGCGCATTGTAATTAGCTCTTGTCAAACTGTTAGAAATACAAAAACCATTTCCACTGTAATAAAAATTATGGAAAAGAAAAATCTTTCATATCATTTCAGCCAAAATAGTTCCTGAAATGTCTGGTAGTTTAGGATTCCAGAGTTCTAAAAGAAGGCCATTTCATTTTCAGAAAAGCTTTCACTTCATTGACATGGAGATGCTGAGATGTATTATCTTTTTTGTTGTTGTATTTGATTGCCTATAAAACCTCATTTCTAAAAACGACCTGTTGGGAGTGGACACACTTTGTTGAACCACATGGTACTGATGTATGATTCTCAACAAACAGATTTCTTCGAGCATTTCTTTAATCAAGATTTTCTGGACTTTTTCTATCAGTTTGCTATTATTATCAGTTTTCCTGAATAACTAAATATTGCATTCTGTTTAAACAAAAGAGGACATTAAAGAGGAATAATTATAGGTTCAGATGGGATAACTTTGACGTTAAACTCTCAAGTGATGATCATCAGTTTCTTGTTGACAATTTCCTCGCATATTTGTTGTTGGGACAGTGACTCAAAAGACTAGTTTGCTCAACATTTAAATTATTCACAAGCTTCAGGAGGTATCTGGAGCTCTCTGGAATTTCATGTCCTCTCAAAGAAAAATATGGAATATTAATAGGTAGCTATTTTAAAAAGTAAATTTAAATCATAAATAACAAAAGGTAATATAGTTTGAGATTAGGTCAGGTATATCAAAAAACTACTCTCTTCTACTTGCCTTCAGAACTTTCCCAAAGATATCTTCAGGTGTACTTGTGGGAATGAGCAGGATGGCATGAATGAATTTATCTTTAAAAGTAATAAAATTATCATACCCAAAAGTAGATACAGAATTGATCACAGAGCTAAAACTCTAAAACTTCTAGAAGAAAATATAGGAGAAAATAGTTATGGCCTTGGGCTAGACAAAGAATTCATAGATACAACACTAAAGGCACAATCTAAATATGTATTTTAAAATTAGACTTCATTAAAGTTAAAAACTTTTGTGCTTCAAAAGACATGATGATCCTTCACATAGTTGCTGCTCCTCAGACTTCAGAGAAGTCCCACAAAACTATTAAGAAATAGCTAAAGCAAACATCAATGTCAATTATTGCTAAGTGTAACTGCAAAAGCAAGGTCCTAGAGGCAGGTGATGAAAAATTGTAATAAATGCTACCACCGTATGGTGACACTGTTATGCAATGAGTTCTAAATTCCCATGAAAAATATGATCCAATTTTGAAAAAGAAAGTGTTGAATTCCTTATCCTCTGAATAAGACACGGCTGAAGGAAGAAAAAAAAAAATCCTAAGGAAGACTCAGTCAGAGAAGATTTGGAAAAAAATTGAAAAGGAAGGAAGGATGGCTTAGAGCAATAGTCTGAAAGAAAAAGAAGTCAAATAAAGTGAAACAGAAACAAATCTTAGCACAGGAGAATGAGGATAGAGCGTACCAGGTCATCTTCCCTGCCCAGAAGAAAGCACCACTGGACATAGATGACGATGTTTTCTTACTTTGTAATCATGCTGGGGAGCTCTTTTAATTTGGGCCTAAAGTCTTAGGTTTTCATTTGAATTCCTTAGTGATCTCTATTACCAAGTTGCCTACAGTACCACCTATCAGGAAATAAAACTTCTTACTTCTACTTCCATCCACAAAAATAGCAGAAAAACGTTAGGGGGGATTTGTTTTATTTTTCTGGTCAACAACAGCCAGCAGCTCTCTTTGGTTGGTTGGGTTCGTTTTTCTCAGTATATTACATCAAGAAAATAGAAATGAAAACTGCTGAACACAGCAGGAAGAGTAAAATAAATCTGAAAAACGCTTCCAACTGTTTTTATTCAAACATTTCTAAAGCTCTAGGATAATCTTGTATCTTTCTATACTCCTGCATACATTTCTTAAATTTTTTTTTTCACAATAAAGCTTAATACAAGTGTTTGTAAGTTAAGTAAATTATATGAAGCGTGGAGAAGTAGGTGAGCCCTGGCAGATTTCCCATCGTTTTTACAGCCATTTTCTCTGTCTATCAATTGCTGTAATCTACACTCGCTCCCTGTTCTGCTGTCAGTGCTACGGAGCTATTCTGTCTCCCAAGGCGACAGGTGTGGCTTTGTCCTCGAAGTGCATGACACTGGGCAGCATCCAGCTCACTTTTCAGAAGTTCACTGTTGTGGCAACATTACACTGCTTTCATTGACGTCGCTGCCTTTCAGACATGTTTGACCACACTTCTGTCCAGAAGTGTTCATCACGGTTCTTGCTCTAATAAAGACATTGACTCGGTGGCAACTCTGGATTCAGTGTTTACTAGTGTAATCAAGAGTGAGTGACATGTTTCCTCTTTCTTAGCTTGATCTTGAGGAAGCGGGGAGAGGTGTGTAGCTTCTAAATATCATCTAGAAAAAAGCACCTCATTGCAAATTACAACAAAGGTAAATGGACTGCGGTTGGTGTCAAACAGTGGGCAATACACTCCCTGAAAACAAAACACGTTTCATACCATGTACCATGTGATTCTCTGGATTGTCTATGTTTTGTTTCCCTCTCCTTTATGCCTCGTCTATGCAAAATCAAGGATAACTGGCATACAGATAGAGAGGCAGAGCTGAAAAGGGCACACTGTGACAAGGTAAAATTAAAAGGGCCGAAAAATGTGTTCTAAGATTTCTCCCATAAAACAAGACTTTTTTTTCCTATTGGGAAACTTTATGGATAATGAAAGCCCCAAATCAGCAGAACATTTTAGTGTTCATGGTAAAATAGGTTACGTATAAATACACTTACCAAATGTGTGTATGAATATAACATAAGATGTTTGCATATACGGATATAACATGAGATGTATATAAATTTATGTCTATATCTATACGTTTATTTATTAATCCCACAGGAAGTGTGTACTCATAAATATTGATTATTTATGGGCCCCTCTCCCTCAACTGTAGAATGGAAATATCAATTATAATGCAAAAGTTCATTAAGTGCTGTTAATGATATAGTTTATCTCACTTCTAAGGAAATAATTTTACGTAGGATTAATATAGTACTGTTAATATATTTAGGGAATTTTATTCTTTTGAAACCTCAATAGCAATTGGAAATGAAGCTGGCTTTAAATAATTTTAATTAAAGTGAATTATTACCATGGAGGAATAATTATATCTAAGCATTTCTATGCCCCAAGGGACCAATTAACTTTTTTCACCTTTATAATTCTTAATTATTTTTATTCCCATATTGCAGATAGGAAAATTGAGTTTAGGGTGAAGCAAATATTTTCTAGCCATAATGTTCAATCCCTACTTCATTATCTTATTTCCAGAAATAAGATGGTAATATTTGACAAGTTTTTAAACAATTTTTGTAGCCTCTTTTCAATACCATATGAAAAGATCCTAAATATATATGTTTAAAGCTTGTTAAAGAGTATTCTTATATTATGTGATTTAAAGCTATCATTTTATTAATCTGCTTTAAGAATTCTCTCTTCCCATTTTAAGATCAATTTAAAAGTCTGTGTTAAAGATAAAAGGTGTCAAAGATAAGAAATGTTCTTGATAACTGGTACTGAAAACCTGTAACACAGAAATCCTATACCTTGCTGAAAACCTCTTATCTTCCCACATCTTCAAGACTCACCCAGCACCCTTGGCACAGCTAAAATGTGTCTGGCCTACCATACAGAAGTAGCTGAAATTTGCTACATCATGACCTTTCAATTCCACCACCTTTTTGACAATTACAAGTGTCTCAGTCCCCAGATGCATTGGTTACCTAAAAAAATACAGAGTTGGATCTTTTTTTTGGTTGTTGCTTTCATTGTTGTTGCTTTTGTTATACTTCAACCTCAATTCTAGGTAATTTCTAGTTGTATGAGTCTGATCGATCTGCAACACAAGACAGTGAGTGTGAGGAGGGCGGGCAGGAGAGCATCATGCCCTACCGAAAATCAGTTCATTGGTTTATTGCTTATATGTAGTAATTCCTATTCTCGTAATTGTTGGTTCAAATATATGTTAATCACTGCCTTTATTAGAAACTGTTGGCCCATCCACCATTGACCTATAGTTGACATCTCTTGTTTCTTTATTCAGCACCCTGAATTTCCTTGTGGAAACCCTCTACGACTCTCAGTTGATGGTTTCTGATGGAGCTGATTCCACCTCTGGCTGCAGAGGGATGGACATTTGACCTGGACCTGGTCAATGAGAACAGCACCTGCTCTTGGTCATGGTAATTGGTTTAAGGATGGACAAATCAGAACAAGTGAGACTCAACTCTGGGTCTTTGGGCTTATTGAAAAAGAGCATCTCTTTTTTCCTCACCAAAAGCTAGAAGAATATAAGCCTGGGAGTGTTCATTACCACTTAGGGGAAATCCCGCCTAAGATCAATGCTAGCACAATGAAAACCAAGCCAAGAAATGGCAAGAAACTGAGTTCTAATGTAATCATTTGAGCCCCCAGATCCAGAATTGTCTGAAAGTGTAATTTGGCCTTCTACACACACACACACAAAAGAAGGTAAAAAAAAAAAAAAAAGGATAATTAAAACATTTCAATGTAATTCTTCCAGCTTTTCAAAAATTTAAAATTCATCCACTACTCCTGGTCCCCACCTGACTGACTGAATTAGAATCTCTAACCCTAGCAATTCTAGGGGCCCTAGAATCTGTGTTTTTAACTATTCCCTCAGTGTTTCCGGTGATCAGCTAATTTAGGGAACAATCATGGGCATTCATCAAAGTTTCTCACTCCTTTTCCAACACCAGCAACAGACCAGGTGAAGTTCACATTATAATCCCCAAGAGGCTGCCCAGAGAACAGACTACAAAATAGACAAAGGAGGCGGAGGGCTACAGTTATTCCCTTTCTGGGAGTTATAAGGCTGCCACCCCTTTTCTCCTCCAGTCAAGAAAGAGAAGAGACTCCAGTTATGTGGAAAAGACTTTCATGAAGGGAGATCTCCTTTCTCCCTTCTTTTTAATAGCCTCCTGGCAAATTGAAATGGTCTCTAATCCCTCTGTGTTCTGGAAAATGTGGGGCTTACTTTCCTGGAACCTGTTTGACTAGGACTGGTCAGAAGGGTAGGATGACCAGATGAAATATCATTTGAAAGTGAACATCCAAATTCAATTTTTCTCATTGTCTTAGAAAATTCAGGTAACCTATATGGAGGGAACTGAGTTTGTCTATTAGATCTCAGAACTCAGGACGAGGGATTCTTTTGGGGACATAGTTTCCTGAAGTGTAAGACGAGTGACATTGACTCCACTCAATTGACTGGTTGGGTTTCTTTCCTCCCATTTTATAAAGCAAGAGAAATTACTCCCAATTTACCCTCCTGTGTCTCTCATTGGCTTCCAGTAATATTCTTCATATAGTGCAGTTGTTTAGAAAGGCTGAGATAAACAAAATCTTCCGAGAAGATTTCCTGCCTTCAGATCTGCTAAAGGGTGGCTTCCAGTCCCTGCAGGTTTGTTCATCTATGTCAACAATAGGCCCACTGTGGCCAACCCTTAAAAAGAGGCGATTGTTTATTCTTCAAAATTATCAACCTTTTTATATCATTAGACATTCTGGGCTAGTTTCCCACATAATAATTTGCAAGTCAACCTTCTCAGGCCAAGATTTTCTCTAAGTAGCAGGCAGATTTTAGGCATGGCATTCTACCACTGACAGCCATACATTTTAGGGAACTGGCCATGAACAATATGCTTTCAGATAGTTTATTCTGGACTTTTCAAAATGGACAGGAATTCACTATGGACAAGCTGCATGAGGTCCTTTGGGTCTCCAACAATTAATCATCCTATAGGACCTGTCCCTTTGTGTCATCCTGAGTTGGGTTTTATAGGTACGTTGTCTTGATGGATAGGAATTTCTCTGAGATGAAATAGGATGCATTCTACCCTCCTTCACACCAGCCCACACTTTCTTCTTTTAACTTGTACCTTCATGACTTCTTATCTCTTTTAACTGAGCTGGATGCAGAGTGAGAAGAGAGAAAAAGCATTTCCTAAATTATTGATGTCTTGGCTTTATTGTCACAAAATAGGTGTGAGCTTAAAAACCAAATTTAATTAGTATTGAAAAAAGTTGCGTTAAGATTAATCATCTTGAAACCCAAATTATTTTTGGGAGGTGCTCTGTGACACTTAACTCGCTTATAGCTAACCACTCTGAACAGGATTTTATCACCTCGAAGTAGCAAGTTTTGGTGGAGGACTCACAGGAAGTGATAAGGTAAGCTCTTCCGTGGGTGTTCTATGGGACCTTTCTTATGTCTATGGCAGTGGGAGTTTCACAACACTCTCTTTAACATTTTTGCAGGCTAAAATAATCACAGTCATGCTCTTTGGCATAGAATTTTGAGGTTTGTGAGAAAAATCTTGTCCCATTCTCAGCCCATGTCCATGTGGAGGCGAGGTGGCATTTTACAGACGTATGTTTTGGTTAGGCTTCTCAACTTTTAAAAGAGTTGTCAACTACATTCCCATCTCAGCTGAGGCTTAAAGCATGGTCTGTCCCTAATTGGCAACAGAATATTTGCACTCCAAGTACTTGTCAAAAGAGGATAACGCTGAACGCTTGCTGCCCAGTGCCTATCAAAAATCAGTCATGAGAAATTGTATTTATGGAAGGTTGCCTGAAGGACATATATTCCCTTTTAGATCTTCTAAATTTTATTTTTGGATTTAGCCAAACCATTTGAGAGTAACATACTGAAACCCCATGGCTATGCCACCTCAAAATAATAGTTTTCATTTGGGTCATGTGCCTAGCACTGAATTAGGTGCCTTTCCTATATTAGTAATCATCTTCAAAATAATTGTGCAAAATAGGGGTTAGTACCTCTGTTTTCCATATGAGAAAACAACCCTAGCACCATCAAATCGCTTGCTCAAGACCACCCAGCAAGTAAATGGCAGAGTCACAATTTAAACCAAAGTCCGCCTGGCTCCAAATTTCATACCCTATGTCCAGAGCTAGAGTTGCTTTCCTTTCACTGAATTGCATATTGGTGTTGCAGCAGCCTCTATTGAGGGAAATCAGAAAAAAGAATTCTATGAAGCACAGCATTGTATTCAACTCTGAAGATTTTGTTCACATTATACAGTGTCAGGCTCTTGAATAAGAATTCTTGAGCTCTCACTACCGAAAATAGTTGGGCCTACCCTGAACAACTAATAGGCTTAATATAAAAATATTAAGAAGATTGTGAATCACGTAATTGATTACTCTCTGGGAAACCCAGATCCCAAATTTTAACTGTCCTGTCTAGTCCTTGAGCTATGAATTTTATGTGCCACCTTCACCGCTAGCATCATCTGATTTATCCTCTCACACTCTGGCCATCAGTGTGATTCCTTTACTTACATATTAACTTATAATACTGCATGCATTTTTGTAATCCACTTCCATTATTTTTCTGGAATGAGATAGGATATAATAAAGCCCAAATAAAAAGTCTTCACTTATTAGGCATTTAGCTTCAGGAATTGTGCTAACTGGCATTATATAATATTTTCTTTTTAAATCCTTATAGTAACTGTGAATTAGGTTAATTTATTAGCCCCATTTTACAGATGAGGAAAATAAGGCTCAGAGAGATTAAGTAAATTGCCCAAGGTCACACAGCAGAGCCAGATTTCAGGCTGGCTCCAGAATCTGAAGTCCTACCCATTATGCATGTGCCTCTTCAGCTCCATATCATCGTCAGTTAACAAGAACAGAGGGACACGATAGAATGGGAATAAAAGGAGACATGAAGGAAAGACAAAAGAAAAGATGGGAAAAAGATGCCCTAAAGGGAAGAAAAGAAGTAAAAATGATGAGAGAATGTGAATTTATAATTAACTCTCCAAAACACTTTTAAAGTACCCCTTGCTATATTAGAAAACAGCTTCCTTGCTTTTACTTTCACGTTTAAAGATTTATTTTTAAAATGAAAGTTTCTTTTCCCATGAAATTTTAAAGGATCTGCTATAGATTAAGAAATGATATGGGTTTTATTTTATTTATTTATTTATTTTTTAAACTTTTGCTTTTTAAATTTTTTTCTCCCCAAAGCACCCCAGTACATAGTTGTATATTCTTCGTTGTGGGTCCTTCTAGTTGTGGCATGTGGGACGCTGCCTCAGCGTGGCTTGATGAGCAGTGTCATGTCCGCGCCCAGGATTCAGACCAACGAAACACTGGGCCGCCTGCAGGGGAGCGCGTGAACTTAACCACTCGGCCATGGGGCCAGCCCCAAGAAATGATATGGGTTTTAAAAGTCCACATTGGGACCACCTAGGTGTCTGAATTTACCAGCTGGAAATACCTTTGAGATTTAATATCTGTCATCTTGATAGTCTTTGAGAGAATTAAGCTATTTAATTGCTGATTTCTGTAGGTCCTATTTGGATCCAACATTCCATGTATGAGAATGTCTTTGAGGGGTTTTTTTGCTGAGGAAGCTTCACCCTGAGCTAACATCCATTGCCAATCTTCCTCTTTTTTTGTATGTGAGCCACTACCACAGCATGGCCACTGACAGAAAAGTGGTGTAGGTCTGCGCCCAGGAACCGAACCCAGGCTGCCAAAGCAGAGCACGCCAGACTTAACCACTGGACGACCATACTGGCCCCAGTTTTTAATTTTTTATATCACATCTGGTTTTTGATTAAGCTGGTTCCTCATGGAGGAAATACATATTAGAGCAAGTGAACATTCCTCATGTTTCCACATGGAAGCACCACCTCACAGTCATACTCTTGGCATCTCTCCTTAGTCTTTCCTCCTCTCCAAGGGAGAGATTTCTAAACACAGAAAAGTTGGTCATTTCTTAAATTGCATTGACTCTTATTAGCAAACTGAAGGAACTACAGAATGGGAAGCAAACAATGGATTTAGTTCCAGGTTTAGCCCCAAACCCCGTGAAATAGGCCACTCTGCGTAAACTATGGCCCAACCAATCATGCAAGATTGTTTTGAAGATAATGTATGTGAACATGCTTTGTAGATGGTAAAATATTAACAAATTAAAGATAATTAGATCCAGATCCAGGTCCATATCTAGAGATAAATAAAGACTCTGGATTTTCATTCTGCTGCTGCCAATTAGCTAACATTTATTGAGTGCTGTTTATTATGCCAGAGCACATGGTGCCATAGACTTCTCCTTTAAAGTGTAGGCTACTGAAGTGCAGCAGTCACATTAACAGCTCAACAACAATATTAGTAAAACAGTCAGCATTCCAGTACACTGAGAATTAAGTTGATAAATGAGAATGGCAAGGAAAATTCTGGACTACTATATGATAATAGGCTAAGGTTGTTCAGAGTCAGTGGCATTAAGTCAAGGATATTCCTCAACAGAGAAAAATGGGCCTAGATATTATGCTCTAGTTCATTCAATTTTCCATCATTAGGTGTCCAACGAGAGCCTCCTAAACACTGTTACATGCTGCCAACTCGCAAAAAATTATAAAGCATTTATTTTGTCTTTTGTAACTATACACAAAAATATGTTTACAAAGAATTTTTATAAGACCTTTGTTTTGTTTTTAAACTCCCAAATTTAATGCTGGAAATAATCTTTGAATGTCCTTTAAGGACAGACTGAAAATTTTCTTCTCATAGCTGACAGACACCTGACGTTTTAGCCATTGAGCATGGTGTTCTGTCTTGTCTACAGGATCCATTTTTAGGAGTCAAAGGTGCTTAAAGACGAATCCTTTGTGTAATGTAATTAAGCTAAGCTTTAATGAGTTCTTTTAAGTGCTCTTTACAAATTAAACTTAAGATGTTTAAGAGTATAAATGTCCACAATGATTTCATGGGATGGATATATACATTTTCTGGTGGCAAATATTTAGGTATTCAGTTCTTTGAAATAACAATAAAAAAGAAGAGAAGAAATTTGTTAATGCCAATAGTATTCAGGCTAGAGAGAAGGGAAAAAGGAAAGTTCTAAGGAAGAAATACTTCTGTGGAATCTTTCACTGATCCATTAGTGACCTAGGACAGTTTCTTTAATGAACCTGCTGATGTTTGATTAGGGTATTAAAAGATTTCTAAAAACTGGGGCAATCCCAAGGGTTCTGCAGTTTCTGTGATATCCTTAATTAATTCCACTTTGAGTTCATTATTCAACAGCTGCTTTAGGAAAATAAAAGGTCTGCATCTCTGAACACAAATGCTTGGGAGTTATTTTATGATGCAGTCCCTCCTGGCATAAGCTATTTGTTCTAAACTACATTAGGAGCAGATACAAGGAAAAGCTACTGACATTGCCAGAGGAGTGAGAAGAGCTGTCCTATTCTACCTCTACTCTCTTCAGGATAGGAAAGAAAGTTTACAAGTAATCACACTCCCTTGCCAAGAAGATAGAGCCATTTCTTCCCCAGCTTTCAAAGCTTCATTCCTACCTCAGGTTATTTTCACTGGGGAAATATGCCAGTGATTTCTTTGATCGACAACTTAAACATTTAGATCTCCTTCTAAAATTGCTTTGAAAAAGTGCATTTGGCTTCTTTGACACAACACATAGTCCACGATTTATCCTTTGACTTCTTCCCTTAGTTATTTTGACACAAGTTCTCTTCTCTCGCTTTGGGCTATCTGAACTCACACACACACACACACACACACACACACACACACACACACACTCGCCTTCAGAATGACTTCGTGACAAGTGGTCTGATTCTGAACACTACCTTAAATTTCAGCTGCCCTGTTGGCTCCTGTACTTACAAAGTCTAAATTTATTGTGGGCCCTTGTAGTGCAGTTTTTGACACATCATTAAGCTCCCTTTTCATTGGGAGCCTAAGGGCATATTCAGGCTCACTGCGAAGAGCGAGCCTAAATAACAGTTAAAACACGTGTCATGAGCTGCAAGGGGCTTGTTTGCCAGCAGGGCAAACAGTTCGCTGCAGCTCAAGCAATACCCTACAACAGGGTGGGTAGAGATAATGAGATAACCACACACCACAAGTGAGTTGTTCATCTTTGTCTTCAAGCATCTAAGAACACAGTTATCTCAGTAGGATGGTGCACCCTGGAGAGTTATAAATATCTTTCAGAAGGTAAAGAAAAACAGTCAAAGAAAACACACCCGAAAAATATAAGTGAAAGAAGAGTTGCGAACAATTCTTTTAAAGCGAAATTTCAGCTCTACCAGAACTTATTGAATCAGGCCAATAAGTTCTGTATGCCTTTTTTCGCGATATGTTTTATTTTAATTGTATGCAGATTTATTCTAAAATTATGATGCTAATCAACCTGTGTAGCTATAATAAAATAAAGGCAATGTCAACACCTCATCAACTAATCACACTGCTTCTTTCATCCTAGACACTGTATCCTCCCTACACAACACCAAAGTACTATAAAAATTATTTATACAAATAAACTATTATCTGAAGACTGAAAAGGCATAATAAATTATGCGTAATATGGCCCAATTATCTGGTAATTTCTTTGTTTTAATTATTTGTATAGTTTTAATGAAGGGGTTGCTAGAAGGTGGAACCATTTTTATATTTAATGGAAAAAACAAATTTGTTTTTAAGAATGAAAACAAAGATAATGAGCTCTTAAATTAGAGGCTTCCTAATATATGCATCTTCCTAAATTATTACCAGTGTTATTACTTTGTTTGTGCTATCAAAACTTCTCTCTCAAGCTCTGATGTTGGCTATTCAAGTTATTTTTCCCATTTCTGTTAAATGTATTAATATCTTGCTGTTCATCAAGTGTCAAAATAAAGGTTAAAAAAGTTCCCTAGATTATCTACAGAAGAGAAATTGGGGTGGGTGATGACAACCATGATCTTTCAAGATGCAGTTTACGAATGCATAATAACTTAAGAAAGTGAGAAAAAAAATAGATTTATCAAGAAAAGAGAGAACTATCCTAAATTCAACACAGCAAATCAGCAAATTTCTTCAGGGAAAGACATCAAATTTGAAAGGCATCAATACTTTTCTGCTGTCACCAAACTGTTATTTATGCTCATGTGCCAGCTGGATTTGTGTATGTGCGTGCATAATCTTTTTCTCACCACTGATGTCATCATTAAAGCTGTGCAAGAGTTTTGATTTTCGCTTTGCACAATCTCAGGGGGGACTTGGACATTATGGTGAAAGTTTGTGACAAGTTTGTAAAAGTAAGAAATGCAGGCTTGAAGGCAGTGAAATTTCACCACTGCAGACTAGAGGAAGCTTTCCTAACTGGATTCTTTCGCCTGCCCAGTCCACATGGAAGAAACCACACAGAGCGCTTGCAGAGCAAAAAGTAGTTAACCATTTTTTGGAGGAAAGAAAAAAAATTAGTATTACCCATGTAACACTCTCCAGAACTAGCTGTCAGTTTTGAATTTAACCATATTCTAGAATTCTTTCAAGACATCTTTTTTTTACAATGTGCAGAAAGATACTGACCATTGGACATCTGTTTCTCAAGGCAGAAACTAGCACTGCTTCTTATTGCTATAAGCCTTATTTATGAGGTTTAGAAAGGCTTCAAGATACTAAGACTTTTAGGAATTTTTGTTTATGAATCTCCAAGCTGCAGTGAATTGGCTTTCAGACTAGGAGGCAATAACCAGGAACAATAGACAGTGGAGCGCCATTATGAGGAAGACAGCATATGGCAGTCCACAGGCAGCTGATTCTCGAGTTGGACATCTCAGGTTGCCCAGGTGGCAGCCTATACAGGGTGCGAGGGTGGAGCCTGTGAAAGGGGTCCTTTTCCATATCATTAACACCGCTTCACTCAATATGCTATTTCTGACTGGCATGACAGTTCCTTAAATCAGGAAACATGTTCTTCTTTCTAATTCTTCCAGTGATTTTTCAGTTTTTCTAGGAAATAATCTATCCCAAGACAAAACTTCAATGGGAGACCTAGCAACTGGATTAGGCAATATTGTGTGATTATTGCACACAATTATCCTTCTTAGCTTAGTTAGCAGTTACGAATGCGTAGATTTGAGGGTTTGGGTGCTGGGGAGGGTATTTTGAAATGGACGGTAAACTGATTTTTATCAAGTGTCTCCTATGGGAGTGGCTCAGTGAAAAGACCTTTTCTTATATTTTACTTTCTTCTCACAGAACCCTGCAAGGTAGGTCTGAATTTCCCTATTCTGACAAAGGAGGAGGTAACTGAAGGTCAGAGAGGTTAGATAACTTGTCCGATGTGAGAAATAGAACAGAAAGGAAAGAGTTACAATGGCCTGGGTGTGAACCCTGGCTCTGTCCTACTAGCTCTGTGGCAATGGGCAAGACACTTCACATCTCTAGTCTTCATCATTCTCATCTATAGGACGGGTGTTTGCCAAGAGAAGAGATGCTACGTACGGCAACTTGATGGGTGCCTGACCCATCATATGTTCCCACTAACAAGGTTGCTTCTGCCCATGCTGTGATGCTCAGGACTTCTCATGACCACAGCATCATCATCATCATTCTTCACAGAGTCTAATTTGCATCAGGCTGTCTTACTTCAAAGCACTTGCCCTTTCCTCAATATAGTTCTTCAAATTGGATTATGGGAAGAAATGAATGAAAGAACAATACCATCTGTATGTCTGCATTGTGTCATTGAGAGGTGCCAAAGGTGTACAAAGTGCTAAGTGGTCCTCAAGGGCTTCCCATTCAGCCCGGGGAGAGAAAACACCCACAGAGGACCCCTTTAATACATAAAACATGAGATTGTGTTGTTGAGCAGCAGAATGAAGACAGAAAGCACTTTAGGAGTTGAGGGGTTCTCATTACTATATTTCTTCACCTTCTCCCGTCTCCTATGCTTTTCTGGTTACCACGGTGGCTGCAATCAACTGAGATTCTTTATAAAGACATTCAGGGTTGAGACTTAATTCTGGAAGTTTTATACTACGAAATTCCCTTTCCCTAGTGATTTTATGATTTCACAGTCGGAGCCTTTGTCTTTGGAAAAGATTGAAAGGAACCATCTGATTGCTCATGGTTTTGTCCTAAGTGGCAACTTAGTTTCTTATATAAACTGGAGCTGATAAAATCTGCAATTTCCTATTTAAAACATCTTTGCCTCTCTTAGACAAAAGGACAAGATAGGCAAGGTAATTACTGGATCCTGCTCTACGGTTTAAAAATCCTGGACTTAAATTATGGGGCCATTTGCATCCCAGGAAGCAAAGAGGTTTTCACTGGGAATATGCTCTGCTGTACATAGGACCATTAGTAATGCCAATCTTAGAGTGCTTTTTTTCACTAAAAGCAAATCTTCTTGTTGAAAATCTGACTTTTAATCTCTTTCCAGGAAGAGTCTATGGTTTTGACAGAAGCAAAAATGAGTCACACTGTCCCTGGAGGGGTAGCAGAGCATGGTGGTTAAGTGGGTATGAGATCCACTACTCAGCTGCTATGGGTCCTTGGGCAAATTACTTCACTTCTCTGTTCCTCTTCATCTGTATGTAAAGTAAGGATAACAGGAGTAACCACCTTAGGAGATTGATGTGAGGGTTAAATGAGTTACTATTTATCAAGTCCTTAGAACAAAGCCTGGCACACGGTAAGCACAACTTAACTGTAGGTTAAATGAGTCAAAAGAGTTGAGTTTGCTTACACATTTGTGGAGCTAGTTTTCCTTAAGCATCTCTCTGGTTAGAAAGATGTGAAAGCAAATATCTGAAATCTGAAGCCCTTGAGTTTGAGGGTAGAGATTGGGGCCCTGGTTAATTGACCTCTTGAAGTAAAATGAGCCAGAAAAAGGGCCCCCAAATCACATTACCCTTCATGCTCACATAAGGGTAAAGTATTAATCTGTATATTTAACATTCCTGACACTTGCAAGGAGTCAGAAAGGCAGACATCTCGAGCCACAGCTCTTGGATGGGACTTTTGGCAACAATATTTAAACAGTCCTTTCCATACCACTATTTGATTTAAGGCAGTGAGTTGTTAACTGGGTCATCTGTAGCACATATCCCTTCCTTTTTTTGGAAATACACCTGTTTCTGGGATTCGATTCGGCTCCTAATTCAAACAGACCTCCAAGTGCTCTGAAACAAAATCAACCTAAAATTATACACTTATCTAGAGTTACAGTTAGGCCATATGGTTTAAGTTGTCCAAATGTCACAGAAGCAACAGCAGCCATCATCATACTTTGCACTTACCCAGCATCTTTCCTGCCAGAATATTATGTAAGTTATAAAATTTTCATTAAGACAGAGGTGTTAACCTTAATTCCAAAAGGACAGTCATGTAACGGCTGTGTTTGGGGTTAGCTCTGTTTCATACTGAATTGCTACATAAGAGGTTCTCAAAAGTTATATTCTTACAACTGATAATGTCTAAACTGTGAACTCCTATGATATGGAAGACAGATGGGAGGCATATAGGACCAAGACCTTTTTTTGGGTCTCTGAGAAGACTCAACTAAATTATTAGACTCCTTATATTGGAACAATGACTAGGATGTCATTTCTAGAAACTCCAATAAAATGCATTGGGAAAGCCTGGGCAGTGAGGACATCTCAGTGCATCCCCTTAAGTCTCTGCCCATCTGATCTTGAAGTTCTCTATCAAATTACCGGAGCTGCTTCTTAGCATCTAACACCATGCCAGATATATAGGAGGTGCTGGATAATTAAATGTTGAGTGGATAAATAAATGTGATAAATACATAATTAGCCTGTTGCAACTTTGGCAACCAGAGAGTTTTACAGTTATATTTGGAGTAGATGTGATGGATTTAGGCAGAGAAAAAGTGATAAGATGATGCTGGACAAGGAAGATGATGATAGGGTGGGCAAGGGCAGGCATGGACTGGTTGGACTGAAGGGATCCTAAGAGTGGTTAGTGTTAAATTCTCTAAGTAGTACATATGGTGTGACTCATGACAAAATTCCATCATTATTTTGCCTAAAATTAGTCTTATGGCATTGAATGTCTGTGGAGTTATCTAGGCTGAAATACTGTGAATACATATGCCTGCTTGCTCATTAACCAACTAACCAATCAACAAACTGATCAAACAAGTCATGTGCTAGGACACAGAGATGAATACTCCTCTCAGATGCCATCCCTACAGTCAGTAATCACCCAGTGAAATGCAAGAGCTCAAAATTCAGTCTTTTGCAACATGTTCCAGCTTTTGCCCAGTACTGGTACTTGGCTGGTACTTCATCCCCAAGTTGAAGTGATCACACCTGAATATCCAGAAAGTTTTATAATCATGCCTTTGGGTAAATATCCCATTACCACCAGATTCTGCTTTACCTGCTACCCTAGAGTAGGAGGACATTAAGTCAATATGTAGTATTTTCTCTGCAGTCAAGTTTTCACACTGGAAGACTAAAAAACTCTAGGATTTACATAGCAGTTTGCTGAGGGTAGGCAGAGATAAAGCTAAACAAGATAGGAAACATTTTGTTGTTGTTTATAATAATTTTAAAATGATGTAAAGTAAGCATGAAAATGTCCCAGAGTAGAATGGCTAAGCCATTCATTTAAAAATATAAGAGACTTCAAAAAAAATTTCTTGTCCACCAGGGTCGCTCTCAGGCTGGGCAAGCCCAGGCCTCCTTGGGATGGGGATTCACTCTGCTCTACTGATTATGGGGTATCTGAGAAGCATTGAGAGGCAAACCCCAAAAATGGGTTTGAAGCTTGGCTCTAGCACTTACTAACTCTACGATCACAGACAGATTTCTCTTTCCGAGCTTTGGTTTCCTCTTCCATGAAATGCTAAAACAACAGTACCTTTCTTAAAAGATGATTATAAAGATCACATGACGACCTTTGCACACTGCCAGGCATATAATATATGCTCAATAAATATTCATTCCCCTTAATTGAAAGGAACTAATTCACACATCAAATTCTAGGACTTTCTATACCCTCAATTCAGTATTTAATTATGTCCTTTGGTAATAATTAGAGATCTAGAGTAATGACCTCAGGCTAAGCACTAGAAATGCATCTGCATCTGACCACCCCAGGGGATACAAGGCCAAATCCTTTCAATCAACTTTGAATCACAATAAATGAATCGCATATGCTAAAATCGGTTGGGTTCAAAGTGATACCCATCTTAAACTCAAATAGTGTAGCTAGGGAAAATCCTCCTTTCCTTTCTCAGGGGGATTCTTGGAGCCTTCTATGTAAGTCTAATAGTGGAAGGAACAGTGAAGAGAGGGCCTCCTTTAAGAATGCAGACTGTATTAATAGGAAGACAGGACAAAACTGAGAAGCCAGGGATATACATAGAGAGAGGAACAGAGAGATGGCATTCTCTTCTCTGTCATTCCTTAGTTGCAACATTAGGGTCTGGGAAGGTAAGAGTGACAGGAAAGCTTTGCTTGGATCTTCCAAGAGAAGAGCTTATCATGTGAAAAAAGATTTTTGACCTGAGTAGGGCCACTTGATTGGGGCTTTTAGTCTCCTGGGATGTTCTAGATTTCCTAAGGCTCTCATCCTTTCCTTGTAGCCCCTTTGTTTCCCCTTTATTTCTTACTGTGGGTTGGGAGGGGGAAATACCTGGTTTGATCAGGGCTTACTAGCCATGTGCTGTTGAGCAAATGATTTAAACTCAGTGGACTCAGTTTCCATTTCTGAAATGGGAGTACTAGCACAAGACTCAAGTACTCTTGTAAGAACATAATAGTCCAATATTTGCAATATAATCTAGACAGCAATACTTCCCAACTTCTAGAAAGGAGGTATTGCTATCTGAAAGGTAGCTTGATTTGTTTTGAAGTTGCATATGAATATTAAACAGCTGTTTTTACTGAGCATCTATGTTCATTTGAGGTGGATTTTTGTGTGTGTGTGAGAGGTTGTTAAGGGAGAGTACCACCCTTAGGTTTGTCCATTTCAGATGAAAGATCTAAGTACTTGGCACAGGATAGGTGCTCAACATGGGAAGCATCCTAGACATTGGAGTGCCCCAGGAGACAGAAAAGCATAGAGCTGTTGTGTGGCATGCATCCTAGGCTTAAAGGAGAAAAGTAGATGGGTTCTTCCCTTGTCCCTCTAGGGTTGCCAGCCCAGTTCACCAGGGAATAGAGATAGGGATTCAAGGACACATCTCCAGGGTGGAAAGGTGCCACTGAAAATAAAATAATGGCATTGCAAAGAAAGTACTTAATAGGTTGGCAGCATCAGGTGCAATGGTGGCAAAAGGTGGCTTAAGTCACAAATCTATGGTCAATCACAAAGATTGGCACTTAGATCAGAAAAGCTCTTAGGATGTAACTTTTTTCCATGAAAAATAGCTGAAAAACAAAGCTGATTTTCTATGCTGTTGCTACCATTTCGTAGTGGCACAACTCCCAGACCAAATGCTGTGGAATTACATTCGGTATAGATTTGTTTATCAGTCTTCCACCCTATCCATTTTTCAGCAACTGATTAGTCTCCCTGGGATGTAGACACATCTCTGATCAAGAGCTGCTTGCCTCTTTCCCATCCTCACACATGCATCCCAATATCCACATTACTTATAATAAATGTGCTTATATGTACATATATAAACACATTTGTATGCATATATGTTCCCAATACTGTATTCAAAGACACATTCCAAATGGATGTATATATGCGCTCATATACATATAGGAATCCAGCTGGATTCCCAGAGGGAAATGTGGAACACATTGTTAAAATGTCTGTCATCCATGTAAGAGAAACAGAAATGAGCTGGGCATTAAATTTGCATACAGCCCCAAGCACAGAGGTTCCTGTATGTGCACTGTTCTCCTGTTCTTGATGATGGGCATATCTGACAGAAAGATTCTGTCAGGATTATCTCAGGAAAAACACCCCCAAGGAGATAATTTGAAGACATACTGAGAATTTGCCTCAATACATGAAAATAAACATGAAATCCTCAGCACTCTCTGCACATTGAGAAGTTCCCACCAACACCCCACTGCACACTGGGGGATAATCTACTGGAGCTAATTAACACACAGTCATACACAACGCTGTTAGAAGTGGTTGCCACTTAGGATTGATTTAGTTGCTGCAGTGCTTAAAAGAGACTCGAGAAGGTTTTTGTGTAAATGTGGGAGGAAATAAAAGTGTAAAAACAGCTGCAGAATTAAAAGGTGCTAAGGTCTTTTTTTCCCCCTGAAGACATTAGGGAAACTTATTGAGAAACTATTAGTATTCCAGTAAAGAAAGCTTTTCTCTTGATTTTATGTTTCCTTCCACATCAAAATTACACACACACACTCAATGCAGAGTCTATAGATTGTGGCTGAGGAAAGGGCACATTTTACTTCATAAGCAAACAAGCTCTTCATTAAATGCTAACATATGGATTGTGTCAGCTAAAAAACCAACATTTTCTCTCCCTGTCTGCTCCTCACTTTATTTTTCTGATTTATGTAGATTTTCAGGAAAGTTATTAATTAATAATATGTCTTTGGAAGGAATCATCAAGGAATAAGAGGTCACGAAATTCCTTCTTATTTGAGGATCTTTGTGATAGAACAAAACTACTTTAAGATGTTCTTCCTCAAAGTGAATGCTATGAATGCTACCTTATGAATCAACAATATTTCTAATAATCATGGTGAAATATCACAACGGAGTAAATAAAGAGGTCTTAGCAATCTGCTTTTTATTACTGAAACACAATAATATAGAAAAGACCATTAGCGTAAACCCCATTAAGTCAGGCTTTGTGAAAATTTAGAGTTGCGATTGCTTTTTTTTGCCCTGATAAAAGGATTTACTAAAGAAAATTATAACAACATAAAAAGGATTTCAGGGGAGAGAGCATTTACTTTGGATCTGAAAATCTACTTTTTATTTCAGCTGTACTGTTTGTATTCAAAATAGCTAGAAATCATTCTTGGTTCAGGGTAATTCTACTTGCCTCTATTTTGCTTTCCATTAGTTGAAATACTGTTTATTAAGAATAATAAAACCTACATAAAAAATCGATAAAATATATTTTTCCATCAGGTTAGACTAGCCTATAAATAAAATTCAATAAAAATGCATTGGCATTGAGTATGTGCTATGTCCAAAGCCCTCTAGCACATCCTGAATGGAATAAAGAAACATAGGCAACCTCGTCTCTGTCCTTTAGAGGCTCAAACCCAGGAGGGAAGACAGACACATTCACAAAGAATTAGGCAAATAGGTTCATTTTGAGGATCAACTCTAAACAACTGATGGTGGCTACTTGGAGTATTTTGTTGAGATATACACGTGTGTGCATGCATGTAACCACACGTGTTGTGATCAATTTATAATGTCTGCTAAGAGAAAGGACATTGAGGTGGCAGAATGTAGGCAATGTCTCTACCACCTCTGGCGTAGAAGACGGAATGTAAGGATGGCATGGGAAAGGACTATATGTAAGAAATAAGGTTAGAATGGTTACTGAGGTTTTATTTTCTATATTTTTCAAAAAAGAACAAATTGCTAACAATGGTTTTGGGGCCATTAATCTTGCTTCCTAAGATGAATTTTAGAGGGGTTTATGTAGAAAATAAAAGCATGAACAAAATATTCAATACTAAGACTGAAGATACAAAAGTTTAGAAGCATGATGTAAATGCAAGAGAGGGATTGCTTTGAACTGGACAGAACACTAGAGAAGAACTCACAGGTTCTGGGACTTTGCCATGTGGGACCAGCATATCTGAATGAGACGAATAGGCTGCTCATTAGGTAGAAAGAAAGGTTGCATTCTTGCAAAAATACAATTTTTTTTTTTTTTTTTTTTGCTACGTCTCCAACTCTTAACCAAAAAAGATTAGCTGGAAGCAGCTGCTCAGTCTACTCTAAAACAAACAGATACCAAGAACCAAAAAGGAACATGAAAGATCACCCCCCTCCTATATTTCATCCCATTCAGCTTCTTGGGCATTCCCCCATTAACAATGTCATTAAGTGATGCTGGGAACTGACAAGGCTTCAGTTCATTCTTTAAAAGAAGGAGTTGGAGAGATAAAGACATTTTTTAAATATTTCAACAAATGTGTGGACATCTCCTTTTATTCATTTCATTAATTTACTTCTACAGCTACACTCATCTACTCCAAGAGCACTAAAACCCTACGGATGCCACTTCAAGAGCCTGCTTTTCCTTCTGGGTCGAAGGTGGCAGAGAACCACGCAGGAGGTACAGAAAGAGAAAGATGGATTGAACAATGTTGAGACGTCAGTCTCACGGCAATCCTGGAAACTCCCCAACTGCCAGTTGCAGGAACATTTTTCTGAACCTCCTTCACTCACAAGTTTCATTTTATATTGACGGTAAAAAAAATGAGTATTTATCATTTCTTTCCCCTCCTCCTCCAGCAATTTCTGGCTTCTCTCTTTGCTCTTTTGAAACTCCTTGCTTGTCTCCTTTCTTCCCTTGATTTAGTTCTTCCTTTTCCCATTTATTATATATCGTTTCATGGAAGGAACTCAGTTGAGTTCTAGCCTGCCTTCACATTAGAATAACCTGAACGCAGCTGGATTTTACTCAGCATACCTGGGCCCTATCCAAGGCCAGTTAAATCAGAATCATTGAAGGGCAGAAATGTGTGTGTGTGTGTGTGTGTGTGTGTGTGTGTGTCTGTGTATGTGTGTGTTCTTCTAACGCACCTTTGGTGATTCTAATGAGCATCCAGTAGAGTGGATTGTAGTAGACCAGTGGTTCTCAAAGTGTGCTCCCTGGACCAGCATCATCAGTATCACCTGTAAACTTAAAAATGCAAATACTTGAGCCCCACCTCCATCCTACTACATCAGAAACCTTGGGAGTCAGGCCGAGATTTCTGTGTTTTTAAGAGCCTTCCAGGTGATTCTGAAACATGCTAAAAATTGAAAACCTATGTGCTAGGTCACTGATATTTTTATTGTCTAAGCTAACACCTTTAGTAAGTTCTTATTTAAAGTGTGGTCCCTGAGCAGCACCATCAACATCACCTAAGGGTGGTACCCTTGGCCTACTGAGGTTTTTAATAAGATCCCCAGGTAATGTGTGTATTCATCAAAGGCTGAGAAGCACTGTTCTAAGACCTTATTCAAAGTTCCATGCAGTCTGCCGAGTATTGGCTGTTATGATCTTATTAAAAAATGTAATAATTATTCATTTCTCAAAAATGGAACCCATTTATTCTTTAGCTCTTAAAAGAGAAACAAAGTTGTTTTTCCTATGTGGTACCAGGTCTAAGTCTTTTTCTATACTTTTGTTTCTGTTCAAAGAGTATTTTCACGTCTCCCAAGAAAATAAAGAAGTAAAATGTCAAAATTCTGATGTTTCCCTTAGTTCTGAGATGTAACCATTTTATTCCTCTGGAAATGGGATCTCTGAGGTTTGACAGAGAACAAAGACAGATTCTTTGCTTTGTGTCCTCTCCCATACACAGGAAGGGATCTCTGGGGGTTAAAAAAAAAATCTTGATTGACCGTATTAAGAGTCAGCAATGTGTGTATTTATATATATATTGGGGTGGGTAAGTTAGACAGAGAGGGAAATGCCATCCCCACCTAGTCAAGTTCATCACCCCTTAGGGTCAAGCCCGAGTGTGAGGTGCCCCAGATTTCTCTATAACAGAGGGAGCTCTGTTGCATCTTGTGATTATTCTAAAACTATGAGACCCAGTGTAATGGCAAAGATCACAAACCCACCTGCTCGAGCACCTGTTTTTCCACTCTTCTATTATCATCTGCAACTCCAGCCTCATTTAGTTCTGATAAGAGCTGATCCCTTGGAACTGTAGGTCCTTCACCTGTTTGGTATCCTAACCTAAGCCTTGATTTGGGGGCGGGGGGCGGGGGTTGTGGTGAGCAGGTGGAGAGAAGGGCCGTCGGATGATCTACATTTGTAGCTAATAGAACATTTTCAGAGTTGAAAAGAGCACATTAAACGATAATATTTTAAAACTATGCCTGAATCGAATTAAAACCAACATGTAAATCAACTACACTTAATAAAGGAGTATGTCATTGAATCTTATAATCAGAAAGTCTTGGAAAAATAAAGGATTAAAAATCAAATGTGTAATATTAAGAGATGAAGAAGTTTCCCTACCAAATTTAAGTTAGTTTTCTTGTCCCAATTTCACCAGTCTGTTCAAAACTTCTTAGTCACTCAAGTTACTTCTTTCTGAGCTTCCCCCCCGCCTCAGCCCCGGGGGCCCCTGTGAGAAAATGACTTCTCTATCTAACCACTTAAGATGTGAATATTTGTTGTGAACCAGCTGCAGCTCTAATACCCACTGATCCATGGAATCAAAGGCTACTCCTTACACACAATAAGCTCTTCTTGTTCCTGAAACTGCACTCTGTAACCTTTGCAAGTATTATAAAAAGTAGGCATGATGGGTCCAAAATGCAATCACAGCCATAAGTTTCTTACGATTGGGTTAATTTCAAACTTCAGAAAAATAAGCAATTGAAGTGTTACCAACAAAGGTGGTAACTGATGACATACAATTTCTAGGACTGTGGGGCAATTTTTGCAAAATAAGATGCACTATATTGCCAATTTGGTCAACAGCTGAAAGTTAAAATGCTGACAGTTTGAAATATGTTGACATAGTGGTGACAATCAAAAGTTTGTTTCTCTCCCACCTAAATATAATTTTCCATATTAAGAAATACAATCATTTAGAAACAATTTATTCAAAGGATCCCTGAAATAGACCAAGCTCCATTCTCTAAAATCCAATGAGTTCCTTGGTAGCAAAGGGCTATACACAGGAATGAGGGAATAATTCATTTTGAACGCCACAAAAATGTTATAGAATTACACGGTCACAGGTGTGACATATTACCTAAAAGTAAAATATACTGATGAGATTTCAGTGTAATTAAAATCCATTCCCCTCCCCAGTAAGATGTGACTTTAATAAAATATAAATATTTTCACAGCCAGGTCCTAAGCAATTTGGAACCCTAGTCTAGAATAGAGTCTGGACACTTGGTGGGCATTTAGCCAATGTGAGGAAGGAAGGAATGAAGGAAAGAAAGTAGATCAAGATTGGACAAATAGCCCTGTTAACAAAAGAGAATTACCTTTCTGAAATAAATCAAAAGTTATACTTCTAAAAACATCATGTACTATTTTCAGCCCACGAATTAGAAATAAAGGTACATTTTGGTATGGAACACATGCTCTGCAACTGTTCGAATTAATACAGTGCTGTCAATTATTTCAAAAAACAGCTGAGAAGGAGAGAAGAAAATGATGTCCTCTGCCATTTAAAAAATACATACACAATGGCACTTTGTAGTATTCGTTTAAAAATAACAAGTCACAGTAATCACGCCAGTCCTTCTGGCTTTTAACTATTCTTAATAGAAATAAGGTTAAATAGGTCTAAACTGGCACAGGTTCCGAGATGCTAACAGCAATTGGTTCATTTCATGTGAGGGTGCCTGACCTCAGAAGCACTTTTTTGGAATCTTTGCTGCATAAGTACTAAAATGTCACTCTATATTTTATAAGACTTGCGGATTTCTTTTTTATCTGAAGGGCTGTATGAGAAACAAAGCATTATGTTTCAGACAAGAGGCCTTACGATCTTCAAGATTTCAGGTTAAGCACCCAGCCACTCGGCTGTCTCCCACCTACATGGGGTCACAATGCAAAGTAAAGTCACCTCTGAGCAAAATCGTGAACTTGAAGGCCAAACATCTGCATAAATAATCTGTAGGCCACAGACCATCATCAAAGTCTGGAATTTATGCAAATAACACTGCTTACATTGAACAGATCTGTAACGGTGTAAGCTTTTCCAGCCTAAATAGATGAGTAAATGGAGAGCTTTTATGGTGCAAGATTGCTACCTACAGGCCAAATTGTAGAATGACATACAAGACAATTGGAGTGGAGGGGAAAAAAGAAGTAAATAATTCTTTACAAGGGCATGTAAGTTATTCACTGACAAGTAGATAAGCCCAGGAGCATGTAAAGATTGTATATTACACACTGGGATATGTAATGACAGTTTTTGTTCTAAAACTACAATCCAGTTTTAGGGTTTTCCATTATTTCTCACTTTGTTCTTTTGGAGGTTTCCTTATCTTCTGAAAGATGTAAATTGCTTTTCTGATGGGGAAAAAGTTATACTTCAATAATGTATTCTAATACCTCTGAATGTATACTGATCCTATATATAGATTGTATGTAGAATCTATATCGATAATTTTAATTGTTTTTGATAGAGCAATCAATCACAAAATTTAGAATTCGTTTCCATGGATCAAATGAGTCTTGTGAGGAGGCAGTGGCGGGAGAGGAGTACTACATATTTTGTACTACATTGTTCCTGACTCTAGTTAGCTTTTAAAATGCATTTGTCCACAACTATCTACTTTCAATATTTAGAGCAATTTAAAGGTATGTATATTTTAAACCGTATTTCTTCTTGAAGAAAATATCAAATACTCTGGTTATAAAGCTCAGATGGTAGACCGTCTTACAATAAAAGAATCTGAGTTTCACTGGCAAAAAAAAAAAAATAACAAACACTGAACTCTCAGTAATTTATATTGCAGCCTACATTTTCTGAAATACAGTGAGTGATTTTAAAAATGCAGACCTTTAAAACTATAACACAAGTTATTAGAAATGCATTTTTCCCTTCAACTATAGAGAAATTCCAACTCTAAAGAGAGTAGGTTTCAAAACTGAATAATATATTATGGTTAAAACACATCAACAATCTGTCACACCATATGTACAAATAAACAGATCCCACCATCACTGCACATGCCACGAACGAGGCCAATGAAACATCTGAAAAGGTAGAGCAAATTCTTCCTCAGACTGTTACAGACGCTAAATAACACTGGCAACATTTTCTAAGACATGCATGAAGGAAAGTTATTCTTTAATACCATTGTTTATATAGTTCCAACATTCTGCTTGCCTATCTGATGAAGATGTTCCACACATCCTTAATTTTAAACACAATTTCGAACAGATTCAGGTTGAGTAAGGAAAGAATACTATTCTTTATAATTGGATTTGGTTTTGAATAATAAAATTTTAATTATAATATATCTTTGAAATATTTAGAATAATCTTAGGTGTAATTCAATTAATTAAAGAGTTAAAATATAATAAAATCATCAAAGAAAAGGCATTGTACTAGTAATAAATATAGTAGTTTATTCTGATTTATATTCAACTGTATATTGTTCAGCATTTCCCCCCAACAAACATGAATTTTAAGCAGTTAGGTGACGCAATAAATGTGTAATAGAATCTGTAACTTTAAAAGTGGAAGTGGTGAAGGCATTTACCTACAGGTGTTTTTTTCCTATGATTAGAGTCTTCTGAAGAGCAACCGTTTTATATATGATGTTTAATTGTATATAATCATAATATAATTATCACAATATAATTATGTAATGATTAAATGATCTCAATTTTATTTTAATTAAGTAGATAATCTTTTTATTAGAAATAGTTTTCTATAGTTAAATTGCTCAGGAGAAATTTTAATAAAGATTAAGGATGAACCATATAATTTTTAAAAGCAGATTGATAGCAAATTTTCTGTGAAATTAATATTTAATTCATCTAACAATATTTTCCCTGTTACATAGTTCTCAGTAAATTGGGTTGTTACTTTTCCAACTGATCTATACTTTATCAGTCAGTATAATTGTGAAAAGAATTAGTGAAAATGTTCAGGATATGTGAGAGTTATTAATTAAGGGTAAGAAAAAGTTTTTAATATTGCTCTCTTAGGCAAAATAGATTTTAAAGACCTTACTATTATTTACCTGGGGCAAATAAATTCATATGTAGAGCCCTAATTCTACCATAACATAATTATAAATCGTAATGAAGGGTAAGAACTTTCCTATTGCGTTTACCAAGGCATTAGGAACAAAATATAAAACTGAACAATAAAACATATTATGGTTGGTGGATACTTATCCTAAGGCTATCTATCAAAATCAGCTAAAATTACCGGTCATAATAGTGTCATTATTCTGTTGGGATAATTGTAATGCTCATAACAAGGTAATCTACTATGTTTGTGTGGTGTCTTAACATAGATTGTATATCAGGACAATTTCCCATATATGCAACAAAACTGTTTTTTCTTAACTCAGGGAACCGTATTTGACATTTTTTCATATTTGTGTATTTTCATTGTTCTTATGCTAAACATGAATGAATTCTAAAACTAAATTCACATTATCAATATGAATTCTAGACCCATCAAGTCTCTTTCTAGCAAAGAATGTTACTTTTATCTTTGTTACATTCTGGGCAAAACTTATTGGTAACATACTTTCAGAAAATGCCAGCCAATAAACTACACTAAAATAATTTTCTTTATAAAAGCACAGTGATCTTTGGCATCATTCACTATTTTCAAAGCCATAAAAGAACAGATAACAAATATATGACTCACAAATTATCAATTATGAAAAATAATCTGGTTCAGAAAGCTGCGCTAATGTAAAAAGATGGATCACTTGTCACAAACCAATAAAGGCTATTGTTTGCGAATCCAATATTTGATTTTATCATTTATGTTGGGCAACTTAAAATGATTTTTAAACCACATTACTTTTTGAAAAAAAAAAATTGTTATAAAGGTGAACACGGGAGTTGGGGGGAGAAGAAACCAGATGTGTAATCTGTCATCTTTGAAACAATTTGTATTCTTGCACTGAATCCAGCCTACAAATCTAAAGTGCAAAGACCTGGTCAGCAAGGATGGTTGCATTAGAAAGGACACTACCTTGTTCCAGAGAATGGACAGTAGCAGGAGTGTCAGCATGACTTTGATTCTATCCTTCCTTTTCATATGCCATTCTGATGGCTGGAAATTTGCAGCTATGATGATTAATTATGCAGGGAAGTTTAAGCCCTGTGTTTTTAAAGCTAAGTATGGTTTGTTACACTTATTACAAAGGAAACTGCTTTTGCTTATTTTGTATTAGAGAAGAGCACAATGAGGCTACTAAGCTCAGAAAAACTTTATGAACAATTCTCTTCCAGATTGTTTCATATTTATAATTTTATATGAAAGAAGAGGTGCAACTCTCACCAACCAAGAAGAAGAGTATCTGTGAATGTCTGGCATCAGAAATTTCCTCCATGGTATTATCTGAGGGCCACTTTGATGCTCTACCTGCTCTCTGATACCCCAATTACTGCCTTTTATACCTGCTTGTAAATAAGGACTTGGATGGCTAAGAAAATCAGAAATATCTTGTTCACAAGGCCAGTGATAAAATGTGCATACATTATCTAGCGGTGGCCCCATTTCCACCTCAGATAACAGATTTGATCATCAGATGATACAGGGCACAGGCGAATTTCAGTGATATAATATGTGGCAGATACAGGCAGAGGGTAGCAGAAATCATAATGCAGATAATGGGGAGTGATCCCAGGATAATGACGTGGCCAGATGGGTATCTGGTGGGGAGAAGGGAGAATGGTGAAAGAAGGGATGAGTTTAGGGGTAGAAATGTCACCACATCCTAGAGACGTTATTGAACAATGGGCCTTTACCAATTTTCCCCTCCTTACTCAGTGAAGAAACACTAGGAATTCTGAAATGAACAGAAAAAGGGAGAGCCCAAGGGGCTAGTTATATGTGCCAAAACATAGTAAGGAAAATTAAGTATTAAACCCTGGATCAACCTCTAACAGCTTGTTTGAGGTGAAGGTCATGAATTTTGCTTGAAGTGGGGCTCACGAAAGTTCTTGGAAATATTCCTACTTGGACTCTAAAAAGAAGTGAAAATGAGGTTGGGGGATGGACATAATTGAGTAACTATTCAATTATGGCAACTGCTAGCTAATGAAGACCTATTACAGCTAAGTTTTTAATAGAAAATGTGCTAATTGACTAGGTTGGAGCTCAGAACAAGCATATGGCTAAGATGTTTGATTACCTAGTCTGGTTCCATGTCAGTGATCAACTATAACACCGTAAAAATGAGTGTTTCTATGACAACTACTGAGCTTGCTGACTAAGGAGTGGGTGACCAACTTGAGTGATGAATCCCTCCAAATAACATGTGATCCATTAGTCCCCACACTGTGTGACCTGGAGCCTCATCAGCTGAAGTAGGCTTTTTCTTGTCCCTTACTCAAAACATTCATCTTGCTCTCAGTCTTGGCAAAGCTTGAACCAGACTCTTATGCAAAGAATATTGCACAGGATTTATTTTTTAATTGGAAAGAGTATATAAAGCTATGAATCTAATTTTCTTATAAAAGTGAAACAAGTCAACAGTTTCTGATAAGGTCCAACTTCATGAGGAGTAATTATAGTAATTTCTAAATTTTCTGCATGGGGCCAATCTTTAAGTCAAAGACAGCCTGGATAGCAACTTTCAGGACATGGGTGTTTTATCAACCATGATTTTAGACAAAAACTTTCTTTTCCAATGTCATTCTAAACTAAAATTCAAAACAGGTGTTTGATGCTAAGGCTGTAACCAAAATATTCCCCCCTTATAACCTGCAACTCCGATAAGACTTCCCTCGGAAATATAATGGTTACATAGCTCTTGTATGGCTTTAACAAACCCCTATTTTCTTCTTTCTGCCCCATACAATGTGCAGTCTATTTGCACTCATTCAGGACTAAATTACAGATAAAGTTACAGCAAATTTGTTTTCTCAAAAAAGCAGTCAGCCCTAATATCCCTTGAGTAATAAAAGCCTTGTCTTTCATTCAGAACCAGAACTGGCATAATTTTCTCCAAGAAACAAACTCTACTTCCTATGACAATGGACCTGTTCTTAAAATTCTGAATGGGATACAGCTCAATTTGCAGGTGTTCAGGTATAAAGGTAAAAGGGCATTTGACCCCCCAACTGGCAATTGTTGCTGTGGTAGGTAACTTCAGTCTCTTAGTTACATCATTCTATTAGATAAGCTGCCAGAGTTTTCAGCTCTGAATTACAGAGGTAGGCTCAAGTGGATCAATAATTTATACAGATATATCTCATTCATTCTGATGGTATAAAGATATATACTAACAATCTGCCGCAGCCACGGGAACAAAGCCAGAGAGACATTATTTAAAAAGAGAGAGAGAAAAAGAAACCCATTTATCTATGTGAGCAAAAACATTACGTAACAATGACCTAATGGCTTATTAATTTTATTTTTCAACTGTTTTAACAAATACTGCGATGAGGTAAATAAGCTCTTTATGAATCTCAATAAGGTTGCTCTGGCGAATGTTAAGCTAACATTTAAAACTTTCAGGTTGATTTTAAAATAGAATGTTATTTTGCATAGCAATATAATACAAATCATTTGAAAAGATTCATGCACCTAAGAAGTTTACATTAACTAGCTTAACTAAATCCCTCACCTATTTTATTACTGAGTTTCAGTATAAAATTACGTCCTAAAAGATGAGAATCAAAGACATTTAGGGACCGTATGCTAAGAGTGCTGTTAATACAGCCTTATGCTGTTAATCATTACCTGGGGAAAATTATATAGTGTTTTATTCACTAATACTATGACATTTTTATTAACTCATAATCCCTGTGCTAACAGTGGTGCATTAAACAAGTTATAATTAAGAGGGCAGCAAATATTAAAAATGCCTACTTTAAAATTCTTCAATCATGTTAAAGGGAATCCTCTAACACACAAGTTCCTCTAAAGGAAAGCAGTACAAAAACAGTGTGGTTACAATGTAAATTAATAATAAATAGTCTACACGGCTTAAATAAGATTTCCATAAGTTCCTTTCATCTTGCCCTTAAGAATGAAAGGAATCTGTGATCTAAAAGCATGATAAAAATCGCGCCTAGCAACTTTAATTATAAACACTGACTGTTTCTTGACAGACTTGAAAATTTATTTGAGGATAAGATGCATTAGAAGTTGGTCCCTTGCCCATTTGACCTCTTTCAGTTCAAGGCCGGGCATGTGTCTAGCTGGGACACCTGAACTGGTTGCATTCAGATTTGGTTTAGGAAGACTGTGTGCAAAATTAATTAGGGCAATAGATCCAATGAGAAGGAGGATAGCAATTCGAGGTAATAGTTAGGTACCCTATTTCCCTCCACATGGAGAAATTCTCTCTTCCCTTCTTTTCCAAGGAAACCCCTTGGGAAACAAGGCAGATGATAAAAGTCTGAAAGAAGATAAAAGCACATGCATGAGAGAAAGAGAGAGTGAGAGCAAGAGGGAGAGGCTAATGCTGTGGTCTCTACCCAAAGTCTTTAAGTCTTTTTATGTGATACTCTGGGGCTGCCTGCTGTAACCAGTTAACATTTCTGGCCTTCTGAGAAAATATAACTGGTCCCTTAAAAGTAGGGAGAGGAGGAGAAATAATGGAGTGCCCCATTTCTGACAGTCAAGAGGGAGAGGAGAGAAATGTTCCCACACTGATCTCATTAAGATGACGAGAATAATGAGTGTGAATCTTATGTATGAATCTCGTAGTAGATAGAGGAGGGTAAATGGGTCCCACATTCACCCTTTTATGATGCCTGATATACTACATTTATTCTTGGCTTCATCTGATACTACTGTTGGGGGTTTCTGTTACAATATTACAGCGTTAGCTTCCAGTTTTGCCACTGAAGTCATCTGAGTCAGTCATTCAACACAGCTTTATTGAGTGTGCATGAAAACGGGGAAGATCTGTTAATGGCAACTGAAATGCATCTCAAGCAGAACAGCCTGAATTTATATCCTGTCACTGGTTCTAGTAATGGATTAAAAATACTGACAAGTGGCATTTTTCAGTTTACAATCTATTTTATTTCCTAGTTCCTTAAACTTAGGTTAAGCATTCTAGTCAATTAGAGATAGAACCCAGGTATTATTAAATATCTCCAGTATATTTTTGGAGGAAGAGTCAGGCATTTTTAGCAAACATTGATAGGACATTCTTCTTTGTGATTTATCTCTCTTTTTTAGGTCCAACATAGAAGATTTTCAAATAACAATTTTAAGTTAAATCACTTTTCAAGATTGATACAAGTTTTGAAAGACTACATAGCTCTCAGAAACAAAAACCTGTGTTGTTGTGGTCGTGTACATTATTCAAGCCTAAAGGAGCCACAGGTCCTTCTACTTAAGGACTTCAAAGCATTTCATATAGATGATTTAATTTAGCTTTCTCCACTCCAGTAACTCCAATAGCAATAAATAGGTGCACCAAGTTTATAGCAAACTATACCTCACATAATTTATAAGGTGAAGTGGGCAACACCCTACAAATTCTAACAATATCTCAAAATATGCCCAAATTATTATTATTTCAGTACTTCTATCACTTTGTAAAGAGATATACTATTCTGTTGCTTAATTATATGCTAGAAAAATGTTAATCTATATAATTTTAAAGGAAATTTAGGATGAGAGCAATACAATGAAGCTGGATCACCCAATTTTTCTAAAGAATTCAGTACACATACACTTTTTTCTTGGCATTTATTTAGTCTAATGGAAATTTAGACCATGGACAGGTTCATCTTAGCTACCATTAAATCAATATGGATCAATATAGATGGTTTAAACTGTTTAAGCAACTCAGTGAAAATACATGTTTGAAAGCTGGGAAATATATTCTTAATGAGTCTACATTTACTTTGGGGAGTAATTTATACTACTCAGAGGTCAAATGACATTTCTTTACTCGTCTAAAATGCACCTCACTTAAACACACGGTGAACTCTTCAAGGGTTCTTTACTCCTCTACACGTGTCTCTGCACAGTGCTTTTGGGAACTATGTAGTGTGATGTGATCTCAACTGACAGAAAAGTTCATGAAAACATCAGATACGTACTTATTAGTTAAATTGCAGGGATAATACTAAGCAAAGTGAGCACAGATTTACTATTTTGAGTTGGCAATCCCAGTCCTCCCAGATCAACACATTCCTTAACAGGAAATACCAAGGATTGGGTGTCCAATTTTACACTCTTAGAACTCGACAGGACAATGTCAGATGCTTGGTTTCCCTTAATTAAGGACAATGTGACAAATTTCAGGATATAGAAATAGATGTCTCTCCCTGTTTTTCTGTCTCTGTCTCTCTCTTTGTCCTTACCTTCTCAATGCTGCTGTCTTTGAAGCATCCATTATGGGCAATTTGGGGAGAAGGAGAGACAGTGTCTCAGTAAGCCCTTTTACCTTTTATCACTTTAATTTCCTCTACTGTAAAATGATCTCTAAGCTGCCTTCCAATTGGAACATTCTATGACTTCATCTGCACCCGTAAAGCCCATACAATCTCTACTTCTGAAAGTGTCTTGCCTTTGCCATTAGGAAGGTGCCCTATCCTGAAGCTGAGGTTGGGATAAATTTGTTCCTGGCATCCTGAGCACCAAGCCATGATTTCATTGAATCTACTTCCTACACATGATTTTCCATTCCACAGCTAGTACTCTATGAAGGGATGGATAGGTTTTGTGAGTGGTTCTATGGCTTTGCCACTCTGCGGAGATGTGTTTCAAGGTCTAAGCAATTGTCTTACAGAACAGACTTTTACATCTTGTTTGGAAGTTGGGAACCTATATGAAAAATACTTAGTTTTAACTATACATCAACCAAGATTTAGGACTTAGAAATAAAACTGTGGTAGGAGGCTCGTATTCTGAGACTTTAAAAAATGAAGGAAACAGTACACACCCAGACAAGCTAGTAGAACCTAGGTCCCTCATAAATCTCAGCCTCCTGGTTGGGGGATGCAATAGGCTCTTCCACTGGAAGAAACAAACTCTATTTAAAATAATTTAAACAAAACCAGATAACTTTTTGACATTGCTGCCTACTAGAAAAAGTGAACTCAGCATCTGAACTTCTACATTTATGAATTAATTTTCTGAATAGCAGACATCATTTTATTAATATCGCTTCAAAATATAATACCTCTTTTATACAACCTCAGTGTATTAATTTGTGGATAATTAATGGACTACTTTTAACCTAGGTAATCTATTATTTTAAATTAAATCCAAAAGATTTCTCTAATTGACTAAGGGAAATAATATTTAATTCACCAACATTTTATGACAAAAATGAAAGCTGTATTCTTGTTTTGAACATGTAAGCATTGTCTGCAATCTGCTTGGCAGGGGCTGTTTGGAATGCTAACTATGGAAAATGCAGTAGAAATATTTGTATACAGTTAAGTGGGATATAAAACATATATTTATATATTATTGATAAATTGCAACAGTAAGAGATTTTGATTCTTATGGGGAACTGGGGAACTTGCAATTCAGGATAGCCAGTAGAACAGGTATCTTGACTGTTTGAAATGACTTTCCTATTCCACAACCTTTTTTCCTGCCCTTCCAATGAAGATCTGATAGGTAATTGAGCCTAATGAAGTATGCTTTCATATCTGACATAATGATATTCATTTAAGAATATAAAGATTATCTACTAGTCATAAATACAGTGCAATGGATGGACAAAACCCATCAAACCCTCATAATGAGAGAGGTTATATTGCTTAGGCCAGAATTAGCGTTCACCCCACTTCTCCATTTCACTGAAGCACAACAATGCACCTTTGGAACTGGTGTAGAGAAAGAAACTCTAATATAGGTTTTCATGAAGGGAAGATTCAAGTTTTTAATCTCTTCGAAGCCAAGCAAAATCTTTCCTTTAAGTAGACTCCAATATAATCAATAATTTTGTATAGAGATCACAAATTCTCTTTCTCCAGACTGGTTATCTATGGGAATAACTTGCATTGTATGCATACTACAGAAAACCAAAACTAGACTTTACCACCAAGAGCATGAAAAGTAAACATAGTTAAACTCTCATTAAACCTCATTTAGAGCATGCATTCTCGACAGGGGCGATATGGCATCCAAGGGGGCAAAAATTGGTTCTTGAGGGAGAACAAAACAATCTTAGATATTACAATGATTTGTGGCCCTCCAAAGCTCAACACTGCCTGACAAAATCTTATTCCTTAGTATTTACTTTCTCTCATTAAATTAAATGAAATTTTTCTCCTTAGAGGGGTGAATATGAAAACAATGTTGAGAAACACTGATTTAAGATAAAATAAAAGCCAAGTTTTGTCTCTATAATCTTTGATTCCATCTTTAAAATCAGAATTGACTTTCATTTTTATCTAAATATCTGTTTACACTTTATATAATTTCCATCTTCCCTTGCTTCTTAGCTTTTCTCTGATTTTCTCTTTATTACTCCCCTTTGAGCCAGTAGCTGATGACTGGTGTGAACACGAGAAATGGTCACTCTTCCATCTTCACTCTGTTACTGATCTCTACTGTTACCACTTGCTCAGTGTTGGACCTCTGTCACCACAGCAAAGCAGAAGATGCAACATGGAGTCATAACTCACAGACCTACTGTGGCAGCACTGACTACTGTGTCTATGTCCAATTCTGACTATAATGTTAAATGTGGTAAGATGGCAAGAGAAGGGGCAATGAAAAACAGGGACAGCTTCCTTAACGACCTTTCAGATTAGCTACTAACTTGGTCAGTTAACTCTAATACATTCGTAATTCTAAGGTATATCTTCATAACTGGTCAGAATAGAAAAATGGGACAACAGAAAGCATTCTACCCCTATTTCTTAATATTTACCTGATACAAAGGGGCCTGAAAACATGTGGAGAGTGAACTTACTGACCAAAGTAGATTAATGACTGCATTTCTGTTGTAATTTACAATCTTTCAGAAGAGTTATTACTCTTACTTTACTAAATTTTACTAAAATAAATTATATAATTTCCTCATTCATTTAAACTTTTTCCTTTGCAAAACACCTTACATAATAATACTTTGCAACAGAATATGGCTTGCTATTTATACTGAAGCTGTCCCTAACACGTCCCTAATAATTTATGTTGAAGCTGGAAGGTAGAAAATTCATTAGAGGACAGGAACATTGGTTTAGGAATCTGAAGACAGACAGTGGGACATCTCTGATTTCATTATTTTATAATTTTTTGATCCTTAGTCAATTCAGTTGTAAAATCTGGACCAGGCGACATAGTTTTTAAGGGTCTTATAAAGATTTTGAGGCTGAAACTGTACACAAGGAGGCTGCCTGAGGTGAAATGGGACAGCAGCCATACAGCCAGGAGACCATACTGAGGCATTGGTGTCCCCGACTATCCCAACTTTCATTGCACATACCATTAAGGTTCATGAGAAGGCTAATTCCTAGATTCAATATGGTAACATAGTTACGTTGGTGATATTTGTGATTTATGTTTTTTTATAATATAGCACAATAGCACTACACCTGAGAAAAAGTGAAATAATTTTATTTTCCCCAAATCACCTGCAGAAGAAAACGTCCCCAGACTACAGCATCTTATTCCTTCCCACTTTGGAGGACAAAGGAGAGCGAGTAGAGATAATAGAAAATGTGTACGATGTGCTATAAGAATTAAATTCTTCTTATTGTAAATATAAAATAAAATTTAAGAGGAATAAGCTTTTCAGGGAGAAGTAAACTCTGGCTTATGTGATTACCTACCTTCAAAGAGCAGGAGGCCCTTTTGCTCGCACCTATTACAATAAACAAAAAAAGGGCATGGGCACCTTTTAAAGAAAACTAAGCGCTGATTTGAGGAAGCGTTGCTTTTGTATATATAACAGCTACAAAAACAAAACAAAAATGACTATACACTTAAATAAGCCTACTAGCTAAACTAGAGCATCACTCCTCAGGAAGGGTTAGAGAAATCTAGTCAAAATGCTTTGTTCCATTAATATCTGATTTGCTGCATTTCCTAAGATTCAAGGTTGATTTTAGCTAGTTATGATCAATTCTAAAACGCAATTCACTTCTAAATTGTGGTCTTCAGGGGTCTTTTGTGCAAATTCAAGGATTTAGACACAATGCTTTGTGAAAGGCACCACTTAAGAAAACCTAATTTTTCATAGGCCAGTGTTTGAAAAGATATTTTCTTCCTTGGAATTTAGATAAAATTTGGAGGAAAAATGTATATTTTGAGTATCAACTTGAAGTGCCAGCATGTCCATATGAATTGGGCGCACAACCTATTTACTGAAAAGAAAATTGTAGTACTAGAATCTTCTAAGTGTCCATATTCTTTGATTTTATAAAAGGAATTTTAGGCAACTTTGGAGGCATACAATCTGTAAATTGATGAAATTTTATACATACTTTCTTCTTTCCTCACATAGATATTTGTGAAAGAAATGTTTAATGTATTTAAAATTTGTATAAATTAAATTGGAAGTATTGTTTAGTAAACTTAGTGTTTACATCGCAGGAAAGCATAAATGAAGAAGAATGGGCAAAAGGGCTTGGAAGTTTAGATTTACACAATTTTTGAAAAATTCAAGAATACAAGGATAGGACCATTAGTTACAGATCATTTTGCTTTAGTACTTGTTTCTTTGATTTTCAGGAGACTTCTGTTTTTCTCTTGTGGGGAAAGTAAGAAAAATTACATCTGGAACATTTCCAATTTTTCTGCTAGCACTAAAAAAATAACTGTAGCAAGAACAACAAAAAAAGCTTCTATAAAAACCATTTGAAAATTGCCATAGACTTGAAGCATAATTTTCTTGGTGTGATATTACTGATGTCTCTTAAACTTTTAAAATAGAAATTTCTGTTGGAAATTTAAAGTTCCCTTCCATATGTCCACAACAATCACCCTGTATTGTTCAGTAATATGAATGCTAAGATGTGAACTACAGGTGACGTAGACATGCCTTTGTTTTCACACTGATATTTCTTCTTAAGCAATACTCCCTGTTTAGTCCTTGAACATGAAGGCCACTTAAAACGTCCTTATTGTTTGTAATAACTTTTTGAAAAATCCACATGTTGTTTAATAGCAGCAGGCTTTCCACACAGGAAGTCCTTGATAAGGTGTCCTATTGTCTTCAGATCGTTGTTTTGTATCCCACTGCCTCTGCAAGTTCAGTTCCTCCTCCTTTGCTTGTGCTGCCTCCATTTTTTTTTTTTTTTTTTTTTTATCATTTGGCTACACAGAGCTGCCTCATGTCATTCTCTGCATACATCATCTCTGTTTTTTCTCTTTTCCTGCATAATGGCCCAGCTTTTCTGAGACTAGCTGCTGTCCCGAGTGGGATCCTTTACTAAAATGGGGATTGAATGAAGGTGGAGCACAAATTATCTGGAGGCGAAGGAAAACCAGGCATTGGAAAGGGACCCCGAAAGGAACGAGTAATGAACCAGAGTGGCCTCAATGAATTGCTGTAGAGGGAATTCTCAGTTTTGACACAAAAGGAATGCGTGGCTACCAAGGAAAATCAAGGGGGGAGACTCTCACTAGGCAGCCTGCCTCGTAGGCTGGTTGGTACAGAGGGCTGAAGCCAGTAGCCCTCCCAGTTACGAACAGAAACAAACGTATTTTATGAGTAACAGTTAAGCATTCGAAGATGTCGTTTTGGAACACAAGGTACATTGAGGAGTTGACATCCCTTCATAATTCATGTTCATTGCTCCTCTAAGTAAAATATGTGTCTCCCTGTAGTTATTCTGTTAGGAATTATACTTTAAAGGCAAGAGGACATTTTTGATAATGCACATCTTAAACTTTTCATTAAACTACCAAATTTAAATTCTACCTTTTTGTGCACTCTGACATTTTTGTCTGGCATTTTCATTAATTTTGCGACATACATAAATGTAGCTGAAATGTTAACTGATCAATACTTTGTCTCTCTCATGTAGCACTAGCGCTCCGTTCCCCAAGGACCACACAGCAGAACAGAAATTAAATGTGTAAAATATCAAATGTTAATGTTAAACACAGCGGCACTTACTGTACAACGACAGAAAAGGCTAAAACAATTCCAAATGGACAGATGGTACCACAAATTATCTACAATCACATTTAAAGATTAAAGTTTGTCCTGTAAAATAATTCTTTGACGCACAGTGAAGTGTGTCCTTTTACCGATAGCTCAGTTGTCCAATTATTTTTGTGCTCATTACAGTGAGAAATGACAGTACTGAAAAGAAAGAGAAAATGTGCACTCCTTTTTTGTCCATGTTGCGCCCACTGACATCCACAAGAACACAAACGTCTGGTCAAGAGCCTGATGAAAATTAGGCCCAATTTATGAGACATTTCCACATCTACAATAGATGATTCCAAAAGACAAGCGGTGCCTTCTGCACCACATCCGTCTGTGTTCGCTCTTAGGCATACAATATTCATAGTAAAATCTAAAAATCTAATTCATGGCATACAAAAACAAGGATATTCCCAGGAACGTGTTTGCTTATATTTTATCCATCACCTTCCAGGCCAAGTTCAGCTTCTCATTTCATCAGCCGCCTTTGAATCTTCCCCACGGCACATAGATAGAGTGCCAAAGAGGCCAGAGCAGCGTTTCTTATGCTCTCCACTTTAACTGACATTGGGACAAAAAATTACTGTTTTTCCATTTTGACTTAATTATTCTACACTTATTTTTGGATAGTAAATTAGAAAAGAAAAATAAGACGGAATAGAAAAAAGGCACTTAAACATCATAAAGGTTACTGATTGGGGCCTAAAACCATCCACATAATGGTACAAATACATGTGCTCCATGAAGCAGCTGCATTTATGAAAAAGTGGGCCAAGTGGAACCAATATTATAATAGACCCATGGTCCATCAACAGGGAATGATGGGAACAATATGTTTGTAACAATGGGGTGCTGCTCATAGTCTTCTAATGGAAAGCAGTTCTTTTCAATAAACTGGCCTAAAAAGGCTCTGGTTATGCAATGAGATCTTTGAAACATTTCGTTTTTAAATACTCATATCCTTTAATATCTACAAGGTGAATAAAAATCCTACAGAAGTTTTTTTTTTTTCTGAATTGTTATGATATTAAGATTATAGACATATATTTTAAAAGCTCTTTTAGAAAGGAAATAATATCTGCTGTGTGGCTTTGGCCAAGTCACTTGACTTTTCTGTGTCTCAGTTTCTTCCTCTATATATTGGGAAAATAATATATATTGGGACAATAATGAGGTTGTTTGGAATATTAAATTCATTAGTGCATGAAAATGCCCCAAAAACAGTTCCCTGGCACACAAATGCTTAATAAATATTCGTCGTTATTATTATACAAAGATCTTTTTGTACTAGAATTTAATCTGAGGTTAAAATAGATGATTGATAGAAGATTATGAAATAGTTTAGAATTTAAATGGAAGGTCTAGGGAAAATTGCTACAACCACATTAAGCTATGCCCATCATCATTTAATAACTAGCTTTATTAGAGCAAACCCTTATTTATCTGGCATCATTGAATAAAGGGTTTCACCACATAAGAAATATTTTCAGATTGATTGACCGGTTCATTGGTTGGTCGAGTGATTTAGACAGCCATTTATATTGGGAGGCTACCAAGTGCTACATACTCTGTAGGTGATGCTGGGGTACCAGGGCAAAAAAGGCAGTGTTCCTGGGGCTGGCCCCATGGCCGAGTGGTTAAGTTCGCGCGCTCCGCTCCAGGCGGCCCAGTGTTTCGTTGGTTCGAATCCTGGGCGCGGACATGGCACTGCTCATCGAACCACGCTGAGGCGGCGTCCCACATGCCACAACTAGAAGGACCCACAATGAAGAATATATAACTGTGTACCGGGGGGGCTTTGGGGAGAAAAAGGAAAAAAATAAAATCTTTGAAAAAAAAAAAAGGCAGCGTTCCTACTCTCATGGAACTCCCAGTTCAGGTCCAGATAAGTGAAATATGGTTTTGTTATGTGTTGTGTTCATCACATTCAATAGAATGTAATTCAGTGCCTTCTTTTGTCCATGAAACAGTTAATGTTATTGTTTCTTGTCAAAAGTACTCTGAATGTGTGTTCACATTTGGTTTGTGGCCTCTTCGTTCACCATCAGTGTCAGCAGTCCCTTTTCCTACCCTTATTGTGCCCTCTCCCACTTTTCTGCAAGCGTCTTGCATTCAGCTTGTGTTTCATTGAACTGAGTCTGTTAGAAACTGACCACCAGCTAAGAGAAATATTATTACATTTCTTCCCCAATGAACTGTGAATCCCTTACAGTGAAATTACTCAAGTGTTATCATGAACATGTACCTAAATTTATCAGAATTTCAGTGTCTGATTTTTTTTTTAATCAGAAGGAAATTGTGAAAAAAATCAGCCATCTTGAATTCATTTATATGAGTGACTTCTAGAAGCCAGATGAAGTTAATGGAGACTTACACAACACATAGTAATGTTAAAGCCTTCAAAATGAATGTTCTTGAACAAACGATATAATTATATAGATTTCCCTGTTTTCAAATTTCACAAATGGCTGTGGGGAATGACTTTGGAAGGAGTGAATCAAAGATGGCAGCACGATTCTTTTGGCAGAATATTATTGCCTGTTACAAGGACTCATGGAACCTGGAAGTAATGGCATAAAATATGCATAGAAACTCAGTATCATTTTTTCCTCATTAACATCAAAGTGCCTCTATGATAATGAAAAATCATAGTAAAATTTGTTTAACAGTACCCTGATGTATTTATTATGTGAAAGAGCTAAATAAAAGAATATTGAAAGAGGCAGATTTTCTTTTCTAAAACTTGACGATGACAGTCGCTTTCTTTAAGGAGACAACAACATGTCTATGGGAAGCAGGCCGCCTAACTTTCTGGTAACTTACAACACAAAGGGACATACACACTCTTTGTTCCATGTGCTCAGACATTAATGAAAGTCCCATACAAGGCCTGAGAGGAGGACAGACCTCAAAGTACTAAACAGATGTGCATCCCCTCATTTGAATGGTAATACTAAATGTTGATTTGTTACTATAATTAAGGCTCTTCTTGTAAGCCCCCATAATAAAGTCATACTCTGCTAAACTGGTAACTATAAGGAAGCATAACGTAGTCATACTCTAAAAATAGGACAATAAAATAAAGGATTTCAAAAGAAGGACTCTACTTAAACTTGAAACTGAAATCCCGAATAAGCAAAAATAATGTGGGAGCAGAAAATCCCTTAAAGTTAAAGCTCAGAGGAAAGTATTCTTTTGGATTTTCTAGTTTTGCAAGTTGGTCTCATCAGCAGTTTTTAAACAAGCAAAGTAAAAGGCTACTAGATGAACATTCTTGGAGGACTATTTGGATCTATCAAATTCTCACTTGTGCCTTTCTAAAAACTGGAAATTTCAGAAATAATAAAACAATTCTTAAATAGGTCACATCTACTTCCAATTGGTTCAATATTAAAGTAGTACCAACTAGCATTCTCCTGCTAATGGTTTTCACAGTTTGAAAAAATATCCATAGAACCAATACAGCTAAAATGAGGATGGTCCAGATTATTAATTTTTTTTAACACTGAGGACTTTTCTTGGTTCTGCTATTGGGATCTGGAATTATGCAATATGTAAAATTTACTTTTTAACTGTCACAGAGAAAATTATACATTGGCGGAGATGTCTTGCGTTCCGGAAATCTGAGGAGGGGGGAATGTATTCTTGGACTCAGACCTTGAACAATCCATCAGCTTCCTGCCCACAGCAAATCTGTCCAGTCAAGTCTTAAAATAGGAGTTTTAAAATGGCCACATCAACATAACTGTTACTATAGCCACAGAAACATGCAGCTATGATTACTGAATTTAATGAATAACAATGTAAATAATACAGTATGATCATACCACAAAAGCAGCCAGGCTTCTTGGGGGTGAATCCCAATCCAAGCAACTATTAACGTAGTATGCAGCGTTTACGAGCACCATGACACAACGCTTCATTCTGATAAAGTTTCTTAGTAACAGCTGTAAGGAAGACGAAAATATTATTAGAATTTGCAAGACTAAAAACCCATCAGATTTGCTACAAAATTCTTCAAGCTTAGCGTGATTTAAAAAGGATTCAGAAAGTTAATAAAGTTGTAAGAATAAACCAAGCAATTTGGCTCACAAGTTAGAAAAAAAATGTATTGCTGGAGAAAGTGGAAAGAACAGAATCAGAAGAGCAGTTTCTTAGCTAAATATATTTTCTTAAATAATATTATCATGTAGATTGGGCTACCTTCGTTCAAAAGAAAAAAATCTCGAACAGATTAAAAATATTTTTTGCTACTTACATGCTACAAACATTAAATATATTTTTTAACTCTTAAATCTTATCGTGGTTTTAAGATTCTTTACATGCTTTAATTTCAAGATATTTCAAAGTGAAGCGGACAACTTGGAATGTTTTTATTTAGGATCTTAGAGAAAAACCGGTCAAGTATTGCTTTATTATAGAAAACAAATTTTTTTCACCATTTTAGTAGGAGTCTCTCTTTCTTACCATCATTATCAGACTTCCTCTCCTTCTGTCTCCCTCTCTCTCTCTCTTTCCCACCATAAATTTAACCTATATCTTCTCATTACATTTTCAAAATTTTGGAGTTAGGAAACAATTTATGGTAACCAAGTGCTTTACAAAATCTTTTACTCCAAAAAGTACGTGAGAATTAATATAATTTAAATTTAAAATTTAAAACTAAGGCATGACAATGACTATAAAAAGAATAGCCTATAAACTAGATGATAGTTCAAAAAATTACTTGCAGCTATGTTAATAATTAGAACAACATGTCTGCAGGTTAATATTTTGCTACTTCCAAATAGACTTCAACGCTGATCTGGTATTTTAAAGAAGTAGCTATATAAAGTTTACTGAGGTCCTATGGAAAAAATACACATCTGTGTATAAATATAGATGCATGTACATGCATATCAGTTTTCACAATTTGTGAAAAATGATATTCCTTTCAGGCAAGGTTAAGAGTCTCCCTATTTTCCTTCTTGGCCCCGATCACTTTTCTTTAGGAGCCACTTTTATCTATAATTGTGGAAAAATGTAACCTGTATTTCTATTTAGATAGATATTGCATTTGTAATTCATGCACTGTCTTTAAACAACCAAAGATTCCACTATTTATGGTGAATTGACTGGATTAAAAACAAAGATATCTCTAGTCTTCTAACAGTACAGAAAATTATTAAATACTTTAACACACAAATGAGTTCTGTAAACTTTATAGCCATAACAAATACATTTTATTTTAGTTGTGTTAATCGGAAGTAAATATTTTTTAAAGGGGTAATTCAGTACTCTTTCTTAACTTGATATCAAACCTAATTTAAAACTACAAGTCTAATTACAAGATAGCAAGCCTAATTTAAAATTCCTTCATGATAGGAAAATCAGATTTGCTGATTTTCTATTTTCTTAGCTAAAAATGCCAATAAAAGTTCCCTTCTAAAAGATCACAGTCAAAATCTAATTAACAGGAAGGTTTCTCTTAAAAGATGCAGCCCCCTCTCTTGTGCATTAGAGGGAAGAGTTTATGCTGGGCTCGCTTTCCACACACCTGCATCATACCTGTGGGTGGTCTGGACATACATCTGAACCTCAGCTTTTGGTGTTCTCATTTACACATTCCATGGCAATCAAATTGTATTTTATGTTCAAAATGATCATTCTTTTGCTAACGCATGATTACATATCCATTCTATGCAGCGCCTCAATATCCCCTTTCCTTTCTGACCACCCCCATCCAACTTATTAGTTTGGTATTGTCCTTGTTTGATCTTTTAAGGAAAGGAAGAGAAGAGAGGGGGAAAAAAAGAAGAAAAGAAAGAGCCATTTCACATAAGTAGATGATCCCAAATTCCATAGTTTCCCCCCCTCCATGCCTCCAAAGTTTATTTGAATTTACTTAGATGTTTTACAGATATAATCAGGTCTTCCCAGAGGGATTAATCTTTCCTTGCTTTTTACCTGTTTAGAGAGTCTGTTTTCCTCTTCAATGTACTTCTGTTCTTTGGGTATTAATGTTCGTAAGCTGGCTTTCACCTATACATCAACATATGTGTCTGTTATGGATTAATATATTACAAATGTTTACAAGTTTTTCACGCAGTTCAATTTGCAATCATTTCTAAAGTTTCAAAGTCCTGGCTGCTGTGCTCATAAAATATAAATGTATACAGTTGCACATGCATGCGCTTCCATTCCTTACGGCGGCAGGCAGCGGCCGCAGCACAGCCGCACGGCAGCCGCCAACTATAACAGAAAGTGTGGGTGTGCCAGGCAGTGGCAGAAGCGTATTCTCCAAGATACATCAAGGTTTAGAGAAAATGAGGAATGACAGAAATTCTCTACAAATCAGGAACAAAAGCTTTCATGAAACTGAACTCTTTAGCAGTACAAAAAAGCCAAAGTTAAGACTTACAGCATTAAAAATCACATCTATTTCAAGATAGATGACCCCCTTTGTTGGCCCTGTCAGCTGCTTGTTTTTCAAGACGTAGGCTTTCTGTTCACCATTTTGAATCTGCGGGAAAAGGACATGACAGCCGTCTGTCTCGCGGTCTCCACTGAATACACTCCCTCAGTGACCTTTGACCCCCAGCTGCTGAAACTGACAGAGAACCCAAAACAACTGTGGCAATTCTGACAAGTACCTGTTCATTACCAGGATCAAGTCTGTCAGGAAAAATTAACTATCATGGGATTCAACATGGCCGTGAATTGAGTATGTTAAAATTTTTAGTGTTCTTATTACAGACCTCGGTTGAGAAATGACAGATATAGAGCTGAGGGTTTTTTTTTTTTCCTTGAGCAAAAGCAACACAGAGCAGTGCGTCAGGTGAATAAAACTTACAGACAGCAATGGTATAGCAACTTTGCCCAGAAAGTCAGCACTTCGATCACGATCTTCATCATAAACTGTCACTTCAAGAACTGAATGGATATCTTTAATGTTGCTGCATAATAAATATACGTAAGAAAAAGAAGACTTCATCAGTGGGGAATCAGAACAAAAACGCTTTTGAAAATTTAGATAGTTCCAGCTGATTTGGTGTGTGTCTTTATGTATCCTGTTTGCATACACAAGGTAGCTTGGTATCTGACAGAATTTCCCACAATGCACCTTAGTAGACTACAGTGATGATTCTATTATCTGGAACTTTGAACATCATTGTAATTTCAAGTTGTAATTTTTTAATGAAATATAATTTTCCATCTGGATGGGCACAGAGTAAGTTATTGTAAAAAAAAACCAAACATCAATAAGCGGCACGGATGTTTTTTAGACTTTTCCTTTTTCTCATTATCACAATAATTCCTATCTTCCTATTACCCCCACTTAAAGACCACCAGGTTTGATAGTAGCATGACAGCATATTTTATACAACTTTTCTTTTTTATTATCATAGGACATCTCCTTTTTTGTTCATAGCTCTCACCAAAACATTGTTATTTCTGTTAGGTTTATAGTAAAAATTATCCAATACAGAAAACAGAATGGAGAAAATGTAACATTGATAGCTATTGTACCTCCCAAGGATTTAGAAATTAAGTCATGTTCTATTTTGTTCCAAAGACAATATATGTTAATAAACAACTGTGCAAATTCTTCATATTTTTGTTTCTGGAAAAATAAGCCCCAGTTGTTGACAGCATTTATTCTTTGATCAAACTGTTTACCAAGAAAACATGAATTAAGAGAAAACAAAAAACGAATGTATTCATTATTGAAAGATTGCAGCCACATGTGAGAAGAGGCTTTATCAGGGCACAATCAATTAATGGCTTTGATAATAATCAAACCTATTCATTCAATTATGCATTCCAGAGAAAAACACCCTCCACAACCTTCTTAGGAGTGTGGGTCCCCTGACCAGGCTTTCATCTCTTATAAAAATAGGGAATTCCTTAAAGATAAATTGGTCAGATAATTAAATCTGATTAGTTACTGGCTCTTGAGCAGAGACATTATAAGAAATTAATGAGGAATTTAGCAGTTTTAAATATACAAAAAAATAAATCTATGTTAGAAAACTTTTAAGAAGTCCTTAAGTTTGGGGAGTTTTCCTTTGTTCAGAGTTCATTTCTAAAGCCCAGTTTAAAAAAAAACAAACGTAGGAGATACTATAGTATAGAGTCGGCAGCTTTTACATGGTCGAAAAGATTTACAAACTTTTTAAAACAAAAGAGAAATTAACTCAAAAGATGTTTTGGTAACTACGACAATACTTAATATCCTTATTGTGCTAAAATGCAACAAACCAAAACTAAGGCATCTGCCGAACGGGAGACCGGATTGTTTGCTGATTTGAGCAATGGAACAAATAAAGCTTTGTCCTCCTTGGTGTCAATGCTATTGGGGAGAATTTCAATAGAAAGTATAAAAGGAAGAAGCAGTATGGCAATTCAGTTAATGGGAGCGAAATCCTTAGTCAAATCATATAAAATGCACAGTTTAAAAAAAATATCTGTGCAAACAGAAAAACGGCATATCCCTTCCCCAGGTTTCACTATCAGGAAGGTAATGCAATTATGAAATTCATCATTGCTAGCAAAGGCAGGCCAGATACATTGAGCTGTTAATCGGTGAAGAATAAACACACACACAAAATCTCAAAAATAAATAGCATTTAGTACCGTTTTTAAAATGAGCTCAAGGTAATGGTGACTTACAATGTGAAGACTTTGTTCCACTCGGGATTGAGATTTTTGTAGACGGTGTGTGTTAACAGCCTATCATTGTTCAATTCAACTACACAAAATGGGTCACTTTTACCTACAAGAGATTTGGGGGGAACATTTTTAGTATACATAGCACCCACAGTTCACAGTGTCATGATCATGGCTGTATTTCTTGTCTAAAAAGTTTTATAGAAAACAAAAAGTAAAGTACAATTTTAAAAATTAAAAAATAAACATCAAAATAGAATTAGATGTATTTGGATGATGTTAACAATTTTGACTCATAGCAATTTACAATCTGGAGAAAGTAAAACAGAGTAAATTACATAGCTGTTATTTCAATTTGCAATTATTTTTTTTACAAAAAATAATAAGACAACAGCCAATTATGAGGGAAAATGAAATGCATGTGCATCCCTACCTCAGTTTGTAATTCTGTAACGACTGTTTGAAAGGTTCAGCCCCTTTACTTTTATGCATGTATTTTCTAACTCATCTGACTCACTAGTAACTTGTGATAGAAATTTCTAAGCAAGGTTATTTTGGGGAAACTGCTATATTGCAGAATTACATTTTAATCTGACTTTAGATTCTCTTCTGAAATATCTGTGGCATCACAAGCTATGGCAAATTAGGCCCTCTGAGGCAGAAAAATTCTACCATTTGAAACTTAACTTCAACAACCAATCTGCATGTTAAAGAGCAGTATTTTGTTCTGTCCACTGAGAGTAAAGGATTTGGAATTTATCATGTGTTCACAGCCATTCTGCTCTGCCATGGTCAAATCTCGTCCATTCGGCAATTATATTTTGTGATGTCCTCAATATTTTTGTAATGTCATGTGTATTATAAGAACCCATAAAGTCAGAGGCTCTATGGGGCCAGCATTAATGATATTAGTGCAGCATGTAATTTTTCGGATATCTTATACAAATGACAATGAAATCAATATTTAGACAAAGCTGTCCAGAGGTCATATCTTTTAAACTACAATATTGATTTAGACTACATAAGAGGTTAATGTGCATATTATCAACTTTAATGATAAAGAATAATTGTTTTAAATGCATTGTGAATTGTAGTCACAGTAGTTTACACTTCTGTGAAAGCTTAAATATCACTGAAGATTTTCAATTAAATTTTAATAGGAAGGAATTCATTAGCTATCAGTGACGGAGAAGCTATGTATTCCCACACAGCAGTGTATTTACTTTCCATATTGTAATTCTTAAAATGAGCTGTACAAACTTTGACTCACCTTTAATTTACTTTATTAATTTTATATTAAAAAAGAGATTTAATATGTGTGTGTTAGTTCAGTGGCCTCATATACCCCAGGATAATTGCATAATTTAACATTATACTAGTCTTTTCAGTTTTTGGTCTTGGGAATAATTTTCAATAAAGAATAGAAAACTGAAAGTCCTGGAGGTCTGGTGAAAATTTTACCTCTGGCTTAGGATCTGTATTAATTTTTTTCCTACCTTCTTCATTCCTCTTGCCCTATTTTCTACCACTCTCATTTAAAGCTCACACACACCGTGGGAGATAGTATTCAAAAAAGAATATTTTGTTCATTAAAACACATTGTAATAGGTTTTATTTGTCACATCAACAATTTTATTTTCTCCCATAGAATTCAAGGACAAGCATAAAAAGTAGATTCAAATAGTTTGCAAAACCTTACTTATTCTTAGGGCTCATTTTAAGTATCTTCTTTCCACGTAGATTTGTACTGAGTACTATGGTATGAACAAAAGAACAGAGGACATAAACTACAACCTCAAATAGTTTAAAAAAGGGTTGGACAGATCAAATAGACCTACCTATAACAAGCAGAGAGAATATTCAAGCCACATTTATGACAGAATCCATGTCAAAAGGGTAGCTACTTCACTTTCATTTTAGACAGAACTTTAGATGAAATGATTAGCTCTGGAAACATTTACTTAAAAGACAAGTATAACTCTCACAGTCTTCCTTGGATTTCCTCTGAATTTTTCTCATATGCATGTACATTCATGTTAATTCAGTGAAACAAAGACTAGATACAGATAGCTCTTTTGGGCATTTTTGTTCCCTCATTTTCACCTGCTTTACTTCCATTACTATTCTATTTCAATTGACTTGGTTTTACTTGCCCTCAAGTGATCAACCATGTGCAATAGACTCAGTCAAAATTGCGCCACTTCTCTAACAGTGAAACACAAGAACAAACTCCAGAAACCAATATCTATGGGGGAAAAAATTTAAACTTCTACAAGCAGAGGATGAAAATCTTTACTTGATTCTTTCCGCACAGGAATTGTATTCAGTTGTGTAAGAGGTCTCCAATACTTCTAACCAACCCCATGGAAAGTCTCACAAATCATCACCTACTTTGTTACTAAATCTTTATTTGCTGATAAAAGAAGAGCTAGTGTCAGTGATGGGCTCAAAGATCCTAGAGAAACAAAATCTGTTCTTAACATTTAAGATTTTTCATATCTTGTTAAGAAACTAATACATTTATCAAACCCTATGACCATGAGGCTGTGGCTATCCATAGTTTCTTACCATTTAGTTGATTATTTCTCAAAACCATTCCTAGAGCAAACCAATATCAGCCATCTATCACATTACCTACCCGCTCAGTCACTCTTTTCTATCGGAATAAAGGCTTTATACCTCTAGAGACCAAAAACAGTTTGAGCACCCTCTGAAGCCCATTCAGTCATTTTGCTATTCTAAATTCCAGTGGCAAGCCTTCATTGACAAAAATAATCTCCTATCTGCACCTATCTTACAATTCGAAATGGGTAAGCAGTATAATATTTGAGAGACCACCTTAGACACTATGCAGAATGTAATGGTGCTTACATTAAAAAAAAAGAGCCTTTTGCCTTAGACCAAACTACTATTTAACGTGGCTTTAACTTACATTGATTTTTTCCAATCTGCAGTCTATTATTCTTAATGGTCATAGGTCATTATGGTCATATTAAAGACTGAACATATTAAAGGCTTATGGTCATATTAAAGACTGAACTGTGGTCAGTGACATAAACCTATCCACGTAAATTCTGTCAGTTTACACTTCTCTGAAAACTTATTCTCATCCCAGAGCCTATAGGTTAAAATCCACATTGTATGGCACAGAGTATCGTCTTTCAGCCTCATCTCCAGTCTCAAGACCCATTAGGCCTCTTACTTGAGCTACACCACACCTTTGACTCCTCAAATATTCCATGTATTTCCAGAGCTCTGGGCAAGGCACAGAAGTTCAAAGTAAAAGGGCCAGTGGTCTGGGGAAAAGGGCCTAAAGTTCTGAGGCTGAACAAGCTGGGATCAAATACTCACTCCATGACCCTGGGCCTGTTCTTTTGTACATAAAATAGTGACAGTAATGGCCCCTTGCATCAGTAAGAGTTTGAATATAACTGGCAGACTGTCTGGCACACTAGCAAGGCATTAGTAAATAATAGTTTTAGTAATACCATTTCAAATAAATATTTGAAACGTCATAATATGCTTCAAAGTACAAATGTATCAGGAAACAACTCACATCTTGAGCTAAATCTCCTGGTCCAAAGAACAAACATTTGTAAAATATTTTACAAAAAAAATTTAGAAAATAAAGGGCAATTACAATACTTATTACTATAATAGTTATAAACAGTTACTGAGGTTTTATTATAAGCCCAACATTATGTTTACATTCATTTGCTCAAAAGCTTTTATGACTACTCCATGAGAAAGGTATTTTTACTATCCCCATCTTACAGATAAGGAAACTGAGGCTGGGAGATTATATAACTCACCAGGTCACACAGGTTGTGTACAGTGGAGCTATTCCAATGCAGGTCTATCTGACCTTCAGAGACCTTGCTCTATCCCTGTCATCCTTGCTCCCTTTAATTTTGTTGTCAGTGCTGTCCAGCCAATTCTGATTCAGTTTTCATGGCCAATTTTTTCGGAAGTAGGTGGCCAGACTCCTTCTTCTTAGTTTGTTTTAGCCTGGAATGTCAGCTGAAAACTGTCCACCATGGGTGTCTCTGCTGGTATTTGAAATACCAGTAGCATAGCTTTCAGCATCATAGCATCTCATGGCCGCCACAATATGACAACCAACAGATGAGTGGTGTGGTTCCCTGACCAGGAAATGAACTTGGGCCATGAAGGTGAGAGCACTGAATCTTAATCACTATCACCAGGGCTGGCTGCTTCCTTTAATTAAATAATACTATATTTAAATGTAAACCACTAGGCAAGACCTTACCCTGTACCACATCTTAGTAGTTAGTAGGCCACACATGGGAAGAGCTGGGTAATGCTTTGTCTATAGATTCATTCATTAAAGAAGTATTTGTCGCTTACCATGTACAAGGCAGTGTTCTATGTGTTGAGGAGACAGAAATGCATAAAACAATAGGAAAAGCCCCGACCTCATGGAGTTTACATTGAGGAAGATGACAGATAATGAATAAGATCATTTTATAGTACTTTAGAAGACAATAAGTACTGTGGAGAAAAATAAAAATGGGAAGGGCGATGAGTGGTGCTTGTATGTATGTGCCACTTTTAAAAGGGCTGCCACAGAAAGTCTCACTGAGAAAGTGACACATGAGCAAAGGAATGGAGGAGAAGGAGGAGTGAGCCTTGGGTTACCTGGAGGAACAGATGATGGAAAGGTCAGAGAAGTGACTGTGCCTAGTGTTTCTAGGAGTATCCAGGAAGCCAGCGTGACTGGAGAAATGGATCATTAGATAACATAGTCAGAGATGTACAGGAGGGTGGCAGGCCTCTGTAAGATTTGGCTTTCAGTTTAAGTGGGAGGGGAAGTTTCTGGAGGGATTTGGGTTGAGATGTGACATGATCTGATGGCTGGTATTTGGAGACCAGATAGAGAGAGGGCTAATGGGATGGTAGGGGGAAGAGTTAAGAGGCTGTTGCAATAATCTAGATGATGGAAAGTGGTTAGATTCTGGATATATTTTGAAGATAGAACCAACAAGATTTGCAGGTATCAATACTTAACAATCTATTATGCCTGATATTATTATTTGGAGACGGAAAACAATTCATTGAGCTTAGGTAAGCCAGTCTTTCTCCAAGGACAAGAAGTGTTCAGTAAAGTATAGAGACTGGATATCCAGAATCTGGCAAAGAGGAAAATCTAGGCAAGGAGAGAGCAGGCAATTTTATGTTTAACTTCTATTTATCTTTTCCTTTTAAAAAATTATCTTTTTACAGTTATCAGTAATGAATGCCCACATCAGGTCTTCACATACTATGTTATGTTTGACTAATTTAGAAAGTATCCTTCTGCCACTGCATGATTCGAGGGCAATTAAAAATTAACAGCAATTTCAATGAAAATAATAGTAAACATAGAATATCAAATCCTGTAAACTTACTACTCAAAAGCATACACTATAGTTTTATTTTAAAGAAGTGGTTACATACAGTTAATGTGCTTATCTGGTTTGATAAATGATGCTTTAAATGACTGGCTTTTCAGTTCCTAAATTTTACAAACTTGATTATGTGCCACTTAAACAAATGAAAATAATCATAGAAATACCAGTGATGGACCTAACCATTAATTATCTCCTTAATTATTCCTTCCTTTCATCCTTTTATCATTCCAGTTATACCCTGTGATAAGCTGCTGTGCTTGCTGAAGTATCTGAGGAGTGGGGTTGACTAGAGGATGAAGTATTGATGTCTAGAAAGTGCACTACATTCCGCAAAGCTCTAGAAAGGGATGCAAAGCTCTCCCCTATAATGGTTTTTTTTTTTAAAGATTTTATTTTTTTCCTTTTTCTCCCCAAAGCCCCCCGGTACATAGTTGTATATTCTTCGTTGTGGGTCCTTCTAGTTGTGGCATGTGGGACGCTTCCTCAGCGTGGTTTGACGAGCAGTGCCATGTCCGCGCCCAGGATTCGAACCAACGAAATACTGGGCCGCCTGCAGCGGAGCGCGTGAACTTAACCACTCGGCCATGGGGCCAGCCTCCCCATAATGATTTTATTCAATACCCTATAGCTAGAAGAGCAGAGAATGAAGGCAGCATTCAACACTGAAGTGTACTTTGTTTCTGATAATTTTTGGCTATTTAAAGAGTCTAAATGTATGGGAACACAGGTTATATAATCTCTTTTCTCCCTCTCACTCGTTCTTGTCATAAGACTAAAGCATACTTGTGGGTACCAACTGGCTCTTCCTTAACTTCCACCATTTTGACTAAAAAGTGCCTATCCTCTCCTTTGCAGTGCAAGAAATTACGGATTTTTGGTTTGGATGCAAGACAGAAATTGCAGCAGTGCTGGGTGAGGACAGAGGCAGTGGTGTTGATTGCATTAACCACTATGACAGCTAGAAGAGAGTCTTAGCCTTGCTTGAGAACATGGCAATTTTCAATGTTGACAATTTTCTAGAGAGAAATAGGAATACCTTTTGAGGCATTCATTACTTATTGAGTGTCTGCTCTTCTCACTCCAGAGTTATAAATATGATTAAGACATAGTTCAGCTCTCAAGACACACACAATTTAGTGGGCATGATAGACATGTAAATACACAACTATAATGCAGGGCTGTAAGCATCATAATAAAGGTAAGTGAAGGGTGCAGTGTGAGCAATGAGAAGGAGGCATATCATTCTCCAACTCTAGAACAGAAGGGGAAAAAGAAGTGAAGACTTTTCCCCAGTGGAGATGACCCTGGTGATCTATGGTGATTACACATCTCTATCACCAGCAGTTTTAGAAATGAAGGACAATTATATAAAAAGAAGACTATAACAATTTATCATAAGGAGTATTTAGCTTAAATTTATTTGTTGATCTCTATAATAGAGTCCCTATAACACAAAAACCTAGATATATGTTACGTAACTACTATAAAATAGATACTTAAAAATATTATGTTAGGACTGATGCATTTATCCATAATCTAGTTAAATACTAATGGCTATTTTTTTTGTATGGAGTTTTATAAGAAAAAAAAATCTTGCAAGGGAATTAAAATTAGAAAGAGACTCTTTTACCCTCATAAAACTAAATCTGTAACAGATTTTAAAGCATATACACTATTACCTCAATTCTTCTTATGGTGAAAAGCCATTCCTATGACAATAAAAACAAACGTCAGAATTGTCTCCACTGGGCATCTTTTCTGGCAATCTTCAAAACGGCACTGAGGATTAAACGGGGTGCACTGACTGGTTAATTCTCTCTCACTCTTAGCCCTTGCCCTTTGAGGTCACAGCACTGACATATTTTTAAAGAACTGTGGGAAAGTCGGCAACACCCCTGCTTGCTTGCTACCTGTTTTGTGGGCAAGGGGATGACTTCAGTTTGTGCAAACTACTGGTTTGAGTATTAGAGTCGCTCAAAAGATACTGAATGATATTCTTGCTCCCAGAATAGAAAGTCAATCCTGATCCATCAGTGGTGGGCTTTGTCCAGGGCATTGTGCTGCTGATAAGTAGCACAGTTTGCTGGATGTGATGTGTTATAAAAATGTGTGTGTGTCGGGGGTACCCAGTGACCATTTCTTTATTGCCACATCTCTGAAAACACAGAAGGCTTTCAACAGCATGGAAAACAATTCATACCAAAGGGAGCCTTTATTTTGGGCCTACGTTGCACAAATTAAGCTCTTTGGTTTAATTTCCTCAGTCGCCACAGTTTGAAATGGCTATCCTTTGTCTTTTTTTTTTTTAAATTATAATCAAGGTTGCCATCTATGCTTTCTATAAACTGGAATTCTAATCATAACATATAACAATGTTACAGTTGAGGAATTCCATGGGGTCCACAAAAACACAAAGCAATGTATGTTGGAGACATCTTCTAATCCTTCCCCATCACTGAAGAGGGGTTTTGACCTTAGCCTTTTTCATCAACTGACTTAAACATATTTTAAACATCTGATTGGTAGAATTACACTGACTGACACTCTTCACCAGATTCCCACTGGGTCTGAGTAATAATAATAGGGCTTCTCTTTTCTCACTAAATCAACAAGCAGGTTTCATTGTGGCAGGAAAATTGACCCCCTAGAGTTGTGGCTCTCAGTCGATGAGATCTAATAAATCATTTTTCATATTGAAGATTTTGTAATGCCCTCCTTACTATTCTGAAATAAAACAAAATTAACCCATACGTGGTTTCAAAACTTAGTATAAGGCCTTAATGGCATTATAAGGGATGACTAAATAGAAAGGTATTTGTAATAAAACCATGTGTTGATTTATTCAACAAATATTTATTGAGTGCCTACAGGTGCCAGGCCATATGAACAAAAAAAGGAAAAGCCCCTGCTCTCTTGGAGTTGACTTGTAGTGGGAAGGGAGGAAAAAGAGAACAAATATTGAACATAATTAATAAGCAGATAACATTGTCTGTTAGAGAGTGATACATGTTAACGGAAAACAGAAAAAAATATAACAGGATAAAGAGTTTGAAGAGTGTTGGGGAGGGGCACAGTTTATCAATTTAATTAGGGTGGTCCAGTAGCCCTCACTGAGAAGTTGAGGTCTGAGAGAACTGAAGGAACTGAAGCAGTTGTCGAGTGGATATCTGGAGAAAAGCGTTCCAGGCAGGGTGAAGAGCTAGAGCAAAAGGCTGGTGTGCTTAGGGACCCTGACGGGGGCATGGTGAGCAATGGGAAGAAGAGTAGAGCATGTCAGAGGAGCAATGGGGAACCACATCATGAAGCACCTTGGAGGCAATCCTCAGGTCTTTGGTGTTTACTGTGTAAAATGGTAGCATTTGTAAGGCTTGAGTAAATAATACATATTTCAGGATGCTATCTAGGCTTAGATAATCATGCAACAGATTTTAAACTTGTATCAATGTCTGTATTTGGTCATGCAGGACACGGGACAATTTTCACTATTTAAGATTGTCTAATGCCTTGTAAGACAATCAACATCCCCAACTCCCAGCCACCAAACACCAGTAGCGCTCCCCAACCATTGTGACAACTAAATTCCCCCACAAATATCTAAAATACCCAAGGGTGTAATACTCTCCTCCCCCACACTGCCCCACAGCAACAGTTCTTAAACATTTTGGTCTTAGGAACTCTTAGAAATTATGGAGGATCTATCACTTTCGTTTACATGGGTTATAGCAATCAAAATTTACCATTTTAGAAACTAAAAATAAGAACATGTAAAACTATTTATTTTTCTTTCAAAAATAACAAAAATAGATCCATGGCACATTAACATCAGAATGATCAAACATTATGCAGCCTTTGAAGAAGTCCATTGTACACTCATGAGAGAATGACAGTGAAAAAGGCAAATAACATTTTCGTATTGTTATGAAAATAGTTTTGACTTCAGAGATCCCTGAAAGGGTCTTGGGGATCCCCAGAGGGTCCTGGGCCACACTTTGAGGACCATGACTGAGAGCAATGGAAAAAAAGCTCAACGTATACATGAGTTTATTTCCCTTGGGATCTAGAACTAGATGCAAAAGAATATTTATAGTTTGTGTGTAACTAGATGCATTCCTGAGTCCAGAAGTGAACTGTCTTGGTATGTGCTGGGAAGCTCAAAATTTATGACAGACCAACAGGAAATAAAACAAGACAGATAAGAAACTGGAAAAGAAATAAAAGGGACACTATGGGATCTATAAAATGAGGAGAGGCTATGAAGAAATTATGCCCAAGCTTTTAAGAGTTTAGATAAATTATGGTAAACACATTAAAAGACTTTATTTTCAATTAATATTTAATATAGAAACTATATGCAAGTGACGTTACAAGATTAGAAATAGAAAAGTTGTTTGGTCTAAAATGAGTACGTATAAAAATATATTATAACCTCCTTTGTTTTTGCAAGCCCTCATAGAGACTTTAGGACCTCCAGTAAATATATATTCAATTAGACTCTTCACAGAAAAGCATGAGGTTTCACATAATCTTCCCTATACGTAAATTAACCAGCTGAAGAGATGTTTTTGCAGTGAAACAAAATTCTTTAGACTAAAAAAAATTAAGTGCTGTGTTAGGTGATTAGTCCTTTTTATACTCTTAGGCTATAAAACTGAAAACTGTCATGTGTCCAGTCTTGTCTTTAGAATAATATCTTTGTTTCTTTATTTCTCTTCTACAAAGTATCTACACATTCAGGAGTCTGTTATTCATCTTGGCACCTACTGCAGGATCTCAGATTCTGAGGGCTGGGAAAGAAGCCTTGGAGGCCAAGTTCAAAAGCTCATCTAGGCATCTAGCACTTGAACCCTCTCTGCAACCAGGCGGTCACATAGGCTCTGCTTCAACAGTTCCAGTGATGAGGAAATCACCACCTCCACAGGAATATTCTGGTCTATTTTTGGCAATTATAATTTTTGGGAAATACTTCTTTAACATTGCACACAAAATTATGTCTCTGTAGCTTTTATCTATGCTATGATTTGCCCTCTGCAGTAATTTTTAAGTTTAAATGAAATAATGGGTCTAAAGTGGGGGCACAGCATCTGTCACTTAGAGAGTTCTTATGAATGTCTGATACTTGCCCTCCTGCACTGGAGAGTGTAGATGGCCTGCTGAGCATCTATTCAAACTACTTTCTAGTGTCTCTTCCTGAATTTTGGCCTCAAAGGCCAAAGTGACATTTCTGGACTCCCTTGCAGCTAGGGTTGCAGGAGTGATTTGGGTTGCACCAGTCAGATGTACTTGCCTAAGATTTGACGTTAGAACTCAGTTAACTGAGAGCATGTGGAGTCCACTTTGCTGCTGTAGACTGCAAGCAGGAAGAGTGGAAGCCGTTGTCACAGTGTTTTCCCAACCCAATAATGTAGACACATTACTTAACCTCTCCACATCTCAGTTTTCTAATTTGTAAAGTGGGGATAACAACAGCACCTAATTAGATTGTTGTGAGATTAATTGTGCTAACCCTGTACCAAGCTCAGACTAGTGTCTGACACATGATAAAGGCACAATAAATGTTGCCACTATTATTGCTAATATCATTTTCCATGAGCTATTTTCAATGGACTTGATTTTAAAATGCCAGATATCCCAATTGAGAATATATTCTGGTTAGTTTGTCAATGTCCTTCTTTAAAGAGTAGCTTCCAAAACTGAATTCATATGCCATATGTCTGACAAGTCCAGAGGAGAGTATCATTCTCAACATTTTCCTTTTATTCAATGTAACAAAATTGATGTATGTATAATTCACTCTCATGGGGCTTGAATTCAATTCAAACCCTAAAATCTTTTCTATATTTTCTGCTCTTAAAGCAAGACAACACTGTTTTGTACTCAGGTAAGACTTTTTATTCATACTTTTTAATGTTCATCTTGTTGAGCTAAGCCTATTATTTCAGTCTGTTAATTATATATATATATATAAGTAATTATATACATTTTATATATATTATCCATATTATAAGGTTAGATATATAAATACATACAAATTGTATGCATATATTGATCTCATATAAAATGAATTAACTATTCTTTCTAGCAAGTTTGATAAGGAAGCAGTCAATTATCTCCTCAAAGTCATCAGCAAATAGGTTGAATAGTTAGACCAAGGACCAAATCCTGTGTTCCTCTACTTGGCATGCCCATTGATACCAATCCTTTAATATAATCACCATTTGGGTTTAATCCTTTAGTCACTTATGAGTCTAACCATACTATCATATAACTCAAATATTCCTGTCATAAGATTTTTTTTTTTAAAAAGCCTAGTTAAATCCAAACGCTTTCTGAAGAATTTCCCCAATCCATTGTTCCAGAAAATGCATTGCTTATTTACACAACTATATCCTCATGTACCAAAATATAAATAATGGTTTAACGTTAAACAATGATTCTAGCAACTGAAAGCATTTCTTCAAGCACTGGGCAAAATCCTAGAGCTAGCCCTCCAAGCCAAGTCGGCAATTCTCTATTTCTTTACTCAAAGGATCATTCTGTAATCTCAGTTCCACAGCACTCAATTAATTACTTTATAGTATTTCTCTTCCCCTCATTTCCCATTGATAGTGGGACCACCACTTTCTCAGCCCATAGTCCTTCACCTCTAGAGCATATCAAACCCAATTATTAAGCTCTTTTGTCATCCCACCTATTCTTCCAGAGCAGTGTCTTCTAACCATGTGACCTGCATATGAATCACACACGATTTCTGTAATTCCCTGTAAAACACTAGTTCAGACTCAGGCCTTACCAGCCTTTGTGTTAAATTATTATTTTAATTCCTCTTTTCACAAATATTTGATATTAACTGTTCGGTTTTAGAGGAACATTATTGTATTTCTATAATTAGAATATGATTTAGTTTTTTAAAAGATGCAATTATTAAAAGGAGACAACTTCTATTTCTATGTGAGATATGATGACATAAAAGAATGAAGAGCAATGATTTGCTTTCTTTCCTAGTGATGCCTTTGTTTGTTTAGTCTCATTCTTAAGGAAGAGATTTATATAGTAGAAGACATTGAACATGTACCTGTGTAATACTGTTTTCTAACTAGGCATATTATAATAATAAGAATGTCAGGTGATGGATATTTTTGATGCATTACAAATTGGATCAAATTTCTTCTCAAAGCATATTATCTGCTTAATAGTCTTCTACAAGCTTAATTATTAAAAAGCAAATAGGGCCAACATTAAGTTATATATGGAAATAAAGAATACTTGACTTGGGAAATTTCCAATACATTTTGTGTAAGACTTTGGTTTTATGGTTCAAGAATTTTAAGATTATAAGAATGTAAGATTACAATTGTAAGATTTTGAGATAGTGAAAGGTTAAAAATTAAGAATGACATCCACACATAACCCCCTTTTATTTGGTAAGTTATTTTACCCTTGATAATTTACAAATACGAAGGAGTTCCCTTATATTTTATATATACTTTCAATGGAGAGTTTAAAGGATATATATTTCCTCTTCTTCCAATGTAGGTTTTAAATAATGATCGTAAAATCTAAGGCTGCATTTATCAGATACCATCAGTGTTATTAAGTGTGATGATGGCCATTAAAGGCAATTACTATTAAAAATTCAAACTGCTACAATTCTATCAAAGAAGCAACATAGCTACTTTTCCAGTAGAGCTATTGTATTCTGAGGGCCACTCAAGCAACAACTGCAAATATCTTACGCAATTCGCTTGAGTAACCCACAAAAAGTTAATTTTTTAAATGGATAATATCTTGTCAATGTTATATATATGTGCTTGGCATTTCTCCAACTGTATATAAAAGTTTCAAAGAACAGATTCGCCTTTTTCAGTACAGCTACCTTTTCATTTTCTTTCTCTGAATAGACCCATAATGTTCAGGGAAAATACCAAGAATAATAAATCCAAATCTCTCTATAAAATATACCTTCATGACACACTCATGCTGGAAATCACAGGAACCAATAAAAATGCAGGCAGCCGACTGATAATGAGGTCAGAAATACAAATAAATTTACTTTTAATGAAGACTGGAGGCACAGTAATCAAAGTGTTAAAATTCATTTCATGCATATCTCATTTGCTTCTTAGCTGATATTTACCACGCAATTCTGTGAGAAAGTAGAGGCCTAAGATGCTCCAGATAAATGGCTCAATTAATTGTACAGAGGTAGACCTCTTTGAGCTGAGCCCGAGCTGTGAGCTCTTTATTAAAAGCACTATTCTGTAGCCCATAACCTTGTTCCTTGACTCCTCTCTGGTTTCCAATTTAAACAAGTCCCCATGCGGCCTGCTCTAAAGGGCTTTGTCTCCCTGTCATTGTTAAGAGAGCTGAGGCATCCTGGAAGTGTGAAATCAGACCTCATGAGTTGAACGGTTCCCCAGGGAACGCCGGACTGCGCAGAAGGTCAAAGTCATGGGCCGGACCATCTAAAAGTGTCTGATCGCCGGTCTGTGACACAGCAAGTTGCAGTGGAGGGGTGGGGGGGCTAGACTGAAGAGGACTGAAATTGAACACATCTTAATTAAAGCCCACAGACAGCAAAACAAAATGTTTTCTAGGCAGCCTGTCAAATGGGGCTTAAATTTAGCTCTGCTAATGAATCTGAGCTGCTAACTGTTATTTCTTAAGATAATAAGACTCTCACGGAAGCTGATAAAAAAACTGTAGCATGTCTTTTTCTGCTGTTTTGTTACTTAAATATTTTCCAACAATGAAGACAGTTTTCCTAAAGAAAAACATGGGAAAAGTCTATGCAAATAAAGGGGTAGTAAAGATCTCTCTTAATAACTAGTAGGTTTGCAGACTATGGGGCTGGTGAGTTGCAAGTCTTTATGCTGAGCCTTGTTTTAGAAAACGATATGCTCATTTAATGGGACTATCTCAGTGACAGATTATGTTAATTGTAAAATTCTCTCCCTCTTTTCGTTTTTCTCTCCCTCTCCCTCTATCGTTTCCTGAAAGAGATGGTGCATTAATTTGAGAGATCAGTTCACCTGGGATGGAGTTTTATATTAGTGTACCTTTTAATACAGTGAAAAGGTAGGGCAGCTTTTGAAAGGATTTCACTCTTCTCCCAAATCACTGTTTCTGAAACTGAGTGGCTGGTGTCCCTGGGGAGGCTGTGACCTCTTCCTAGGGAGCTCAAAAAAAAAAACCCAACCCAGGGGAAAATGAAGGGGAGGAGCCGAGGAGAAGAACCCTTTTCTCTTTCTTCTCTAAGAACTTGAAAGAACCAATAGGCCAGGTCTAAATACTCTGCAAAGAAAGCCTCACTCAATATAGAAGACTTTAAATGTTCTGTTGAAAGCAGAAATTAGGCCCCATCCAAGAAAAAGAATAATTAGAAGCTAGAAAAGACAAAATTCCCACATGAACTGTTTCCCACTACCAAAAAGAAATTTTTTTTCCCCTCACTGGTCTTTCTCTCCTCACAATCTGTCCAGTTTTAAGGAACACTTGATTCAGCGGTAGAGCGAATCTTCCCCAGTGAACACAGGGCCAGACATCTCTAGATTTTGCTTTGATGGTGCAGAGAGGCATTAACCTTTTCATGGGTTAGCTGAGAGGTAAGTAAGTTGTACTGCGCAGTATTTTTCAACTATCGAACTTTTTCCCTCATGAAGAGTTTAGCTGACCAACTTTGAAAACCAGAGTACCACTTTCTCAGGCTGTGAAAGGCTGCCCACAATTTGACTGAAATTTCAATCCACTCTTGTGCTTTGCTCAATGCATGTGTATGTGTGGGAGTTGTAAATTGAGGCCTTAACCACCAGAGTTAATCTCTTTTTAAAATCTGTATTAACCTTAATGATTTGAAGTGCACTGTCCAACACTGGGCTATTGAGACTGAAGAAAAAACTACCCTCGACTATCAACAGTTTATTAGGGGCTTAACTGAAGTGACCTACTGTAGTAGTGTTCAGCTGAACAAGGCTATAGGCTTTTTGTCGAAAGGGAAAGAATTGAGGGTTTCATTAAAAAGTAATTTGTGCTTTATACTCACTCATTCAAAGAGAGTCTCAATTGCTCTTTATTCACACAGAGTTAATACAGTATCACAATGTTTCACAATGAATGTGTTGTAACAAAAGAAAAATTTTACATTTTGAAAGGAAAAAATTCTTTGTAACTGTAGTAAGATTGATGGCTCTTAAAAGATTATAGAATCTTCTTCTTGTGTTCATGTTAAATGATGGAATATTGCAATTTTAAAATTTTTTGCTTAAATTAGGGAAGTTTAACTTTATGTTTGGATCACTAAAAATATTTTAAAATTAGATTAAAGTTGGTCAAATATAAGTTTGTCTCGTTAAACTTGTCTAGAAAAAAAGTGTTCTGAAGCCAATCAAGCATCTTATTGTCATAGCCTCATTTATACCAGGTCAGAAAATATTCTTTGCTTAGCACAGAGAGTTATCGGTGATTTTAAAATTTCCCCTCTCCATCCGTAACACTCCTAAATGGATGCTAACTTGAGTAGTTGAAGACAGTACTATTTACTCAATTTCCTTTTTTCAAACTGTTGCTTAATGTCTTGTAGAGCTTCACTATGATTATCCACTGAGATGTATAACATATTTTTTAAAGTTCTTTGAACAAGTAGGAGACAAAGACTACAAGAAGCTTATTTGTGTCCCAAATTTAATGATAAAGACTAGGAAGGATTAGTGTACATATAAATATTTATCCTTTTCAGAAGTAAAGATTATTTTAAAAATTGGTAGTATATTCAGACATTTCTGACTTAAATATATGGTCCTCAGTTTCTGCCACCATCACAAATGTCATAAAGACCACAAAAGGTCCAAGAGTGAGCAAGGTCAAAGACTGAATTATCCTCTTGCCCCTGAATAGTTCAACATCTCTCTTGTTCAATTCAGAGCACATTAGATTATAAGGTCAGTGTGGAATGAGGAATCATTAGATTTATATCCCTAAAACTGGAGGGAAAAAATGGAAAATCTGTTATTTAGTAGTCCCCCAATTAAAGTTCATTTTATCAAATCAAAATTGTTTTATTGAATCCCTAGGGAAAAGGCTATCGTTATTCACATTAATTTACATAAACCATTAGCAAAGAAATATATCTATTTTTTCCAGCTTTGAAAGAACATGTACTTTAGCTTCCATAGTGGTATATAGGCCAAGTGGGTTAACATAGTTTGCATATTCATGAAGTTTTAAAAACAATGACACCTTCTCTCCAAGAGAGACAAACTTATATAACTGCACTCAACTTGTGTAATGGGTAGGTATCTAAGCTTTTGAAGTAAATGGGACTTGAAGTTTTCTATGAGAAATCGTTGTGCCCACTATAAATGTCCCGTGACAGTTCTTAGTCCTTAGGTGCCCTCTGAGATACTGATTATTTAGGTTTTTCTCCCTGTCTTGAGATGTTTTCAGCCTAACACTGGGTGCTCCCCTTCCCTACAGAAAAGCCCAAAGAAAAGTGAAGCTGTCTCCCATGACAGTGAATTTCACTGCTGTGATTTCCTGAATCTACTTGCTGTTGGGAAGCAGGGGCTAGGCATAACCTCTGTAGCGTAAAAGCAATACTGTGTCGCTAGTCCAGTCTTTAATGTCCAAAGTGAACAAAAAAAGAGCAGTTAGTCAATCATTCACATTGACTGGTAGTTCTAATAATAAATGCAGCTTAATAAAAAAAAAAAGAGAAATTTTCATGCCCAGATTAATTTGATTAGAACCACACCAGAAATAAAAAAGAAAGTAAACTTAACCTTCACTAATTGTTTAGTACAAGGAGCGAAGACAGCACACAAGCAAAAAGATTACAAATTACCCGGTATGTTCAGGTATGCCTATTTTGAAAGAATATTCAACAGTTGTTACTATCTTCTAGGTTACAAATGAGTTGGTAATTACCTCTTTAAAAAAAAACTGTAAGCTCTCAACATTTTTATTTTTGTCATACAATAAATAGTCATTTGATACTATGCAAATTTTAAAAATATTGTCATTTTGGAGCAGATATCTACTATTTTAGTTTTAAGGCATGTGATCTTTTACTTTAGTCTTGATTCTGTTTAATGAATTAAAGAAGGGTACCAGTGATCATGTAATGCATTTGCAAGCCCTTAGATGGTAGGAAAAGTACATTTCTCCCCTTCAAAGTTACCTTTTTCGGGTCAACTTCCCAAACATTTACAATGGTAAGCATATTTTCCCAAATAATAAGTAGATACTTTCTTTCAGGAACAGTGAAATTTGCACAAAAATTGGTCAAGTTGGTCCTATTTACTATCCATCTTGAGATGGAAAATTTAAGGATTGGAACAAACATCTCCCAAATCCTTATGAAATTAAACAATAAAAGAATGATCACATAGTTGCAAATTCAAAACGATGATTTAATTCTGGAAATTGATGAAATAACTACCCTCAGCCAATTAAGTAATATGTTGTAGAAACAGCAATATTCAAATCAGGAAGCTTTACGAGACAAGACTAATTTTGGTGTTTTTACAGGCCTATTTCTTGGCTTAAAAAATTTAGAACAATCTAGATACTTAGTTTAGATCCTGAATTATCTCTGGGACGTGTTAAAGAATTTAGACAACTAAGGAATCGGATCAGCAACCCAAATATCAAGAGTTCATGCCAAGTAATTGAGTATCATGCATCTAAACTTTTCTGTGAACGATGCAACGGATTTCACGCATGTTTGAATTACAAGTGTTGATACTATGATATCATCGGAGGAAAACTTATACTGTCTGAGAGAAGACATAGCATTACTTCAAAATGCCAAAATGATGAAATCTGGAAGAAATATTCCCACTATGTTTGCTGAACCTTGGAGAAGGCAACAATTCAAAGTTATTTTACTTTTTTTATTGTTTATTTTTAATATATCACTTTTCTTTTAAAAAGCAGACACAGTAGAAAAATGAGGTGGTTGGTAAATCTTTGTAAGATCAAACTTTTGTAAATATGTAAACATAAATGAAACTTTGTATTTACATTACATATTTTGATGATCCAGTCAGATAAAACGCAGGGTTAGATCATTAAATGGTCTAGATCTCACATGCGGCTTGATATATATATGCGATAGGAGAATTGCATCATTTCTTACCTGTGACATCAGCGACCATTAACCCTTCTGCTCTGATTACTTTCACCTGGAGAAATCCCACATCTTTCAGGTTGTGGAATATCCGCAATGGGCTCTGAAAGACCCCAACATCAGTATTAGACAAGAAAGGTTCCAGAGGGTCTCAAAGAATGTGCTGAGAAATACTAAGTTTCACGGTTGATCTCAGGATGCTGCCTAAGTGATTCAAAGGGATGGCTCTGGTTCTTCAATACAAATTACCCTTTCACCGTCATGAATGTACACATACACAGACACACACATTTATGTAGATAGTTGTTGCTATATTAGTAGGTTTTTTGAAAGAATTAAAAATACTACATTTCTTCTCCATAAATAATTATCAGTAGATTGTGAACAATAAATTATAGAATAGGATATGTCTGCTTTCTTCCTTCAATTTCCTTTACCAAAGGACTCCAAGAAATCTTTCATATGTGAGTAGGATGGTTTGGAGACTAATAATTCTTAATGTCGAATCTTAAGTTACTGGCTATGTCATGTACTTCAGACATTGGGAGTAAGAAAGTCAACATTAATTAACTATTTTTTCTGCTATTTTCTTCTTGGTGAGTTTTGGAAATTGCATGTGCTAGATGAGGGTTACAATATCGAAAGACTATTTTCTAATATTTAATTTAAAAGACTTATGAATTTCCATAAACCTTTTAGGTAAAAGACACATAATATTCTAAAATAAATCAAATTGATCGCTAAAAATAAATTCAAAAGTGATGAGTAATTTTTCTTAAATTTTATTTGCCATTATAGTATGTATAGAAGTAGCAGTATAGAAATTTTGATAGAAGAATCAGATCCAAAAGATGAAACCTATTTAATTTCATAAATTAATAATGGTAGCATTTTAATAAGTGTAGGACCTCCAGGAATTAAAAGAGGGATACCGATACAATAATTTGGAACTCTAATTAATGAGCACAAATAATTAGAGAGTAAAATGAACCTATGGAATAGTGATATGCATTTGTTTATTTACACTTCATAACATTTTTCTTATGACAAGATCAGCATTTCTACTCAGTAAATCAAAGGCACTTCTTTTTCATAATCTTTAAAGTGCTTTAAGACCAAGGACATATACTTTTGCATAATAAAGTTATTTATTAAAATGTTACTAGAGTAAGAGAACATTCCTATCCTTGTATTAACAATGTGAGAATACTGACAGGTCAAAGCTCACTGTGATATTAACTTTATCAGTCCCGTGTGACTAATCATTGTTTACACTGAAGCTATGACCTTGGTATATTGAGAGGAGGAAATTCAGATAGATGTGTAAATTCATAGCCTAACTTTTAAAAAGAAGTGTTTAGCACAAGGACTAACTCTTAATCTTTCATTGTTTTTAAACAGTTGTTTATCACTAAAAATCTGTTTAAACTATCCAGATGACAGGGTTCAGTAAAAATGCATTTTTCTTTCCATTTAAAGTCCTATAAATTAAGGGTTTAACAGTGGGCACTTCAGACAGCAGTATTATAATTCAGAGGTTTGTAAGTATGTTGTCTTTCTAGTGTAGTAACATCGGGTTTGGGAAGCTACTTCTTATCTCAGAGCTTACTGAGTATTATAAACCAGGTACGTCTCCTATCCTAAGGATGGAGAAGAGTTTTATCAAAAGATTCCTGTCCTTTAATTTTCAGGAGCAATTTAAACGAAGTTTCATTGTGACTAAAGTAAATATCACCACTCCTCAGGTTTGAGAATCGTTTCATACTGGTAACCTCATTGCACAGACGTATGGCTTCTGGTGCTTCAGCTCTGATGTTCTGCTTCCCATTTGGAGGGGTAATTATTGTTTGAAGGTTTCATTTCCTCAAGTCAGCTGACACTCAGTAATTTATTGCAAACTTCAACTGTTTAGGCCAGTGACACATCGATTATAATACGAACTCCAAAAAAAGCAAAAAACTTAAATATATCAGTTTAAAAATATAACTTTAAGTAATGCTTCATCAAAAAGTATTCCTGCCTTGTTATTTACGGTTATTTTAGAAAGCCTCAAAACCTAGATGGCTTCTGAAGCCAGAAATTTCCATAGCAGAGGAATCTATGATTTGCTGTGAATCCTTTCAGCCCTCAATAGATGGGAAAAGATTGAAATGCTCTGGAGAGGAGTCCTCTTTATTTTTTTAATGAAAGGCTGTATAATATATTTTCTCTATGGCTGCAGCAGCTGTCAGGGAGAGCATCTCAGTTCAGCTCTATTACGGGAGAGGCAATACCCCATCCTATGGCATCGAGATGCTCTGAGGGGCCAGAGCTGATTGACAGCTTGTCACCGTGACGTCTTATTCCATCTCTGTTATGGAGAAAATTAATGTCACACCACCAGCCTTATGACTCGCTGTCATCTTAGAACCGCTCACCTTTTATCAATGCTCTAAATAACATTTCAAGCCCATCGTCTCACGGTGGACAATCCGGTCAAGGGACATTAAATCAGATGACTGTGAAATGTCATAATAAAAATGGAATGCTAACAACTTCTTCTCTAAACTAGCTCCTCTGGTTTTTAAACTGTGACAAGGGGGAGCAAGGGTTCAGCACACCCATTCTGAAAAGGTCATACAATCGCTCTTGGTCTACTACCCATTACTACCCGCCCCCTATTGACCTTCCCCGCTTTCCTCCCCCCAAAAGAAGAAAAAAAAGAAAAATGGAATTAGCCATCTTTTCAGAATGTGGTGATCAAATAATGGCTCACACAGTAATGTCTGTTGAATTTGTGGGGCTCCAAGGCTTCGCAGTGAACAGCTGAATGGCAGCAATGGAGCCTTTTCAGGGCTCTCTCATATGAGAGCAGGGCACTTCAGTCACTTTCCTCGCCACGGCCAGTGCCAGATCAAATTCTTAAGTTTAACCTAAACTTTAAAAAATACACATGTCCTCACAGGAAAATATATAAATAATTCTCCACATAACCTCTTTTATATATTTCTCCAAAACAAGAAGTATTTCAGACATGATACAGCATTCATTTATTTCATAATCTGTATAATAAAAAGGAAACACGCTGACCTAAAATACAGGTCTGTGTCCTTGTATTGATATGAGTAATTATAACATATGTGCTATGTTGCATACAGTAGCTTCTTAGCACATACATCCCTTGAGGGAGATAGATATGCTTGAAATTTAGGTCTAAAAACAAGAATATTTAAACATGGTTCACTTTTTAATATATTGAGCAGAATACAATCTGAGAATTAGCTGGGACACTCACATAATATTTTACATTGTGTTGAAATAATAATTAATATTTGAAAGAAGGTGTGGAAATAAATATTCAAATTCTGAAGGGAAATGGCTGATTTAAGGAAGCCCATCCAGCAAAAAGAAAAAAAAAAAATCAATAATAGTTGGATTATTTCTAATTACCTAGCCTGCAGTATCATTGTAATATATGGGATAGTATCAAATATTAATCCATCAAATACAGTGTTATAATACCTAGAAAAATTTTTATATTAATGTATCCATTAATTCCCTTAAAATAGTTTTAATTCATGAGGCTCACTTCTGGTAACAGGAGGATATGTTTTGGTGGGTACCAAAATGTGAAATAATCTTCATAATTGCAATTAGATATTAGAAATGCCACATAATACCTTAGACTCTTAGGTGGTTAAAAATATATATACTATTTAGCCTTGCTAAGTCACCTCTATTAAACTGTTTATGATAACACCATTGGTGGATGAGTTGTACAAGCATTAGCAGACAGCTGATTCAGTGGAGATAGCCAGAATAAATTTGCTGAAGCCCACATCCTGCTAATCTGTTTGAAGAATATTGTAGAGCATTAGTACCAGCACTTCATGTTATCTGCACAGCCTGATAAGGTACATCTTTATTAAATTCAGTTATTGAAAGGATGTCAGTCAGCAAATAGGAATATTTTTAAATCTAAAAAAAAAATTAAGCAGTTCTTTGTTATTCAGAGTTTGGTTTCACGGCTGAGTATCTAGAGGACCTTCTAAACACCTGGCAGCATTGTACAATACAAGCTTTGTAATTTTAAGTGGAAAAGCTTTTTTCCCAGCTTCATGGGTACTGAGGCATTCACTTTTTCGAGCCTCCATTGAGAGAATGGTGGAGTAAGAGCTCCCCTCTCTGTTGATGCAAGAAAACTACATGGTGGGAAATGCATAGTGTGAGGATGCTGGGAAATAGGTAGATTCGGTTGTGAATATTTTGGTTTGGTAAAATTTGAGAAGGCTACTTATTTTAGCGACTCACTATTCCACCCTATCACTTTACATTTGATCAAAAGGTAAGGCGGTTTCCTTTTAACTTTATTTCACATTCAATCAAAAAAATTAAAGGAATAAAGTGAGACTTTTCTAGGCAGTTGAAAATAAAAATTACTTTTGTGAATACCCTCTAGTAATGTAAGTGCCATTAACTCCATTTCAAAGTTGGAAAGACAAAGAAATCTCAATCGCAATGACAAAGATTCAATGAATTAATTTTAAAGTAATTTTCCTTTATGAGAAGTTTCCCTGCATGATAATTCTGCTGTATGAAAAAATCATCGAGGAGAATCTCAGAATCTAGATCTTGCTCTGGAAGAGACTCTAGAAGAGTCCAGGCGTCTTGACATCTGTAGGTAATGCAGAGCTTCTGCAGAGATATGCGTGGCATCTGCATCTGCCCAGCTTTCTGCTTCTGCTGATTCACCTGTCAGCTGTTCAGATGTACTTCTGTCACTCCAGGTAAATTATTTACAAGCTCATCTAGTCACACATGACCCCGAAGGAGGAGGGTTACATACTTACATATCTCTTTAATATTTCCTCCCGTTCTTTCTGGTCCTCCAGGGAGCTGACGGAGAGGTCAGAGATACTGACGGTGGCGGAAGCTGTCAGGGTGACCAGCAGAACCAGGCGTCCCTCACCCTCTTCCAGCTGCAACTCCAACTTGTGTGTCTGTTCCCTACTGAGGGCCGACAGGTCAACCTGGCACCTAGAAACAAATGTTTTGAATTAGCAAGTGGCTTTTTTTTTTTTTTGTCACATCAAACCGTGGAAGTGCAGACTACTCAGAGCTATGTGAAAAAGAAATCAATAGAAATACTGTTTGGACCACTGGAAGAATATATGTTTCCTGTCAGCTGACTTTCTTCACAAAATTCAGACAGAATAATTCACATTATTTTGAATTGCTTATTTCCTATGAGATATAAAGAAGGAGTTTATCTAATTTGATTACTACCCATCGTCACCATATTCATAAATCGGCAGAGATTTCCAATCCCTAGATGGCCTAGGTCAGTGGGGCTCTGCTTACAGAAAGACTAATGTGCGCTTTCTAGAGAGGCAAACTGCTGAGAATCTGAATTTTTGTGACACTTTGAAAACAATGGGTATTTTTCCCTCATTCATAAATGTTATCAAGCAGTGAATAGAGTAGGTACTAGGGAGGTGCCGTAAGTTTTACATTTTTAAAACCCACCAATTTATTCATAAAACACTGCATACATCTAAATAAAAACCAACAAATCTTCTGACAACATTATAGCTCAAGTGTTACATACCAGAGTTGTCCTGAGAGAGGTTTTGATAGGCCACTCTCTCAGAGCCCAACACCTCACAAACTCTTTTCATAAAAATGTCAATTGATTTGGAAGAGACAGCTACTGTGGTAACTAGAAGGCCAATAAGCTGAGAGAAAAGGGGCGGATCTGAATAAAAGGCATTTAAAACAGGAAGTAGCCAATTATGAAAATAAATGAGGTAACATCTCATCAACAGGGTGGTCAGCTAACAGGGAAAGATTCAAGTTTTGCTCCTTTTTATTCTTCACTCTTTTTGTTTATTGTTTTGCTTTTGAATTATACTCCTATGAGTAGGACCTCAATGCTTATAGTGGGGTTCAAACATCTCCTTAGTGTGTGATTTTAGAAATGGAACCAAAGTCTGACATTTACATTTTAATTTTGCCTATCAAAAATGACATGAGAGATGGCCAGGACTAGAAACAATTGTGAAGAAGAGGAATATAGATGCCAGAAATGAAAAAGAAAGGAAACACCCTGGTCAGTGATAGAAAGTCTGTGTGCGCTAAATGCTAACTAATGGGAGAGCAGGAAATTAGGGTCTGTACTAACTCTGGAAAACATTTTCCCAAAGTTAGATGTATGTCCAATAACCTCATTGTTTCTGAAAACACAACATCCATCCCAAAATACTCTCATCCTGACTCCTCAAACGCTAAAGGATGAGAAAACATATCAAATGCCTTATCTAATAGTCTAATTTTAATTGGAATTAAGTTCTCATTAGTAACACCTGGAACAAATTGAGGGAAAACAAAGCCATAGTGAAAAATCAACCAGTCAAATATATTCCCTAATAAAAAGGAAAAACGTGAATATGATTTTCTACAGATCTTTCCAGCATCTGGCACAGTGCCTAGCCTGTACTTTGTTGAATGTGAATGAATCTTTGGACTAGGTTGGGAGTACGACACTAAAGAAATGAACAGGGATTACAATTCAGACAGTACTGTTAGTTGGATAAAGTTGGAACCAAGAAGGTTCTTTCACTCACTTTGATGACGCATTTCCCAGTCCGGTCCTTGCCTTTGTCTTTTGTACGACACTGCCTCACTCTTAGAACGCTAAAACATGTTGAACCCTGCTGGAGAATTTCCTTCTATTCCTATTACCATTTTGCACTAGTCACGTAAAGGTTAGTCTACTCCTCATTTACGTTAGTCATTGCCTTTAACGCTTTAGAGACGGGGAAGGTGCTCTACAGATGATCTGGTCCAGGAATTCCAAACTGGCAACTTTCGTCTCTAATCTGGTCCATTGATTTGTTGTTTTTGCTTGTATTGCTAAAAAAAAAGTTTCAGATTTAAATAATTTTAAAAACAAGCAATTGTCCTCTGAGTTAGTTACTGTCCCCAATACTGTCTATTATTTACAGCTGGCTTATTTCACTCAATTCTGTACCTGGTTCCAACAGGCATAAAGATCTGTGATCCTCGCAATCTCCTCAATTTGCCAATAAGAAAACTGAGGGCTGGAGAAGTTACGTGAGTGAAAGGAGATATACAGTTAGTTATTAGTAGGGCCAGGACCTGAACTTGGGACTCTGGAATGCAAGTTAGAGGCTTTTTCCTTCACCAGTTTGTCATCAAGTAGTCGTGAATCCCAGGAGGAAGTGTGTGCTGTTTGCAGTGGTTCTTAAACTGAATAATATCTGGACTTGTTTTTAACAGAAAAGATTATCTCAGTTTTCAAGTATAGAATTATGTTATTTTTATGCTTTTAATATATATATATATAAATAAACTAGGGAAGAAGGCTGTAAATTATTGCTCTGATAAGATGATAAACTAAGAAAACTTTAAAAATTGAATTTTAAAAACCAACAAACTAATAAAATTTAAATTAACACTATAAATCTACTGAGAAGATAACGCTTTTTTGCTGCAACTAAATTTTCAGTATTGGGTGTACTCATAGAAATAGCCTCAGGTCCTGTCCCATACTTAATGTTTCAGAATTTTGACTTTACTAATTCTAATGTAGAAAATACCTATTGATACAAATGTTTTGGACAAGAGAATATTAAAGACTTCAAGCTTCCTTTTGCTAGTTAAGTTTATTCAGATCTCCTATTCATCTAAAAACTCTGCTCAGGAGTAATCCTCAGATGGCATTTTAAATGAAATGTCACCTGATAACTAAGAAAATTTTCTTGTTAATTTGAGGATAAAGTTAGTATCACTGATATCTGCATTAAATGGGTACCAAATCAAATTACTGGTGGAATTTGGTAGAGAAAAAGCCTTCACTATCCATTTGCTGCTGTTGAATAAATAGGTAAACAAATGGAACTGCTGCAAAACAGCCTACTGCAAAGTGAATTCAGTACTAATCGCTATGAGCAAGTGCTATGATTTGAAAGTTTGTGTGTCCTTCAACTGCATATATTGAAACCTAATGGCCAATGTGATGGTATTAAGAGGTAAGGACTTTGAGAGGTGATTAGGTCATGAGGGTGGAGCCCTCATGAATGGGATTAGTGCCCTCATAAAAGAGGTCCCAGAGAGATCCCTCACCCCTTCTGCCATGTGAAGACACAAAGAAAAGATGGCAATCCATGAAGCAGGAAACCAGACACTGAATCTGCTGGCATCTTGATCTTGGACTTCCCAGCCTCCAGAACTGTGAGAAATAAATGTCTGTGGTTTGTAAGCCACCCAGTCTATGATACTCTGTTATAGCAGCCTGACAGGCAGATTCACTTGTATCTGGCTTGCCTGTACTGTCATGTCCTGAACAAAGGAAGGATTCACTATAATTTGGGTATAGAAGTAGTACGTAGTCACCCAGATGGTTCAAAATAGGCATAAATTAATGATTTTATATTGTTATCAAAATGAAAATGCAAAATTTTTAAAATATTGAAGCAAATTCATAAACTCCAAAATACATTCACAGGAAGCAGAGCCCAGGGTTGAGAGTCAGATTCCCCTTGGGTCTAGCCCTCCATCTGTCGCTAATTAGTCGTGTGACCTTTTCCAAGACAACGTATCCTCTTGAATTCCAGTTTTACTGCATTATGAAGTAATTGAACTAGATGGACTTCAAATTCTCAAAAACCCAAAGTCCATAATTTGTTATAACTTTATCCATGTTTACACTTGTTTGCATCTTCCTTTCTTTGCAATTCCACAACCAAAAACAAAGAGAACAAATTGATCTTACAGGCAATATTATTCCTCAGATGTATTACTAACACCCAACCCCCAAGAAAGTCTGAATGTTGGTGCCAGAAGGCAGATAATCTAATTCAAATTGTCTCCCAAGGAGCACTAGGGGTGCCCTAAATGTCACCATGGGGGGGTGAAAAAAAATGGAGTGTGGACTGTCCTCTTTAGTTCAAAGAACAGCTCCTTTTACATCTGTTTTATATCGGGGTTCCACAAGTACGGTTTGAAAACTTATTGGACACATCTTATACACTCTCTAATGTCTCCTGGAGCCATGGTCTTCTAGGTTCTCAGCCGCCTGCTTTGCCTCAACTTCGACTTTGGCTGTACTTTCCCAAGGGGCTGCTCTTCATCCCTCCGCCATGACCAATCGGTTGTCCCTGGGCCCTCATAGGTCTTCCACTAGGACTGGCTGAACTTTCATTTGCCCCAAAGGCCTGCACTCCCCTTACCTGCCACTGTGCATCTAGGCTAACTGACACATGCCCCAAGTTTCTGGCTTCTAAGGCTACTTCTGCACTTGGATGAAAACCACACTGTACAGTATGGGATCTGGCTCCATGATCAACTGCCAAAGATGCCGCATGAAGTAAGGCAGAAGTTGTCCCTTTGGGATAAACTTAAATCGATGGAATAGGAGATGGGAAAATAACTCCCTACGCCTTCCTCCCTTTCACAAACTGTTCCAAAGCATCACTCTTCATATTGTCTGTCCACATGAGGCCAAGTTGGTGCACCTGCCGGGCAACCAGCTGTGTTTTTGAAAACAGGAAACAGTGGCCAGCCCAGTAACACATCATCTTGCATTTCTTCCTAGTCTTCTCTGCCTCATATTCTTTCTTTCTTACTCTGAGTGCCTTGGATTGTACCACCCAGTAAAGTGCCAGTACTTAATCTTAACCTCAAACTCTGTTTCCTAGGGAACCTGGGCTAAGGCAAAAACCGTTGATACAATTCAATTCCCTCAGTTACAGATGTCTAAAACCCAAACCTGACCATGGACCTCCTCTGGCTTCCTACTACCTATGAAATTTCCTTAGCAAGGCAGTGGTGCCCTCCATGGCCTACCATTAGCTTATATGTCACTCACCAACTCACACTTACTACTTAAGTCATTCCAGACAGATTGTAATTCTCCCACCATCCATGCTAGGGCTCACCTGTTTCTTTGTGATTGGACAAGGCAACACTTCTGCCTGAGATGATGTACCTACCTATCTTTGCTCGGTTAATATTTACTAATTCTCATTGAAATAACCTGCAGTTGTCTTTCTCTGTCAATATCCTGAGATGCCTCAAGGGTAGGCACCTAGCACAGCATCTGGAATATAGTTGGTGCTCTATAAGTATTAAAGTACTTATGGACAAGAAGACAGAGGTTCAAAGAGGCCAAAAATTTACCCATGGTGACAGTGGCAGAGCCAGGACTGGCATGTAATGTGATCATTCTACCACTCCTATATTGTCTCCGTGGACAGTGGTTTGATTTCTTTCCAACACTCATTTCATTCACTCATTAATTAGTTAATTCACCAGCTATTTATTAAGTGCCTTATGTATCAGGCCTCTGTTAGATTTTGGGGATTCAGCCCTTTCTAAGCCTAGTTTCTCAGATTATTGCCAGGACTACCACAGACACAGTGTGTTCCTTTGAACAAAGTTATTTGGCTTGGGAGTCCATGGCAAGAGGTTCAGAACACCGAAGTTTTAATCAAGCTCAATTACTCTTTAGTATTGTGAGATTAAGCAAGTTATTTAGACTACTTGTGCATCAGCTTTCCTCCTTTATCAAATGGAAATTTTAAAGAACTGTCTCTTCTCTTTACATAGAGTTGGAAGAATACAGCAATAATAGATGAAAAAGTATTTTGAAAAGTTGAAAGTGCTATGTAAATATAGTATGTAGTTTTATTATCACATATACTTTGGTTTGATATTGGAAAATTTAAAAACTTACTATCTGTGGTAAACCCAACTCATCAATCGGTCAACAGAAGAGTCAAAACAGACTCAAAACTGAAGGAGATTTCAGAGCTACTTTCTTTCATTTCACAAATGGGGCTACTGAGGCTCAGAGAAATTAAGTGATGACAAGAACTCAAAGCACATTTCCCAACTTCCGTATCAAAGCTTGAAGTTCTTTGCACTTTTAAAAGATTATATGCATTTATTTAGCCACGTGAAAGGAATATGTCACATTTATTTGGTGATATTTTCTCCTAGGAGTTCAAAGAGAAAAATTTCAGTATTCTTCTCACCTTTTTTCTCCCCTGCCTTTCCACCTGCCATGCCTGAACAAGTGACCAATGGTATTTCCACCCAGCTGAAACAGTCTTGGCATTGGCACCCTGGATGTATACGTGTGTTTACGTGAGTATGCTGGGGTGCAGGAAGTAAATGTTAGGACCATTTGGATGTTTTTTAAACTTAAAAATAGGACAGGAATCAAGCTTTCTAAATATTCAATATATGCATTAACACAGATGGCCCATCCATCAGTTATGTCACACATGGCCTGCAAGTATTTTGAGGGAAGAGGAAAGATACATAATGTGGAGTGGGTGACAGTGGCCCCCATACTTGCTGCCTTGCTCTCACTGACTTGCTGTTCATATACGCCCTATTAAGTGGATTTACGGATTATATAATCTAGTTTTAACTGAACTAATCCTCACAAAATGGACAATTGGCTTTAACAGATCCCAGTAAAGAAACTGTGGATTGAAGATAATGCTAATTGAACAAGCACAAGTGAACAGAATGATAAACAAGAATATGCAGAGCTGACACTTCTCCTCCTAGCTGAGCTCTATGTCAGCCACATTCTGATTTACAAGCTGGTAGTGGTATAATCTGATCTAGCAAGAATTCAGCCAAAACAATCCAAAATTGTCAAGAAGAATATTTGCAATAGAAACTTATATCTACTGTCTTTAACAATAACTTCTAAGTGCATATTGTGTCTTGAAGTATTAGCTAGTGATATTATGAGGCCATCATGATTAGCAAGACATTTAAAAGTGCAGCCTTCAGAATAGGAAGACAAGCCTCTATAGAATGTCTTTCGTGGGGATAATTTTTAAAAACACATATTTTACATAATTATAACCAAATTTAAAATAAAATTATGAATGCTTTTGTGAGTTCTTAATATATGAGAAATTTATATTGGTAAAACTAATGAGATATATTATAAAATCTTCTACGATAAATCTATATAATACATAATTCCTTGGACTCTTTGCATTTTAAAGAATTCAATATGTAACCCTAAAGTGTTTTCAAGTTTTGTGATTATGCAGAAGTTTTTACACCATCTCTGACATTACTAAATGCTAATGCTGTTATTACCTTTCTGTTGTCAGAAGTTGTCACTGTTCAACTGTCTTTGGAGAGATTCCTTTATCAGAGTGTCCTTCTGCAAACTTGTGAAATTTCCCATTCATTGACTTGAAGGCAAATGATTTAATATACACATGGTGGTGCACAGAATTGTCTTTGGAAAATTTGCCCATCATATAAGAAATATTGAAGTGAGTACAAACTTACTAAGATAATCTTTAGAAGAAAAAATAGTAACTCATGAAAGAAAATGGATTAAAATCTTATATTTGGCTTAGGTTGATTTGTGAAAAACTAAGAGAAGACTGGATGACACACTCCAGTTTTACTTAAATATTGTCTATCTTCCTAATGAAATATTTCACTCATTCCTTAGTAGGAAATAATGGTGAATATAGTGATTTCATTTAAAACTCTCTTCAGTTTAGGATTTCCTGACTAGCTCTCTTTGTGCTTTTAAATTAATAATGCAGCAAGATGGCCCCTGCTCTTACTTATGTAGGAAGTAAAAGACTCGTAGTACTGGTATCAGAAAAAGAAACACTGAAAATCAGAACCTGTAGAATGTCAAATACTCAAATGCGTTGGCCTTCAACCTTAAGAAAACATTAATTTGGTTACTATCCAGTGTCAAAGGCTGTTTCCCCATCTGCCCCACCGCATCTGAACACACATACATGCGAATCTATGCATCCCATACACACTCTCAGCATTAAACACAGAGTTGTAGATTTATTTTTACGGTTGTAGAATTTGAAGGTATTTGTTCTTTGTCCAGAACTTGCCCATTTGAAGTAGGTTTTTCTTATCATATATCATTAATAAAAATTTTGTTGAAATAGAGCTCTCTACTCAAGCTTATACCTGTAGCATTTTGCTGTCATGGGCAGCCTCGGCCCTGATAACAATGCAACGAATAAACCCAGCAGCAATTCACCAACCTAAAATATATGTACCCCAAATCAACGCCACTTTAAAGATAAACAAGCATTTTGCACACTAATAAATAATGCTATAAATCTTGCTATATTGGATTGCAAATTACTCCAACTGAATAAAATCGCTTGACATGGGATTTACTTATTCTGCACGTTCATAAAAACAACTTGTTCTCTGACAGCACTCATTCTTGGCAATTTACCGCAGCTGTCAGCAGCCAATTTGTTCAGATTACTGCTCTGCATAAAAGTGTAACAATCATGAGGATTTATTAGCTGATTATCGTTAAGGTGGCAGTCCGTCTTGCCTGCCAAAATGCAGGTGATCAGAAAGTTAAATAATTACACGCAGATTAATATTATTTCACCTTCACTTGAAATTTGCAGTTCAGCAACAGGTGAAATTTGTTGTTCCAAACTGCAGTCTGGTGGACACCACCCAAGTTGGTTCACTGACTACTTGGCAACTTGTTAGCACTTAGTGGCTTCAGAACATACTGAAAACAAGACTGAGATGGAAGGAGCATGGACTTTAGAGTTAGGAGTCCTGGATCTGAGTTTCAGATAAATCACCCCAGTTTCATACCAGCTGAGCAACCTCTACACCTCCTTATGCCTCACTTTTTGCATCTGCAAAATTGGCATGATAGGCATCACCCTTTTTATCCCCTAATGCTGAGCTAATGTATGTAATAGTGCCTGATAAGTTCTAATGCATTATTATTACTGTTTCTTTCCATTCATGGTAAATTTACTTTTGTTTAAAATTTAACCACCAAATGGCATTAACTCCCTAGAGATCATAATAATGAAAAAGTTATGATATAAGTATCTTGGTGAATACATGGGCTATTTTTTTTTCAAATACAATAATTCAGTATTTTTAAAATATAAAGATCACTCAGATACCTTTATGCTTTAAGTCATTAATTCTCATCTTTTGAATTATATACAAATATCTTTCCTCAATTATACTGAAACTTTGTACCTTCTACTAAGGCGTCTTGTTCTAAGTGCCTTTGCGTTAACACTGGTGTCAAATTTTGTATTTATTTAGAGAAGGAAGAACCATAATTTCTAGTATTAAATCAAACTTCAGGTATTTAAAAAATCCAGCAAATATTTACTGAGCACCTGTTACATGGCAGATACTTTTCTAGGCATTGAGGATGTCCCAAAGAACAAAACACTCAAAAGCTCCTGCCGCCATGGTGAAGGGAAATAAACAATAACATAAGTAAGTGAAATGCAGCAGATGCCAAATGGTGATTACATTAACTGAGAAAAACATAGCAGGATGGGGAAAGCGAACATCAAGAAAAGAGGATTTCCATTTTGAATAAGTTTGGTATGGATGCTCCCTGACCTGACATTTGTGCACAGGCCTAAAGAAGGTAAAGAAGAAGGTGGGTGGACGCCTGAAGAAAGAGTGTCACAGAAGGAGGGAAAGGTCCTGAGGTGGGAGAGTGCCTGCTGTGCTTGAGGAACAGCAAAGAAGCTGGAACAGTGTGGAGAGAGGGAGGGACAGGAGAGCAGTATTTCAGGGCAGAGGGGTCACCAGGCCAGATCATGAAGGCATTATAAGCCACTGAAAGGACTTTGGTTTTACCCACATTAAGATGGAAAAAATTGAAGGGCTCTGAGTAGAGGAGTTGAATTGTTTTATTAATATTGTGTGGAAGGAAGAACAGGAGGCTCTGGCTATGGTCCACATGAAAGCTGAGGATGACTTCAATCAGAATCACAATGATCCAGATGATGAGAAGAGTGAATTCTGATTATATTTTGAAGGAAAACTGAGCTGGTTGCTGACGAGTTTGATGAGAGTGAGAGAAAGAAAGGAATCAAAAAGTACTAAGATTTTTGCTTTTAGCAACAAACAAAGGAGAATCCTGAAGGAAGAGCAGGTGTTGGGCGCTGGGAGTCAGAAGTTTGGCTTTGACCTACTAAATAGGAGAGGCCTCTTAGACATTCAGGCGGTGACATGAAGGAGGTAGCTGGATATGGGAATCTGAAGCTCAGAGAAGAGTTATGGCATGGAGCTGTATGTTCATCATTGCCCATCTTAGATGGCTTGGAAAGCACAAGAGTAGATGAAGTCAGCATAGGAGCAGCTGTGGACAGAGAAGATACACAAGGAGTGAGCTCTGAGCTTCTCCAGAACTAAAACAGGAGGCAGATGAAGAGAAATCTGCAAAAGAGACCAAGAAAGAGCATGAGATGAGGTGAAAGGAAAACAAAGAATCTGGTGTCTTGGAAACCAAGTAAAAAAACTTGTTTTAAGGCAAAAAAGCAATCAGCCAAGTCCAGCACTGCTGCTGGCTCAGGGAAGATGAAGGTTGAAAACTGGCCATTGGATTTAACAACTTGGTGATCACAGGGGGTCTTGATAAGAGCAGTTTTGGTGGATTGTTGGGGGCAAAAGCCTGACTGTATGGGTTCAACTATGAATGGGTGTGGGTAATGTTCAGTGTTAAAATGGTTTTCACTCTATCGACACTCCAGATTTGCAAGTGGCTCTTGCATTCATAGCCAGTCTTGTCTTTATTGTGAAAAAAAAAGCCCAATTATTGAGTGTACCTTTACAAAACTCATTTTCAAAAACCATTATATGTGACCAAAACTAAAAAATAAAGCAGACAATAACAAAACTATAACACAATAAGCTAGTCCTTGTCGAGAATCTAATCCATACAGTGTTCTTAAAGGTGGGAGTGAATTTAGGCAGCATCATTACAAAGAGTTATTAGGCATTGAAGGGACAGTATTCCCCTCTATGGCAAACTTTAAATTTACTCACCAGCCAATTCATGGAATAGTCTCTAATTTTTAAGTTAATACAGACATATCTTAATTATTCTACAAAAAAGTGATAACTACGTGACATGATAGAGGTGCTCACTATAGCTACAATGGCAATCATAATACGAGATATAAATGTACCAAATAAACATGTTATACACCTTAAATTTATATGTTATATGTCAAATATATTTCAATAAAAACAAATAAATAAAAAATTTACACAGATGTAGAATGTTGCAATGATAACTTGCAAAAGAAGACAGAAGACCATGATGACAGTTTCACTCCTGTTATTTTAGTCTTAACTCAAACTTTATTGGAAGTTAAGTTAGTTCTTTTCTAAACTATTCTAGGAACCAAAGAATTCTATTATAATCTGCATTATTTCCACTGTCACCACATAACCTTCACATAAACACAAGCAACTTTACTGGCCTGCCACTTATGTATAATAACATACTGTTTTTTCACAGGCAGGATGTGTTTAAAGCACAATTTAACAAACATAAAGTTAGATATCTAGAGTTTCTGGTGCTATCTGGCATGGAATAGATTTGAAATGATGATTTACCACCGTCATTTCCTTTTTCTGCAACGGTCATCTTGGTTAAATTAGCAGAGTGTACAACAAGTTTCTATTGTTCATCTCTGATTATCTCATAATTCAGCAATAATTCCCTTTACTGTGTAAAGTAGTTTCATACTGAAAAGCTGCCCTAGGAGTCATCTTGTCTACACCTGTGCTCTTATTTACTGTAAAATTTTTTGGCTCAAATTGCTTTCATAAGCAATTATGTTTAGCATGTGACCAAAATAGACTTTTTTCTTAGTGAGGCTAATGCCAGACAAGTTTTTATTATATTTAGAAAAAAAATGTAATTGGAAATGAAAATAAGTCATTCAAAATGAATGACAGTTTTAAAAACCCCTATAATTCTTTAATGGTAGCATTTAGACTCACTGCTCAAGCCAGCTTTAATCCAACCAAGAAGCAGAGCACACAGTTGTGCCCATCAAGACAATGAGGGGGATGGAGCCCAGGGCCCCTTGATTCTGCTGGCTGGGTTCTCCTGTGTAATAGTCATTAGCATAAATAACTCACCCAGCAATCCAGGCCAAGCCCTCACCAGAAACTATATGTGGGTGGTAAACACCTCCAATGGCTAGACAAAGTAAGAAGGGAGGATCCACTTTCAACTAGATTATTAGTTTCTTATAAAAGGATACACCTCAGGAATGGCCAGATGGAAGAGACGCACAGGGCAAGGTATGAGTGAAGAGGCATGGAGCTTCCAGGCCTTCTCAGGGCAGCCACTCTCCCAGCACCTCCATGTGTTCACTAACCCAGAAGCTCCCAAAATGGATTTCTCTCTTTTTCCAAACTTCTTAAGAATTTCTTAGCTCCTCCAGCTATCTCTAGCAATCCTTATGATCTTCAGACCAGCCAGTTGTCACTGTTCTTTCAAAATTTGCCAAAATGTGGACAAATTCGTAGAAACAAGGTGAAGGGAGATAACAGGTCCACCTCTCTGCCAACCATTTCTGTAATGTAATGAGGCATGCCCTTGAAGAATTCATAATGTTATCAGTGAGGAAAAGGGAAAGGTCAGTACCAAATGGGCTGAAGAATTTTCATAATTTCCAAATTTGGAAATTCTTTTCAAAGAAAGAAAAAATACATAAAAGGATAGCTGTCACTGAGGAGAAAAATAGAAAAAGGCATAAGAAGTACTTCATGTGATATGGACCTAGAAGCATAGTAAGCCAGTACATTTTACCAATTACTTCACCATTTTACCAGTATAAGATTGTTTGAATATAAAGTAATGAGACTGAGGTAGCAAGTTATACACGACAGTCATTCTGATTATCTTTTGATCACCAAATACAGCTAATACTGCTGTAAATTATGAAAAATTAATTATGCAGGGAATAGCTAGACAGTAGCTACTTGAAAGAGTTCATAGCATATCGAGAAGACAGAAATATAGACTTATAATTATAATGATATATATTCAGGGTATTAATGGATGTATGCTGCTACTTAAACTGGTGGCATATCCCAAAAAGAACAAGGTAGAACTTTAAGAAAACTCTGAAAATAGTGTTTTACCAGAGGGAAAAAATATGCAACGAAGGCCTGTCCTTTAAAAAGGATTGAAATGTAACATAGTATATTAGATTACAGTGGTGTTTTTCCCATTTCATTTTATAAGTAAAATATTAAAGGTTAACTGAAGCTAATCTTTGACCTCTCACTTTATAATCCTATGAAGAAACTCGTTTAAAATATATAAATCAGAATAACAAAAAGACAGATAAATATGTTGGGTTGGATTCCTCTTCTTGCTTTTCTAGCATGAAAGTCCGTTTATTACTATTAATATGCACGCATTTCTTCAGGCTATATGTTTAGAGACTTGGAATTCATGTGAACTACAATGAAGAAAGAATTTTCTAAACTAACAAATTCTTCTGTACACCATGCTTTATTTCTGTATTGGCAGGTTTCAAGGTGTTTTGCTACAAAGACACATATACAATTATTAAAAAATATAAAAATAGGCTTTAAAGTAAGAAAACAATTCATACAATTCAGTCACTCAAAATAACCGTGTCTTTGTGGCGAGATGTCATGTAAGCCTGAGAAGACTCCTTTCTTCATTGCATCATCAGTTTAACATGGATCTGCCTCACTTACATGCTTCCTTCACCAAAACGCGGGACTGCTACAGATTTATGAACTCCTAGGAGATTATAAAGATTCTCTATCTCATAGGGAGTTGGAGGAAACAATGCACTTTATGGTTACAATATGCTTTATGAAAAGTAATATTATCTCAGATCACTTTACAGCCTGTGAATGTGCTCTTTTGTTCCTTTAAGTATCTTATATCTAACGAGATTCCTCTCTCTCAACTCCCATAACTTTTACGCACGTCTCTGACATCTGGAGAAAATTTTTAGATATGTAATGCGGATAGCCTGTCCATCAACTGGTCAAAACTGCCACCTACTGGTCAGTTTTCAAATCTGTTTTTCAATTCACCCAAGCATTGCCTTACATGGTAAGATCCCTTCCTTCAAAACAGTCAAGATCAATTACAACAACTAAACTTAAACCAAATATTCTTTTAACAAAATTCACCCTTTCTAGAGGGAACCAAAAACACCAAATTGCACAAACCTGCCAATAAAATCATCCCTTTTCCCAGCATCTTTGTCCCACGCGGTGATATCAATGATTCCACCTCTTTCTTCATAGAGATGAAAATCAAATTGTTCCCTCCACTGAGGATTCAAAGTTTTTGGCATAATCTGGAAAAACAAAAATTATTGTCTCATCAATATCAGTCCTTTAAAAAACTTTAACTTGAGCCATTAAATCAAACTTTAGGTGCTATGTAGAAAAGCATGTAAGTGTGAGATTTGAACAAAAGCTTCCAGAAATGATGGGAATGAGTCATTAGATCTCTAGCATCTTTACTGCATATCATCTGAAAGAACCCTAAGGAATGTGTCCTGAAAACCAAGGCACCCCCTCATCGTCTTGATTAACAGATGAGAGATATGAATTATATAGAAAAGCCAAATAGTCTATTAGTGAAATAGCTCACTCAGGTACTAGCGTTTACTTTACATAACCAGCTAACGCATGAAGACATAACTCATAGTCTGTCATCTCATAATAAAAGATGAGGATTCCCAGAGTTTCTTTTTTTTCCTTACTCCCCACACACATGGGAATTCCTAGCTGAATACATGAAAAAAACCAGACAACAAAGTTCTGTGGGAGTAGGAGGAAATGCAATAACTGGAGTGGTCAGGCAAACTTTCACCTTAGAATTCAGCATTGATGTACCATTCCCATTTTATATATGGAATAACTGAGACTTGGAGTTTAAGTGACCCATTCCAAATCATTTTAGTATCCGGACTCTAATTCAAGGCTTTGATTAGAGCTTTAGATCTCTTTCCCCAAAACAATATGCCAAAAATGTTGGTGAATTAATATGAATATATATATGTTTGGGGAGGTATAATCTCCACATCACATATACAACAAAGATATCTCATCCAAAACACAATTTTGTTATTTCAAGTATTCAGATAAGACACCCGGTGAAATCAATGAATAAAATGACCCATATGCATGTGTTTTAAAATTCCATTCACTATGGGTTAAATAACATTCATATTTGTTTCCTTATTCTTTTTTTTAGCAGGAGGGCATGCAGTGGCCTTTTCTCTTTTTAATGTATGAGAGACAGATCTTCAGATGTAAAGACTTTGAAAGCAATGAAGTATGTTATGTGCAAAGGTAATGCAAATGAATCACAATTTTTAAAGTTCATAATCTGAAATTAATCAGCAATAGATCATGGAAAGAAAGAGCAAAGAGAGACACGTGTCCATAGCTGGGTTTCACATTTCATACCTAAAGAGCAGAACTATAAAAATAAGTAATGTTTTAAGCCTACCAGAACATGGAAAGGATGTTAATCGGCAAAGGACAAGATAGAAGTGGTCATAGGTACCTATTTTTGGAATCAGTAGTTTCTTTAAAATATGTTTCTATGGCAGAAAAAAAAAAAGACGGCACTGGATGGATGGATGCTATAATTCAAATATCTCGTAATTGGGCTCAGATGAACTCCTATGGTATTTTGGGGAGTGGTCTGTCTTACTTGGCCATAAAGAGCTTAACTTTTCAGTTTCCTTTTTTAGGATTGTCTTCCCCATATGATTTCCTTTAAGTCCGAAATGGTGCCTTCCCCTTCCATGTGGGCACCCAGTAAGGTTACCAACCAGCCTGCTAGCAGTTCTCCCTGCCTGCTAGCAAATCAGCTCTGTGATATTTCTGACTAACTTAGGTACTGATGAAAACCTCCTGGGCAAGAAGGAACCTATGGTGGTGTTTATCAAAAATTCATGCAAATGATGATGCCAAGGTGAAGATATTCCTATCGAAGTAGAATGGTGGTTTTTTTTTTTTTTTTTTTGGTGAGGAAGATTGGCCCTGAGTAACATATGTTGCCAATCTTCCTCTTTTGCTTGAGGAAGATTGTTGCTGAGCTAACACCTGTGCCAATCTTTCTCTATTTTGTATGTGGGACGCTGCCTCAGCATGGCTTGATGAGCAGTGTGTAGGTCTGCACCTTGGATCCAAACCCACAAACCCTGGGCCGCTGAAGTGGAGTGCATGAACTTAACCACTACTCCACTGAGCTGGTCCCAGCATGTAATTTTTTAATACAAGATGGATGTGATCAGTTGTTCCAAGTTGTCTGTGAATACAGGCTGTAGAATCTGACCATTAAAGAGGTTGTTTTGGATACAACACAGATAAGACATGTGCCCCAAATATGACAATATCTACGATGACCTTTACTAATTATTATTTCCATCAGTAATATGATAATAAATAATTATTTAATATGTTATTACTACCAATATAATTGTTCTTACATAATATACTTGTTACTCTTTCTGCTTCCTCTGCTACTACCATTTATTGAATATCTATTATGGGCAAGGCAGTATTCCAAGCCCTTTACTTCCATAATATACGTTCATTCCATCTTCTCATAATTTTATTAGGTAGGCGTTACTTTAATTCTCATTTTTACAGATGTGGAAATTGGGGCAGGGAGAGGCAAAGTAACTTGCCCCATGGCACCCTGCTGGTGGTGGCAGCCGGAATTTGGCCCTCTGTTTTTGAAATGAATTTTTAAAAACTTGGCAGTCTGCATTGGTACAAGTCAGTCTGAATAAAATAGCTCAGAGTAACGTAGAAAGATTTCTATGGGATGTAAAATAATGCTATTTGTAGTACTGATGCTAGTCCTGGTTGTAATAATAATAGCAGCCAACACTCTGAGCGCTTTCTGTGCGGCATCTACTTAGGTTTGTTCTAGCCACGCCCCCTCTCCCCCCACCCACCCCCACCTTTTTAAAGAGAGAGTTCCTGCTATTATTCCTGGGTTATAGAGGAAGAAATTGAGACAGAGAAGTCAAGTAGTTTACCCGAGGTCACACAGCACATAAAGTAAGAAATGCAGTACAATTGTTGGTCTTGTTTGCTGACATGATGTTCAAAGAAGTTCTTTTCAGCATTTTAATAAGTATCTAGTGTTTGCATCTCCCAAAGCATTACCGTTTAGCAAGCGCTGCCCTCCAAATAGTGCCGGGAACACAAGAGAGGTATGCTCACCTTGCTTTTGTATTTCTGATGCCCAAGCCGGAACTTCACGTAGGGGTCACTCAACCCGTTTGAATCCATCGCCTTGAGGTCTCGCCCCTCAATCAATGTGATGCTGACGATTCCTCTCCAAAGATGTGATTTTCTGTGTGCATCTGACAGACGCAAACTTTGGGTCTGAAACTTTTGGCAAAGGAAAACAGAGTTAGCTTATTGTGTTCTAAACCTAAATACCTTATTTGGCATTACCCTTTGCCCTGTAATAGTTTTTCAAAAATAAAAAATAGGCAGTTACGATTTTTAAAAATAAAAATAGGGGCGGGCTTGGTGGCACAGTGGTTGAGTTCTGGCTCAGCCTCTGCTGCCAGGGGTTCCCAGGTTGGATCTGAGGCACGGACCTACACACCGCTCACCAAGCCATGCTGAGGCAGTGTCCCCCATACAAAATGGAGGAAGACTGGCACAGATGTTAGCTCAGTGACAATCTTCCTCAAGTAAAACGAAGAAGATTGGCAACAGATTTTAGTTTAGGGCCAATCTTCCTCACTAAAATTAAAAAAATAAAAATTTATGGATTATTAATTATAAAACTATTGAAAATATAAAGCTATTTCATGATAAATTTAAAGTTGTGTAAAAGAGGCGAGTGCTCAAAATAAAGTCTAGTTTTTCAACACAGAAAATTATGAGAATATTAGAGAAAGTTTGCATATGCATCAAATATGCCTGTCAAAATATGTATAAAATAAATATTATAAATATCAAAGGTCTCATCCACACTGTGATATTTTTTAATTACTTATGGTTTTTGAAAAATCTTTTTTTTTCATGTTACAAATGGATTTTACAGGCGGTTTTTAGTTGTAAGATTAGTTGCAAGTTTTATTCAGACAATTTAAAAAGTTTTTATTGCCACATTGGGAGATAACTGAGTTTTAGCTCACTAAAGAACTATTTAAGGTACCACAGAACAGAAAACAAAATCAATATGCTCACCTGAGATGTCTTGCTTATGCCTGAAACTTGCATCACAAATTTTTTAAATTACATATGTGATTTAAATCGGCAGGTGTGTCTCAGGATTTATTTCTCATTCTAGTATTTGAACATTTTCTTTAATGACTTTTATTACGCTCAATTCTAAGTCACAATACTCAAGTCAGTGAACAAAATAAGAATTTTTTAAAATTAGCAAATCTACTAAAAATGGCCACATAATCTCTGTGAACTAATAGTACATAAAACAAGCCAGAGAAAGTGGTCAAAGTGTTAAAAACTTTTCAGTCAGGACTCAGAACCAAGCAGCACTATCAAAATTGCTGTTTCTTTTGTGTGGTCAAGCATGTTGTCTTCACTTATAGCCATTTCAGGAAGAAATTCAACATTTCTCTCAGCCTCTGAGTATTCCACTTCTAAATTAGGGATTAGCTCTATTTTCGGCCTAATTCCCTCTGCATTAACGTTATCAAGTGATAGCCTATTTTCTCTAAGTCCACTCTCACTTTGAATTTCTACTTTTTTCCACAGTAATGTCATAGCCATCTTTATCTGTCATCATCAGAAGTCATGTATTTCAAGGTGATTTTATTAGGAACATGAAAACTACATTCATCAAAACAATACTTTCAATATTTGAACATGTCAATGGAAATCTTTCTAAATCATATTGAATATTGCCCTGTCTTGGTGGTCAGCAAATGCTGAACAACGTTGTTTGGTGGCTCTGCCTTATTAATATCTACGCAGGACTTTGCCTACACGCCCCTCACCCCTGTGAGCTCCAAGAGCAGTGTGCAGGTGTGCTCTGGAGTGCTGCAGAGGTTTCATGAGCACCTGTAACTTTCACAGGACTCCAGGCCCCACTTTGGCTACAGCCCCTCTGCTCCCATCTGTTTTACACGTTGGGTTTCCACATCAGATTTTGTTTCAACCAAGGATTTCTCAGATTAAAATAATTATTTGAAATTCATTGCACCAAGTGATCTTTAAGGCTTTTTTTTAGTTTTAAGATGTCATGATACTTTTTATTATATAACACAGGAGTAGATTTCAGTGTCTGTCTATCTATCTTTCTATCTATCTATCTAGGTATTTATCTATCTATCTAACCATTTCTGCTTCTGTTGAAACTGCCTCTAACAGCAGACTCTGGAGAATCAGGTTCTAAACTTTCAGTCTGAAACTTTTGTTAACGAATATTAGTGGCAAAGAAGGAAAGAAGGAAAACAAATTTTTGGCAAGTAAAAAGAAATAATTATCTTAGCGAAGACCAAGGAGTTAATAACTATCCATTTGTATAGAGCTTTAGAATTCAAAAGTGCATATGTGCACACTGTGTCATTTGGTTTCCACTAAAACCCCACGAAGCAGGGAGGCAAGACCTGCTATCCCCATTTTACTGACGAGGAACGTGAGGCTCTGAGGGGTTGAGCTAATAAATGGTGAATGTGTGACTAGAACCCAGTATTTCTGACCTTTATTCCTGAGCTTCTCCCAATATTCGTCTTTGTGGTAGAGACTCTCTCATGGGTTTAAAAGTAATAATGATTTAAGTATAACTTTGCTAGAGGGTACTCTCCAGGTAAGTACGCTAATAATATTTGAAATGACATTCCGGTCTAGATTTTCCTACATGGCTAATACGTGTAATCACCTTCTACTTTTCTATTATGTGAGCACATGTATTCGTACGTACGAGATTTCAGCTTGCTGATGAATATACTTAATGGCATTTTCTACACATTCTAGAAGCAGAAGTTATACACTGCACTCAGTGAATTATAGCTGAGTACAATCTAGGTCCCACAGATCTTCAATTAGCAATGCTAAGCTCGGTTCTCGAAGGGTACATGTCTGAAACCCCTACTTGCTTGCTCCTCTTCCCATTTTTCATTCGAGAACAAAAACTTGACTTATAGTGTGGGAAGGAGAATGAATGCTTTCCATGGAATCCTTCATACCTTCAGAGAAATAAAATAAACTTACTGGAGGCTTTCCCTACGGCCATTAGTTGTTACAAAATGTTTTTCTATAGCCTGGAAGAACATTCCCAAAACAATGTGGGAAGCTAAGGGGGAGGAGGGAGAATATTTCTTCACAAAAACAGGGCTAATGAATGCAGGAATTAAGGTGATCTGTGTAAAACGCTAAAGGAAGAAAAAGGGGAGAATTCCAAAGATTTACCAACCAGATATTTTTAAAACTGACTTTTCCTTCTTCAGTTTTTTTTGTTAAAAATGGTACTTTCTAAAAAGAAACTCCATAATTCAGCCGTGATTTGATTAACTGTATAGTCATGAAACATATAAATATTTAGTCTAAGTGTGAAGAGTAGGAACTTGAAATAAAATTATAAGGTAAAGGGGAAAATATAAATGTGGGCTGCCAAGAGTAGAAAAGACAAGGGCTTAACAGTAACAGTCACTTGCATCTTTCTAGTAATTTCTGACTATGTGACTTGGGCCTGTTGCTCTCTCTCTGGGCCTCAGTTTTCTTATCTATGGTTTTCCAGACTGTCCTCCAGGGCCCCGAGTGTACTAAGAACACTATTCTGTACGCGTGTGTGTGGAGGGGGTTGTTAGGAGTGTCTCTGTGTTGGGGTGCCTGCAGAGAAAATAGTATACTCCATAAGCAAAGAAGATTTAACCTGTTTAAGATAGTCTTTTATGACTTTTATTTATTTTTTAAATCAAAGTTTTAGGGAGCTCATCGAAGGGGTGGTGGCAAGTGGAATTCCACAACTAAGGAAAAAAACCTTGAAAACCACCAGCTTTAATGCTCTCCCAGGTACCTTCTGAGTCGCTTGCTGCTGCTGTTTAAAGTTTCCTTCCTCCATACAGCAAAGTTCTCAAAGCGTGGTCCACAGACCAATGGCATCAACGTCACCTGAGAACTTATCAGACATTCAAATGCTTTAGCCCCATGCCAGACCAACGGAATCAGAAGCTCTGGGGGTGGGCCCAGCACTCAGGGTTAACCACCCTCACCAGATGTGGTCCTGATGCACCGCAAGTGTGAGAACCTTGCTTTAAAAGTTCTCAGGTGCCTGCGCACCAGCCTTCTCCTATGATCCAGTATCTATCACTAATTACTAGAATTGTCACCATTATCTACTCTCAGGCATGGACACTCTATATGCTAATTAAAGTCCTTCTTTAGGTCTACTTCTAAATTTACAGATTAGGAAAGCAGATTAGTCTGGATATTTAGAGCATTTAAAGAGAGAAGTAGGATCATACAGAAAAATTATGTGAAGTTTGTTATTTCCTTCCCTTGTTAACATTTTTTTCTCATAGGATGTGTGTACATAATACGTTTAATTGCAGTATTGATCATCAGTCAACCAAAAATTACTGATTGAACACGCAAATGACAAGGAGTGTTAAACAAATCCAAGTTATCCCTCAATAAAATTAACATATTACAGCTGGTACTTAGTCATCTAAGGTAATGTTTTCAGCTATGTCCTTGTTGAAATAGAATTCTACCTGAGGAGGGAAAGAAAAGAGGAGGCAAGAATAAAAAGGCTTCAAAAAAAAAGCAAAGAACTAACTTCACAAAAGGAATAAATAATCTTTGAACTTTTAAAGCAGTAATTCCCAAGTTTTAGTGGGCAATTTGTTGAAATCTCCGAGCTTGACCCTCCCAGATATGATTCAGTTCTCGTGGAGCAGAGCTGCATGTATATTTCCAATATGTACCCACGTGATTCTCATGTTCACCAAAGTTTGAGATCCACTCTCAAAAGGAATATTCATCCGAGCTCAGATTTAATAAAGAACATCACGATGCCAGGTAACAATATAAATTTCAAGGTCTGAGGCAATTAGTCCATGACATGTAGCTTTAGTAAGATTTTAGAACTAGTGAGCTGGCATTTTAAAGAGAATATTAGTTTATGTATATTATTGCTTGAAAAGGAATTCAAGCTTTCAATTCCTTTTCATACGTATAAAAGAGGTAAGATAGGGAATGGGTTTTGAGAACAGTAAGTCAGCCATGTGAGGTCGCAGCTCATGCAAGCTCAGAAAAAAAATAAACTGAATGGTTGAACTTACTTGTGCATTTTGGTTACAAGCACTCTGAAGCTCTGCTCTGCAGAAGCCCAGGACAGGAAGAGCAGGCCTGGTGTACGTCTGGATGGAAATGAACGATCAGAGCTGTACGAGAAAGCTTGTGCCACTATCAACACCTCATTTCAACCAGAGTTTAGCATTACTCTTCAAAAAATGTTCTTTGAAAAAATATGTATTTGCTTCTCCAGTCACTGTCAGAAAATGTCTTCTAGCACAATGAAGGTAAATGCCAATGCAACCATATAGTGCCCAGCCACCATTTTCTTTAGTAGCATAATGCTGCAGTGGCCAAGAAAATAAAGGACAGAGATTATATGGCGATGGATCCTGCTTGAGTGGTTTCAGGTTTTTCTTAATAGATACAGCAGAGAAAAGAAACATAGCAAGAGAAATCATGGAAAGAATCATTTCCAAAGTCTGTGGCTTCAAAATTTTGGGGAGACTGTTTGCGTTAGTCAAAAAAGTGGCAAGCCTCCAGAAGAATAACTGTTACAGTATAGGCAATGACCATGATCATGTTAACTCCATCACACATCTGACTCTTTTGTAATGATTAAAGAGATATCTCTAAAGTAACAGAAAAATTTTGCCCCATAAGACTTTTTGCCACATAACTATTTGCCACACAACACTTCCCTTTGTTGCCTTTGCTACTAAAAAAGCAACCCAAAGTTCCTTTTATGACTAAGACCAAGAGCAACAAGAGATAAATTGAGAAAGATACAGCTTAACAAGAAATACTGGAAGAAAATTATTATGTTGGAACTAAAAGTTTGTATTAAGTGACTTTCAGAGCAGCAGACAAAGTTTCCAAATGATAGTACTATGATGAGATGAGAGTCACCAGCTTTAATAACATCAACAGGAGGGAGTAGATTAGGCAAGCCTGAAAGATAGGTTAGATCACACAGAAAGAAAAAAACATGTATAGAGCAGCTGTTATGTGCTAGAGTTTCCACACTACTGTGTTTTTCATGACAAGTATTTTTAAGGTAAAGAAACCAAGGCACAAAGAAGATAAATACCCTACCCAAAGGCAAATGGCTAGAGATCAGCAAGATTGAGATTTGAATCCGGGTTGCTGATACCTTTGATGACTTTCCCCACTATATCTCATTTTTTGGACAAAGCTTAAGAAGTTCATGATACAAAAAAAAAAAAAAAAAAGTACAGGATTTGTTGAAATTTTTTGACTTATCTTTAGGTGAAATGTATCCTTGGGTTATGGAGAAAGGCTAAAAGGAGTTTAGAGGAAGTAAAAGTCAGCAGGTAGTAATAACTCTAACATATATTGTTCAGCAAAGCATATGAAAGTTAACTGTACTCCACAATAAATTATAATCTAATGCCCATTAATAAGGTGGTGAAGTTGTAGAATCTTGGATATAAATTAAGAATTCTTCTATATTCCAATTCTAGTTAATAAAATTTATTAATTCTATTCCTTGAAAAACTGGATCGCTAATAATAGGAGATATCCTATTATTCTACATCCTGATTAAAAAACAGATCAAAACCAAAAAAATCTATTTAGACTTAACATGTGGCTAAAGGAATACTCAGTCATACCAACCTTCTCCCTGAGATGTGCAGATAATCCTTGGCTTTGTTATCGTGGATTTTATTACCTGTATACAATCTAATCCTTCCAAATGAGACCCAGACAGTGTGAAACTGGAGTGAAAGACATTGCTTGTGTCTTTACAATAGCTGTGTGCAGAATCAGCCCTTTCCTCTATTTTCAGCACAGAGGTGCATGTGCTTTTATTTAATCAAATGATCCACGCGACACTGCAAAGAAGAGATAACGACAGCCTAGACTGACTGTTTTGTGCTGCAAAGCCTGGAGCGCAGAACAATGATTAGCTCAATCCCAGGCACAGGCATGTTCTATCTTTTCCTTTTCCTGCTGAGTTTATTCCAGTGAATTGCACTTAGATGATGAAGTCCAACAAGTAGATTTGTTCTACAGTCCATCCACCCTCTCAAAGCAGGATTGCCTTTACAGAAAACCCTCCCGGTGCTTTGTCCAGCCTAGTTTGAAGTGTCTCATCTAATAATAAAGCTTCGATCCCTTTTTTCTTAGAAGATGATTCACTGCTGCTATAATCCTTAGAGAAATTCTCCTGGTTTTTATCCTTAAACTTTCTTTCCTATTTCTATTGCCTCTTGATACAACTTATGGTGTCAGGAAGGTATTTACGTTTACTTCAGATGTTTCAACTACCCTGTCTAAACTTAACTGGGGCCAAACAAAAGTTCTTAAGCTTTTACTATATTTGCTCAAAACGTATACTAATAGAAAATTATCATATATGCTGTAATCTTGATGGTTTGCTAAAGTGATCTGTAAGTTTCCACCAATGATACAGTAAAGAAATAATGAGTCACAGAGACTTTTTTGACTCACAGCGACTTTTTTTGGTGACTTTTAATGAAAACTTACATTTTTTTTCTAAGGGTTTTACTTTCATCCGTAAAGATAGAAATAATAGCTGAATTTTCTTGGGTATATGTCATATACAGTTGAGTTATTCAGAATGTAAGTGCTTTGGCATAGGATCACGTTCTTGTTTTACAAAGCCAATACCTCCTCTCTTTGATCTGCAGGGTCTTCCTTCAAGCACACTTTTGTTTGACCTTCTCATAAGGTGGGTCTCTAACACAACTGCAAACTGTTCTACATTCTATGCACTCTTTTTCTTCCATTTCATTTTATGATCCATTTCTCCATTTTTTTATATGGGGTATCTTGGCATAGCCCAGCCTTCTCCAATGAAACAATATTAAAATTCATCTTTAACTCATTACAATGTTCTCATAAGACAGTTTGTTCAATTAACTCTCAGCCATGAGAATCTAAATGTCTAGTCAATGGAGATAATTGGGAAAAACCTTAAATGTGCTAAATATTTGAAAGAACTGTACAAAGTTACCATCCTTCAATGAGAAGTTAACAATCTTTAATAAAATTCTGATTTAGAGTTATCCAATTGGCTTCACATAATTTTTATTACTTTCATGAGAAGCAAGGTAATTGCCAGACCCATTGCTTAATATTTGGGGTCCTAAGATATCATGTTTCGATGAATTAGAAATGTTATGCTTTTGGAAAACTGGAATATCCCCGTATCACTTCAGTCTCTTCTTTCCATAATTTTGCTCTCAAGAATATTAAGTTATAGCAAGTAGCACTGACATTCATTGAGCAGGTTCTCACCAGGATTCACTTTCACTCAGTGTAACTCAGTTGCTATCTCATGGATATATGTATTAATCCTTAAAAATAAGCTGATAAAATTTTTTTCAAAGCACATCCTGTTTAACTCACAAAGCATACATATACTCTTCATGTAAGATTTTATCTGAGCCATTTAGGTTTTCTCCATATCTGAAAATGTCTAGGGGAAACCTCATTTCATCTACACCTCTTCTAAAAGTTCATCAGAGTACAAATATTCCTTGGGCAAAGAGCAGGGAGGTCAGTTATCAGAGTGATATTTGAATGTGAATATGAATGATCACACTCATCCAAAGCAGACTTGGTCACTGATTATCTGATATTGGAAAATGGGACATCAAATACAACAACATTACAGCCCTCAACATATCGATCCATTGGTGGTTTAAGGACCTGTGCAGAAGGAGGATCACACAATCAAGGAGCATTTGAAAGCGCACAGTAAAGACAAACTACGGGGCAGCTCTATTTATACATGGCATCTTTATTCTTCATCAACCCTCAAAGGAACTCTGCTGCTTTAAGTCTTAACCAAAATATTTACTTCTGTGACATTCAGAGAGAAAAATATTGGTCCTGGTGATACCACTAGGTACTTTAGGGCAAAAGCATCAATTCTCTTGGGGCTTAGTTTCCTCATTAGTAAAATAAATGACCCCTAAAGGTTCTGCATTTATGACTCAATGTGTTTGTCATTCAACATATGCCCAGAAGAAAGACGTTAGACCACTGTACCTCAGGTACAAAAAAGCTATCTTTTAAATTTGAATATTTGTTTTTCCAAAATAAGACAGTTCAAGGGATTGAGAAAGGTTAATAAAGAATATTGAAGGAGGAATACAACTAAATGGAAAGTACTGATAAATAGAAGACTAATTTGGGAGTAGCAAAGTGGAAAGATGGTGTTGAAAGAGTCATTTGAAAGGGATACCTTTAAAAACTATTACTTATGGAGTTAGTCCTGGTGGTAAGTCTTCATTCATAATGATAAGTCTGCACATTTGCTGCATATGGAACAAACTCAACACAGAACGCCCCTGAATTCTGCTCACTTGGCAAAGGAGTGCACTGTATGAATTCACCATATTTGTGGGTCTTAAGAAAACAGAGACAAAATTTTTGCAAAAAGTCACTTTCTATTTAAGGTTATGGGACAGTTCAAAAGCAGTCACTCTGTGTGTTCATGGGCAATGAATGAACATTTAGGAGAAATTAATATTATTTTAGCAAAGATACAGGATAACTTCAGTGAAGGCAGCCATTAGTAGACTGAAAGGAAATGAAGAGGCTATAAGTATTAAAATAAAATAAGCTACCTACAATGAAAGGCTGCAAAAAAATATCAAAGTGTGTGCTGTAGGGGGCAGGGGATGAACAGATGTGGCTTATACTTACTCACTGGTCAAGTCAATGCACGACTTAATCTGTCAGTCTGCTTAAGAGACACTGCCACAAATCTTAAAATTCTAAAGGAGAAGGTTGTTTCCAGTCATGAGCAGTTTAAGAGCCAATGAAAGAAAATGGCAAATCCTTATGAGTGTAGCATTTTCATTGCAGTATCTATTGCTAGGTAATCAAGTACCAAGTGCGAATTTCAAAGAAATAGGGAAACTCTTGAAAGCAAAGTGGTAAGTACATTAGTAATAAATCATGCTGTACATAACGCAGAATTATAGCAGAGAAAAAATGGATGACAGAGCTCATGATGTTTAAGTCATGAAAGAGTAAATAACATTAAATTGCAATGGCATTTAGAACAAATTCTCTATGGAATTTTCATTATTTAAACCAAAATCAGAGTTGCTGTTTTTCAGAGTTGATTTTTCTTTTTCAAAGAAAGAACACTGATTATCTAGTACTTATCTAGTATAAGATCACTGTAATGGAAGTAAATTTTCCTCAAACAGAAATGGAGCTGAAAATAATTCCATTATGAGGCAAAAAAGAACCTTAATGGGCCCTCTAGACAATGCCATCATATTCCTGGAAGGTCCCTGGGCCTCTATTTATTCAGAATTTGGGATAAACTTAGTCTGACAAGCAACTGACTTCAAAGCAATGTATTAAATCTATGAAGTTCTTAATTTTTACAAATGAAGAACTGAAAGCGACAGTTGCCTAGATGACTTAGCATGAAAGTTAATAAAGAAGGCAAATGAATACATCTGTCTGAAAGCCTACTTTTAAAAGTGAATTTCTTAATTTACATTTAACTTTAAAAATAACTATTCAGAACCAAAAAGCAAGAATATTAACATAAACATTTAGATATTACCCTCCAAAAGAAAGACTTCACAGAGAAATAAGATCCAACCACTTCATTTTCTGAGAGTTCCTAAAAACAAACAAATATTTAGCTAAATTTTGAGATGTTTTTAAGAATACCTAATTAGCCCAACAAAATCAAAACAAATAGAAAAAACAAAAATTTTATATCTTAAGACACTTTGGATGTTTACAAACTATAAATTTTCTTCTCTTGAATAAAGTTTTTGTCTTACTCATATCTGACAACAATGGTAATAAAGTTGAGGGAGGATTATTTCTGTAATTTTTTAAGTCTACTTACCTCTTTATTCTTAATGTTGATAATATATCTAAGTTAACATTTTATTATAGAAAATAGAACTGTTTAAACATATTTTAAGATTTTGAAATAAGCCAGACAATATTTGTTCCTTTTAACAAAACAATTTAACATCACAGACCTTCAGAGCATTTTGATAGTGATAGCAGAAATCTTATTTACAAACATGTACCTACTCAAATTTGGCTTAATTTCTTACTAAAAATTTCCTAGTTTTATGATATAATAATATAATATAAGATGGTATAATATAAAAGACTTAGTTAATTTGAACTCCCCAAAAATAATTTTAAAAAGAGATGAATACTGAGAAAGGTGGCTACTGGGCTGGAAACAAAGCAATGGATTCATGTTGGATATTTTATTACTTAACCCTCAAACTTCTGTAAGCAAAACCAATTCAACTTCAGGAAATCAAAAGCAGTTACTCACTTCTTTTTGGGGGGCGGGGAGATGAGGAAGATTGGCGCTGAACTAACAACTGTTGCCAATCTTCCTCTTTTTGCTTGAGGAAGATTGTCCCTGAGTTAGAATCTGTGCCAATCTTCCTCAATTTTGTATGTGGGATGCCACCACAGCATGGCTGGATGGGCAGTATGTAGGTCTGTGCAGGGATCCAAACTTGCAAACCCTGGGCCACAAAGTGGGGTGCCTGAACTTCACCTCTACATCACCGGCTGGCCCCATAGTTATTTATTTTTAAACAGAACATTTACATTACATGCACCCTTTCAAGTCTAATGTTTTGCATCTTGTCTCTGGGTGTCAGTTATGGTAAAATTATGGTCAAACTGATGACAGTTATGAGATAGTATCAACCTTTGACATTGTGATGAAGAGGAAGCAGTGTTGCAACTTATCTGATTATTCCATGATTTTGTGTTAGCTAAGATTGTAGTGATTCAGAATCTCAAGTGATGCCTAATGTATAGTAGGTGCTCAACAAATATTTGTTGCTTGTTTCTCACTTGGAGTTTCATTTAGTTAAGGATACATATTCCTTCCAAATGTGATACCAAAAATCACATCAGAAAATAATAATGAGCTAAAGCACTATAGAGTGTGCTGCAACTTGAGTAATTTATGTTTAGAACTAGATTTATATCAGACATCATCTCTGCAACCTACCTGTGCTTTTCCCATGCAATTTATTTCTTAACAAAACTAATTACATTTTCACAAGTTACTTGTGTAGAGTTTGGTCAGGGCACGTGTCTAATGTCAGCGGTCATCAGGAAAAAGTCTTGAGTTTAAGATATTGTTTTGTCATTACTGTGGAGTTATAATTCCTTTATATTTACGGCTGTGGTTCTCACCTCTCACACTCAGCACATTATCACATCAGTTTCTAAAAAATAAGAATCCTTAAAAAATACACTTACACTTGGACCTTCAGACACAACCCTTAGGTGGAATGACTGCAGACTTTTTTGATGCTCTACTATTATTTAACTTAAAGAACCTTATTCTAGCTTTTAGAAAAGACGCATGTTTCGTTTTCTATTGCCAATTCTCTTTACTTTGATTCCCAATTCTTTTTCAATTAAGCAGCATGTTTAACAACATGTGAAAAAATTTTAGAGTATCTTATTTAAAAAAATGCTGTTTGAAGTCTCCTTCCACAGATAATTTCCCCAGAGTCAATCACACAAGTTATACAACTGACAGTCAGTTTTATCTTCATGCAAAATGTGTTAAGGCAACTCAAATGGATTTGAAAGGCTTGGCTCTAGACTCAAGACAGGTATAACAAATAAAATACTCTTTTAGCGTTTAAAAGCATTATTAATTCATTTAAAGTTTAGGTGGTCTGAGGTGATTAATGTTGAAACTGCTCCAATTCCATACTTCACATCCTTTCTCAGAAGAACACAGAGGCTAATGACCTAATTATGGAACTGATATGCAAAGAGCAAAATGAGATCAGTGAATTTGGGGGGGGAGACTTTAATTACCAAGATTTACAACTTAGGTTTCTCTGTCAAAACTTGAGTAAAAAAATATTAGCCATGACCCACTGAAGTCCTTGGGCTATGCTTCTCATGCCATAGTTAATTACTTCTGTCATTACTCATCAAGTAAAATTTCGATTTCATTTTACAACCTGTATGCTCATGTAAGTTCAGGCCTTTATTTCAAACTAAACAACTTAATTTTCCTGTGGACCCTTGTGCCATTTATTGCTCTACATAAATATAAAATTCACTACACACTAGCCAAGGCCTTTTTTTCACTAGAGTTTCTAATGAGACCAATAACAAAAATAATAATAGAACACTTGGCATTACGATAATGAGTTCTAAACAAAAGCGATGATTTTATTATGGAGGCAAGAAAGACAGAATAAACTATTTATGAATTCCAGAGAAGACATCTTAACTCATAATTGTAGAGGTTTAGTTATACTTCAGTCTCCATCAAGACAAGGGGTTGGTGAGTGAAAGCGCCATTTTAAAAGTGCTAAAACTTTAAAGTAATAGTAAAAGGAAATGAACAAAAAACAGAGACATCAAATTGATAAAGGAAAACTATTGAAGTTATTCTGAATAATGAATTGTTGAACTATTTCTAATGAGGTTTTGAATTTATTAAAGTAGCAAGATTCGTTGGTAATATCTTATTTTGCCTCCAAAAAACCAACACACACTAAGAAAATTTCTCCTCAAAGATCAAAAATCTCAGCATGAATCTAAAAATTAACCAGATTTTGAATTTAAAAATCTAGAAGATATGTTTTTTTCTCAGAGAAATAAAATTAAAGGATAGCTCATTTTTTCCCTAACAAATGTATATGCTGCTATCTTTCAGCCTTCGATATAAAATACATCATAGAAATCTTTAAGGATTTTGCCATTGGATGAACAAGGATTAGCCATTAAACTTTTGTTAAAAGTGATATTTTTTTATTAGCCTTAATGTGTACAGGCCTTTAAACATAATGCATGTTATAGTTCAGCACTTCTTCAATACGGTTATGCTTCACTTAACGACGGGGATAGTTGTGAGAAAAGCATTGGTAGGCGATTTCGTCATTGTGCAAACATCGTGGAGTGCACTTACACAAACTTAGATGGTATAGCCTACTACACACCTAGGCTATCTGGTCCTACTCTTTGGGACCACCATCATATACGCAGTCTGTCTCTGACTGAAACGTTGTTATGCAGCACATGACTGTACTCAAAACATTCACAATAGATTTGACATTGTGAATCCTGAGAGTCAAATGTAAAAGTTAAGGGAGGTAGCATTTTTGATCACACAGCATGTCTCTATAGGTAAATAACTTCCTTTTATCAATACCTTCTTGGGCATTTTAGAGGTAAAAGAATAAATAAATTTATAAGTAAATAATTTATATAGATTTTTCTGGTCAGACTGCAGTCGCTGTTTATGAAAGCTGTGGCTCTTGGACGTTTCCATTCAGTTGACTAAGCCTATTGATAGTTATGTAATTGAATACAGAGACATGAAATAAGCAGAAATTCACATGAAATGCTATTTTCTGGTTTTCTTGGTTACTCAGATAGGTGTTCATATCATTTGTATTCATTAAACATACATATGACTCCCTCAGCAGCTCCAACTGTCCTTTCAAATATTATTCAAGAGGGAGAGACAATCTCAGCTCCCCAGAGGACTTGCCCTGTAACCGAAACTTGACCTTGCTTTGCCTTTTATTTTTCTAGAAATTTTAAATCTTTTATATATGTGCGTGCTGGTGTGTGCGTGAATGTGTGTCTGTTTATGTACATGTATATATAAATGTATGTATCTATGTGTATACATTGGTGTCAACCAAGGCTTCAAAAGCAGGGTCCTCTCAAAATTTATTTTTATTGTAAGCACATAGGGGACTTTAAAACTAATAAATCTCTTGTGAGTAGCACTCAACATATATATATATATATATATGTCAGATATATAAATATATATCTTTGAATTAAAAGGCCATGTAATCTGTGAACAGCCCTTAGCTCCACTATCCTTGAGCCACGTTATATTAGTTCCGTCCCTTTAATCAGCCCAGAAAGGGTCTTGGGAAATCCTCGGCCCACTTGGTAACACACATCAGCAATGTGAAGGCCAATAAGTGAGCCTGCAATTAACTATCTTAGACCTAGCACGCAGGCGTCGTGGAATGCATCCTCTGCTTGAGATTACATTTTCTCCTTTCACTTTGTGCCAACTCATCCAGATTTGCTCCCCAAAGGACCCGCAACATTTAAAAAATTCAACAAGAGCGGTCAAATAAATGTAATGCCATTGTTACAGCAAATCCCTGTAGTTACGCATTACAATACATAAAAATGTATGTTTTATTCCTCTGGGGAAATGTCAAAATAGCAAGGAGAAAATCATCTCAATATAAAATTTAATTATGGCTCCATGTATTTTGTGGGGATAGTCAAATACTTACTGGCTTTATGATAATATCTCTATTTTAAATAAACTTACTACAAATTTTAGGAGTCTGCTTCCCCAAGGTCAAAGTACAATCCTTTATAATAGAAATGCTCATGCTATTCGCCCTTTGTTTATTGCTGCATTTTGGAATCTCAGAAGTCTTAATTATGAAGTTGACTTTATAGCATTTCCAAAAAACACAAATTTGAGAGTATGGACAGTGGCAAAGTAAGGATTTTAAAAATAATTTTATATTTCCTTCAAAAATATGTAAGCATCTCATTTTTTCGAAGACATATGCGTAATAATTAGAAATGAGACCAAAAAAAAGCCATTTTGGTCACTCAGGTTGAGAGAATCAATGACCAATAAAGTTTTGATGTTTTGTAGTTTTTTTTTAAAAATCACCTATTTATTATTAGGACATGAGGTCTTTGTAGAAAGAACCTGACAATTGTTAAATAATGACTTTTTTTCCCACTGTGTCTGACTGACTGTGTGAGATACTTAAAAATGTGTTAATTTGTTTCTCCACCATTTCTTAAATTAAAGCACTTAGAGGTTTTCACTGATGCATTTTTAACGTGTCATCCAAGGTGTCAGGCTTAACTACGCCCTGAAGACTTAGAGTTGAAAATGTTCTCTTGTTTAAATTAACAATATCCTCGCAAAAAGTCTTATTAAAAATTGCTTCATTCAACCAGTGAATAAAGTGTTTTATAGTTCATTAAAATTATGCTAAGTGATTATAATAAAATCTTTATAAAAAAGATGTATTGCTAAAAAATAAGCCATCGAGTTACAGAAGATATGCTAATGAGACATCATCACATAGTCTATATTATATTATTCAAAGGATGAACTCTTCTTAAAACAATTCTAAACTGTTATTGTTGGGAATATGAACTGCAATGTGTATATCTTTATATTATCACAATGGTTATTTCTTATAAAATTGAAAGTGATTTATTGAAAGCACATAAGGTTATTATTATCTCACCCATTGATAAACTCATTCTTCTACATTAAAACACACACACACACACACACACATTTTACTACATTACAATGTAGTAAAAATCATTTTTGCTTATTGTCTGATAGAGGCAATTATTTCATTTTTTTTAACCTTTTTGGTTTGAACCCACAAAATTTATTCACAAAATACATATACATCATCTCTTCTGAGCTCATGAAACTTTCTTGTTGAATAATTTAAACAAAATAAATTATCAATGATAAGCTTCTTCTAAAGAATAAAATATTGCAATAATTCAAAGCATTACTATTTCTCTTGCCAAAACGCATTTTGTCACATAAGTATAACTCTTTGACCAGGATAGTTATCCAGTTGCCCAAGTTTAGGAAGACATTGATCCCTTTCTTCTTAAAATAACATTTTTTATAACAGTTGAGTGTAGGGGAGAATTAAAAATATGCGCTATGCAAAGTGTACTTGTAGAAAACCAGAAGGAGTATTTTAAAGGATGTGACCATCCCCAGAGGAGGAGATATTATGGAATCCATTAATTATTTACTGGTTTACATGCCACTCAAATAATTTGTACTTTCTTGCTTTTCAGGGGTAAGTTTAGGTACTTTTTGTTAGGAGGCAAATGTAACTTTTTCCTACTCATTATAAGGTGGTAACATATTTACTCGAAATAATATATCAGTTGGTCCTGAACAGCAATTACAATTTCCCTGTCCTCAAGTTGGCTATTCATCTCTTGTTTTCAATAAGACAACTCCACATTACATGAGTGCCACAAATATCTAATAAGATTTCCATTGAAAGAATCTATTATTGGCAAGATGATGAAAATGATGAACAGATAGTAATGGGAAATTCCATGAGCTGATTCATTTGTGTACAGCGGAGATGTGCATGTTAAAAAAAATGACAATGTCAATTTAGTTCATCCCCCTCCATGGTTATATCACTTCTGAAGAAAACCAAGGAAAGGAAGAAAAACTCCACACTGGAGAGAGTATCTAACATTACCTGACTATATTTAAGCCTTTGCCACAAAGTTCATAATTCCCATATTTTATATTCACCTTCAGTGCTCAGAGACAAGGCTGCATACCAAAGCCCTGCTATAAAAAATCAGGAAACCTCACTCCCAGAAGTCAAGATTCCAATGAAGAAAATGACCTGTTTATATGAAAAATTCACCTTTGACTTTCAACATAGTTATACCAAGTAAAAAATACCTGTATTTAAATGCAATACAAATCAATTATATCCTCTTTCCAAAAATAAAAGAGGAAAAGTCCTGACACAAAAATCTTTAAGGAGAAGATTGAAATAACTAGAAAAGGGACGCATTTCCACAGAACAGTGATATGGTAACGCGTAGTCGCTTAGCCCTTAGTGTGTTACAAAGCAAAATTTACTTGACTGTCATCCTTTCTTCTTTAATCCCTGGAGGAAAGAACTGAGGGAGCAGTTTCAGTGTGGGTGAAGGGTGGCAGACTAGGTGGTAACTGAAATTTCAAACTTTCCCTGGATTTTGAATTTAACCTTTTGTTCTTGTAACACTAATATGGATGAATAAGACAAATGTTTTAGGGGACAGTGACAATTTGAATGAATTATCAAGCCTTCAGTTTGTTCTCCTAGAAAAAAACAAATGTGTGAACTGATTTTCTTTTACTCACAATTCAATATCCCCATTAAATTTTATAAAATTGAAAATCCCTCAGGCTAAAAGTCCAAAAACTGTATTACCATACTCACCAAAAATAATCTGACAAGTACCCCAATGAGTGCAGAGTTAGACACAGGGGTTTCTATCTTCAAAGGCAAGCTAGAAATATGTACCAGTTTGCACGTACAAATGGATTATTAATAACAAATAAAGACTTCAAAATTTTAGATATAAAAATAGTGGAGAATAGATGTTTAGTATTCATTTTAATTTTTTTTGTAGACCAAAGGAAAAGATGTGGACTTATGTTTACTTAATTTATCATTAAAATTAAATTTAAATATAAATTAAATGAATTATTTGAAGAAGAATCTTTCTGTTTATTCTTTCTTATATACTACAATAAAATGGATCATTCCCACTAATTAACACTAAATACTATGTAATATCCTGCTCTAGCATTATGTCTTAACTACATCTGGAATAGAGAATATTGCTACATATTAATGGATTGCAACATTTTTACACAGATATATCATAATATAGATATACCATAGACATAGAATGAGGAAAGCCAAATTGTACAAATTTTAAAACTATATGTACTTTCAATGTAACACTAATTTTGAAGTACAATTACAAAGAAAAAAGTGTAATACAAATATGAACAGTGTAGACATTTCTTTAAGAAACTTTATTTTAATCAGTAAAAAACACAGTGAATGCTAAGTCAGAAATATCTAGCAACTTCCCTTAATAAATGTTTTTTATTTTATTGAAATGATAAGGGTGATTTTTAATGTAGCCCTGACCTTTGTGTGAGCAAAATTATCTTTTGGTCATTAATTCTATAAGAATTAGGAAGAAACTGTACAGTAAGAAATACTTGTTAAAGCAAATTAAGACAACACCATAAATACAAAAACATTTTGATGTAAGTATTTTCTTAATTCACAGTAATAAAAATGACACAGTTAAAGAAATAAATAATAGCATGATTCAATCAGAATGGAAGAAAACAAACTGTCATGTTCCAGGGTCTAAAAAAATGTCACTATTAAAAAGGAAAGCTGACTTTTTAAATAGAAATTTGAGCAAACAAGATCTTTACAGATAAAATCTCCTTGATTTATTTCAAGGAGCAGTCATATAAAAGTCAGTCTCATCTTGATATTATTTGTTTCCAAGAGTGGTACCACCACTGAACAAATTAGAAGCCTAGTTTATATCTTTACAAGTTGTAAGAAGAGCCAGGGCTTAGTCAGTTACAAGAACCATAAACTCCTCTTGTCCCCAAGAGCCATTTATTTCTTGAAGTGAGAAGAGGCAGTGATGGAAAATTGTTCTCATTGTATACTCCAAAAATGTAACAAGATAGGGATTTTTGAGTTTAGAAAAGCTCAGACTCAATTTTCAATAAACAAAAACAGCAAGTTACATGGATCTTCCTTCTCTCTGGAGTTGTCCCTATCCTAGCCTCATCCTTTTATTCCTGATCTCCAGATCAAAGACATTTTCTAGACCCTGTGGTACATCCAACAGAAACCAGATGCTGAGAATGATGCTGAGAAGTGACCAAAGATTAGCAAGAGGGTGATTTCAAGGTGATTGATCAGTGTGGTTTCTATTTACTTAAAAATAATCACATGGTTTGCTTAAAGTTTATGGGAAAAAAATAACAATTGAAGAGTGATGAAATCCTGCGGTATACTTTGAGGAGGTATGAGAGAGATTTGGGAAAGCAGCTGATAGTTCTTCTCAACAAGAAAAGCTGAAAGGTCACATGCTAAGCATTACCTTACTTGATCTTTTCCAACTCTTCCTCATTAGCATTGTCTGTAAATGAAATAAAGCATTTTCGTTATCTTATCACTCAAGTATAGAATAGGGCAGCCAATCGTTTTCTAGGGAAGCTTAACATTTAAACAGCAAACAAAGACAAAAATTGTTTTTCACGTACACACAGCTAGAAGCACCTTTAACATTCAAGCAGTCTTTCTGGTGAGAGTTCATTTGCTTTATCTTTTTGTACAAAGAAATGGGACAGTATATTTTAAGTAGAATGGAAAACTTGGAATATCTTAATTATTGACTGAGAAAAAACACATTGAGTCTCATGACTGGCAATTGTTCTTTTTGGTGGTGGAGGTTGAGGATGTCCCATGACTTGACCAGGTGTATAATAATTTTTCTCTTCAAATATATGCAAAGTCTGTTGCTTTGGTGGCATCTTAGAATGTCTTTGCTTCCAGATAATTTTTAATTACATCAGGGTCTACAAATGCTTTAAAATGAGAAAAAATGCTGCATATTATGATGCCTATTAGTGGATCTTCCTGCTAAATGTTTAGCCATAACACATCCTTTAAACTAGTGTTTTTGTGTCATAGTAAGAGGTATTTCTGGCTACAAGTTTTAACTAAGGTTAATGGAGATTTGTGATGAGTGCCCAAGATCATTGGTCTCTTGTATAAAGTAAGTCATAAAAATCCAAGGATTTTCTTGTTTCCTCTGCAGTTTAAAAAATTTCTCAATGAAGACTGAGGTATTAACTTCCTGATTAACCTCTTTACCTTCTCTTAGCTTTATCATTATCTTTAAAGGAGATGAAGTGGAGAATAGGGAACATTTGGAGCAAAGAATATAGCTTATAGAAATACTTGCCACATTTGGACATCAAGGAAGTGCACTGGTGCCTTTAAGAACTATATCTCCTGCAGCAGAATTCACAGTAAAGAGTGACCATTTCAGAAATCACTCATAAATTACAAAAATAAAAAAAGAAAAGATTTTAATATAAGATTAAGTCATATAGAAGGCAACCTTTGGACTAAACCAAGACAACAGAATTATGTAGAAGTTCTAGGTAGGAAATGAGAAAATCATGAAATTTTCAAGGATAAAGAGACATTCATTTTCTCCATAGATAGTGGTTTTATAGGTTATATTTTATCTGTGTACTCTCAACATTAAATATTGACCAAAATATGGAAGAGTAATAGGTTTCCTAAGGTTATAATAATTTCCCTTTTTTTTTTCTGAATGGCTCCAGAAATCTGCAAAGCATTGTTATCAAATACTGCTATAGAAATATTTTATATGTTTTCTAAGTAATAACGTCCAATTCATTTTGAAGCAGTAAAACCCACCATTGGGTTGTGGAGATGCACATGTAGTGAACATGTAATAAATGTGTGTTGTTTATGTTAAATGAGTTGTGTCATCAGCATCATCAGCATCATCAGCATCATCATGACCGCCACTACCATCATTTTCTCCATCATCACTAAAAGGCAAATTGGAAACCAAATACTTTTGTGGTATGCCATATTTACAAAAACTGTTGTCCCATTAGGAGTCAGACAATAAATGTTTAACTTTCTCAGAAAGCAGAGTTTCAATGGACAAAGAATGGTAATTCCCAGGGACAATGTTTTGTGTCAAATCAAATGAGAATGATTAAGATAAATAAATCAAAAAGTAACATCTCTTAACTCATGGCCATTTATCGTCATCGTAATCTAGTATCCAAGAATCTTATAAAATTCCATTCTGTAAGAAATGTTATACTACAAAAAAGGGCCTACATGAGGAAGAACAGGAGGAAGAAACAAATCTCAGGGCAACACCACTCAATATTACACAGATTCACTGCTGCTGGTCAAAGCCACATTCCCTGACTCAGAACGACTGCACACAATTGATCTATATATAAAGCCAATCATCAGGTTGGTATTTTTCCTGTCTCTCAAAATCAGCTTTACAAACTGGCTGCACGGTATTATTTTTCAGACTGGGACACTGACACAAACAAAAAGCCAGTAATTTCCATAAGCATAAAAAATTAGGCATTTAACGGGATCCATTCATTATTTTCTTGATTCAGTTTCTAGAGTTGTAGTATTAGATCCAGTGACTCTCAAAATGGTCTTAGATTTTGTAACAAAACTTCTGCTTCTTGAGCCCAACCAATTAGCTAAATAATGGGTTTAAGTATCCTACTGCCAAGTCTCGCTTTCTTTTTAGATGGTTAGGTTCAGGTAGAGTCAATAAAACTGAAAACAGTAGAAAAGTTTAAAAAGAAAAATTGAATTAACAGACATACCATTAAAAGTGTTACCTTTGCTATCTGCAAGACTTGTTAGAGAAGAAAGATTGTTTGGGGAATGTTAAAGATAGGAGATGAAGCAAATTATAGAGAAATAAGATTTATATTTTGCTCTATGATCTTAACTTCAGCTGAGAAACATATGAATTTGTTTTTGAAAGTGTCATTATCTAATATTATTATGGTGCAATTCAAATTCTTCACTAGCAGCTCAACTTTCCTTGAAGCCAATAAAAGGAATATGTAGCATAAATACATGTCCTGTAATAGAGCTGCAGAACTGAGTATGTTTTTAAAAGATTTCACAACCTCAATCCAATTCCTTTTATCTTTAGTGGTAGCAATTTTTTAGGGCAATTACATGGCTACTATAGATAAAAAAAATCACAGAATGGCTAGATATTATTGTACATTCATATTACAAAACATATATATTACATTTTTTATAGGAGGATACTTTTTCATATGTGAGCTGTGGAGTAATTCAGAAAAATTTCAAAAATAAACCAACATGAAAAATATATTTTTCTAATTCACTAGAGGCCAACTAGGGTCAATTCATATGTTTCTTAGAATTTTTTATTTTTTAGCTTTAGCCGAGCAATTTGTAGGTCTAGGTTATCTAAGAGAGTGTGTAACACAAATTAACTCACTTTTATTTCACAAATTCTCCAATGAAGAAAGCTGTGGATTGAACTCTGCTAGAAAAAGAGCCAGAAAGAACTCAAACACACTATCAGACCAAAATACCATACATAGGACATACATGTATGCATGACACACTTTTGCAGGTTCAAAAACAGGACATGCATTGGAAACAGAAATGACAGTTGTGTCATGCAACTAACTCATCAGCATGCCCCCCGTGAAGATTTTGGTTTCTCATACATACAATGCTGGAAACAAAAAATACGTATATATCTGTTTACATCTGGGATTTTCTTTTAAAGACTCAATCATGAACTCAATGGAAAAGATTTTAATATAAGCAACTATGAAATACTTTTGCTATTACTCATACTATACTTCTTAAATTGCTGTAATTAGACATTGCATGTTTTAGTAGATTCAGTAGGCTGATCGGGTTTTCAACTTATTCTTCAGTTTTACTGATTTCCAGAACTGGCAATCCACACAAGGAGAAATCATCCCAACTACATCATTCACAGAACGTATTGTTAGTACTAACAGTGTAGAAAAACTCACAAGACAACTGATTTAGAAATCTTAGCACTTAGTGATGCTAAGTACTCTGTATTTCCATTACTCATTTCTTCCTACTTTTGATGGCGTTTTCTTAACATTAATGTCCTATTTCCTATTTGCTTTGTAGGATTTATTTGTTAATGTCTCTTGAAACTCATTTCTTCCATTCTCCATTCTAATATATATAAAATATTTAGCGAGTTTTATAAACACAGACATTAGAATAAACGTGGTTTTTGACCTAAAGTCTTAAGTCTCAAAAGCTTAAAATGGATTATTTCTGAGCTAATAATCAAAGAGATCAGAAGTCTTATAATTTCCCTGTGTGAGGGTCAATGCAAAATCATCCTCTATTCCTTCTCTATACATCATTCTGAATATTAAATGGAATTATGAAGCATTTAGTATCTGATATCTGGTTTGCTGCATTTTGAGTTTGAACTTGTGACAACCTCACAGATATGAGTACTAAGTAAGAAAAAAAACCCTTAAAATACCTTTCCCTGGAGCTGTGAAGCATTCCTTTAAATCCTCATAGAGATTCACCTACAACCCACTGAACAAGCACTAGACGCAGAAAGCTGGACTAGGTTTTAAGAGGAGTCATCGTAAGAAAGGTAATCAGAAGCAATAATTTTAAAAATACCTATTTTTTAAATAGAATATAGAATGGAGGAGAGGTGAAGTACAGTATAGGTCTGTTTTAGGTAGGAGAGGTGACATTTAAGAAAGCTTGGACTTCAGAGAAGATGAGCTGTGCAGGAGTTTGTATGGCTGGGACAGAGGTGACAAGTGAGGGAACAAATGAATCTCATTGGAGAATCTTAAAGTCCTTCATCAGGAGTTTCCACTTAAATAGAGAAATAAACACAGGTCACTGAACACTTAGATAAGAATAAAGAGGGAGTTATAGAACCTGGCACAATGCTTCTGATGATCAATAAGTGTTTTTTTTCAATAGATGCCTACAATTGGTCCTTGTTCAGAGTTTCAAAATCTCCTAACTAGTATTGCTTAACAGTTTTAAAGATCTTAATAAAATAGCTATAGAACTGCTATATAGACCAAAAGAAACAAAGAAAAGAAAGCAAATTTATATATCTTTGTTAGAAATTTTCATCATGTCAAACATATGCTTAGAAACTCCAATTCAAATCCAGGACATTGGACTATAGCCAGGACACTGGGGATCCCAATAGGATTTCCTATGGGGGATCTTTTATGCTTGCTCCTCTCCTCCTGACCCAGCTCGCTTCTCTACAAGCAATCCCATGCTCCTGGCTATTGATCACACCCACATGGAGGAGCCAGTATGGTCACCCTGGTCACCCTCCTCTCTTCCCCTCAGGTATGATGACTGCCTGAGGCCGGCTCTGCTACAAGTGGCAATCATTGTGCCTTCTCTGTGGCTCTGAGCCTTGGGCAAGCCATTTGCTTCTCTGGTGAAGAAGAGAGAAGTCTCATGAGAGTCGACACTAATGTGGGAGAGAAGAGGACACCGTTTTTCAGTTGCTGCAGCAGAATAAATCCAGCGCTATTTGGGACTCCAAAGGGGGATGGCATGAAGTAAGGCTGTGAATTAAAAATGTGTACTTTTTCTTCCAAAGTAAAGAATTGCTTCCAAAAAACTGGGTTAGCCAAAGGGATTTGAATCAAGAAAATGGCATGAAGATTTCAGGAAGAACTTTTTGTGATGAGGGTGAATTTGGCTGGAGAGATACTATGAGGATAAAGGAAAAGAAAAAGAAGAAGATGAGTAATACAGATTTTGAATATGTAACTGTTGTAGTGTAACCCAGCTGTTTTCTTCCCTATTCATGTTTAATAAATCACCAATGATCAGCCATCAGGCATTGTAACCTTTATAAATGAAATTTTTCTTATTAGAAAGACATTGTGCCTAAATATAAGTTTGAGCAGCTATGGAAATTGAAGGATTTTTGCAAGAATTGTTGAAGAGAAAACAATGTTGGGAACCACTTTGCCGGTGTTGACACATATTTCTGTGTAATTCAGAACTCAGCAGCTTCATCATAAAGTCTCTTGATACTAATTTGATCCCTCAAATCCTCAGTTTGATATTAGAGTACTTGATAAATATCCCTTTAATGTAAAAATGTAGCAGACTCTCTGTCATCAAATCATCCGAATAACTACAACCACTACCATATCGTTTCGATATCCAGTGATGTTTCCGGTTTGGGTGGTTGGGGGTACACAAGACCTCAGGCGTGCAGGTATTTGCACTTACGAAGTGTTGTCCTTCTTTGAAATAACAAAGAATCCCCAAACAAGAATAGTCTATCACCAAGTTTTGTTGACTTTACCTCCTGCAGGTAAACCTGCCAATTTCTCTCCGTCTCTACCTCCAACAATTCTAATCCAAACCTCCATCATCTTCCACCAGAATTTTTCAAATAGTCTCCTAATTGGTCTCCAGCATCCATGCTTACTCTTCCATGCTTTCTACAATGCAGCTACACAGCTATTTTCAAAAGGCAAGTTTGATTATGCCACTTCCTATTTACAGACTTTTCAATGGCTCCCCATTGCTCTTTGGGGGAAGACCACACATCTTAACAGGCCAACACTCCTTACACAGTCTGGGCATTCTCTTTCCACCAATATCATGCACCATGATCTTTCACACTCTCTTTACTTCCACATTCTCTAAGCTCCAGTACTTTTTCAATTTTTGGAGTACACCATGGTTTCTCTAGACACAGGGCCTTTGCATGTGCTGTTTTCTCTGCTGGAAATACTTCCTCTCTTCCTGGTTTTTGCCATCTTAACTCCTGTTCACACTTCAGACCTCATCTTCTATTTGATTTCCTTAGAGAATCCCTGTTCTCCTGACCAGAGGAAATTCTCCTGTATTTGCTCTTATAGCAACATGTACCTCTCTTTCATGGCACCTAAAACAGTTGTCATTTTACACTTCCTTCAGTGCTTATTTGATTCCTGAGTTCTGCACTGGATATAAGTTCTATTGTACCCTAAGGGTCTAGCACAGGACTTGGCTTATAGTCGGTTCTTGGTGAATACCAGCATTATTTAAGTACAGCAATAAAAAAATTTATAATTTATTCCTACACATGGATTAGCCAGCTAGGACATATTCCTTGCCTTGTATTGGGTGAAATAATGTGTTCTGAACTGGTGACTTCTAACATGATGGACTTCTATTTCTAAATATTCTCTGTAAACAAATCTCCTCACCTACCCTTCCATCTGGGCCTGTGCATATGCAGATATACATACGTACATTCCTTTACCATGCTAAGCTCTTCCAGTAGGTATTATTTGGTAGTATTTGTTGGAAAAGAAAAATTTCTTCCTCACTGAATGAAGTACAGATACTTACTACTTAGCAAATATTAGATACGAATATGTGTGCTCATTGTTTAATTTTTAAAAAGGACAGAAAAAATGCTCGTGGATAAGGGTGAACTTTTCAATAAGTTAAAACACTTCCAAATTTGAAGCTGGAATTCACTATTTTTATCTACAATCGAGGGAAAATGTCAATAATACTTTTCCAGCAGATGACATCCACCAACTTTAATCACGCATTATTTTAAGACAGCAGTACACACACTACTGAAAGAGAGTACTTGAATTTGCCTAAAAAAATTATGTCTACTCCTAAAATGTGTTACAGTCAGAACTCATGAGAGTAGCTCCCAGTACGTGAAAGCACACTGAATCTAACAAATAATCTCTGGCAAATTGTGGCAGAAAGTGCACCGGCAAGCATACCAGTGCAGGTGAAACCCGATATTTTTTAATGTCACCTCAGCAGTGCTGGAGTAATTGGCTCCTCTGTCCCCCTTGTCAATTTCTCACAGGAGCATAGTGTGCAAGGAAGTATAGACAGCCAGTGCTGGAAAACTGGTAACACCGATGTGGAAGCCCATCAAGATGATGAAAACTACTCACTTATCATTCAGCAAACAAATACCAGAAAGCAGAAACTCTGTTATTTCACCTCATTTGCTTTGTTATGGTACACCTGACAATGCAGTCAAAATAGAAGGGTCTGGATATCTCAATGTGGACTTCCAAATGTTCAATTCACTAATAAATGTATTCTGAATGGAGACTATACTCTACCTACAATATGACAGGTCTGAAATTGGAAAATGAAATTACAATATAAGATGAAAATATTTCCCTTATTTACAACAAGAGGTTCTGATCTGGAGCATAGAACAGGAAATTTGAATTCAAAGATACAGTACACAGGGACTAGCGATACCCAGGATACTCACAGAAACAAAGAATAGGCCAGATTTTCATACGCCACTTCTTTTTATTATTACCTCTGGGTTCAAAGAAGGCTCATGACATTTGAACAAACGAGAGCAAGAAAGCACTCCTACACTGTGGGGGAACTTACCGCATCCCTGTGTTCTCCTTCTTTAGGGGTAAGGACAACTGAGAGCAGGATGATTCCAAGATCATGGTCAGGATAGTGGGGATCTTTCAGTGTTAAGGTCACATCCGTGGGCCTGTGATATGAAATATTGAGATTTTGAACAGTCATTACATAAATAAGCCAAAATATATTTTATATCAACAATTTATTACTTTTAAGAAGAAAAGCAATTTTGTCTTCCTTTACTTTCCTGGTTCAGTTTTTGTTATTAAAAATCTCATCAGTGTATTAGGTTATCCAGTAAGTCATGGACCATTTGGTTATACTTGGACTCACTGTCTAAGTTTCAGTCCTTCCTGGGGTTCTAGAAAGGCCATGGGGTTGCTGGAAAGGCCAAGAAACTACAAGAGTATTAGAAAACTCCAAGTCCCTTCTCTGTGATCTCTAAACACACAGAAAGCAATAGCAGCTATTTTTTACAAATTTGAGTCCAACATACAAATGATGATCATTTACTGACTACTACCTTCCTTTTAGCTCTTTAAGATTTTTTTAACCAGGAGCATAATTTAAAGTAAGCAGATGAGTGAGAGAAGAGGAAAATATAAAATATAGTTTCCCTGATATACATTATGGATATACTTTAAAAGCAATGTATAATTATCTAAAAGAACTTCCAACATTTAAAATAATGCTTCTATCTTTTGGCTGTTTAAACCTATGCCTAAATAACTTTTAGATTTAGAAACACAAGAAAATCAATACTTAGAAGAGTTGATTAATACTTAGAAAGATTTAGAATTAGATAAGCATCTCTGAGGAAGAGATTATGAATTAATATTACCCACAATCATTTCGAGAAAATATTACAAATCACACATTCAATTGACAATGTGTAGCTAATATCTTGTGTCCATATTTCAATTAATAGTGAACAAATAGGGGTTCATATCCTCCATAAACCTAAGGGACTGTGGAATATTCGGCACCAAACTGGAATCTTGAAATGTTGGCAAATTGGGAACGTTCCCTTGCTTGTTCAGTCACTTAATCATTTTATTCACAAAACATGTATTAAACACATATGAAATGCCACATACTGTGTTAGGCTCCGGGTAAAACCCGGAATTCAAGACCAAAGATAAGATCCTTTGCTTCATGGAGCTTAACTTTTGGTAAACAATACTGTTGGAGTCCAATACTGGGGAGAAGGGTTGATGGAGAAAACTGGGTCCAAATCCTGGCTACACATCAGAACCAACTGGGAAGCTTTTAAAAAACGCTTAATCCTGAACTCTACTCACGACAACTGTGGTTCTGTAGATGAGGGATGGGGTCTGGAAATCCAGATATTATAAATCTCCCCAAACGATTTTCCCATACATCCAAGATTGAGAGCCATAGATACTTTTCAGTGCTAAGATTTTGCGATAGTAGGAAACTTTTTCACATGATGCTTAATTTACAAAGTCAAGGAATGAGGCTATGAAAAATATGAAGTTTTCTGATATCAGGGCATTAAAGTGAAATATAAGTAACCTATCATACTGATAATAAGTGTAAGTTATAATAGTTGTGATGCAAATCGCTCCAATATCAATTTAGTTATAACTAATTATTATGGTTTGATAGTAAGATCTTGTTCCTTTTATTTTAATAAATGCATATTAAGCATATGTTTTTATATAGGGCTGAAATTTGATTTGGTTCATTTTCCCATAATGATTACATATAAAAATTAACAGGAAAAATTTATTAAATTTTTATAATGATAACACGATAAAGATTTAGGAACATTTGCAATTGCTTTATGACTCTTATCTATTATTTTCTTTCAAAGCAATACCTTAGTGCATCATATAGTAGCATAAGTATTCATGTGGCTACTATTATTATCCATCTGTCTACACCCAGAGACTACTGATTTATATACAGAATGTAATGGAATTCACAAATATATGATTTTTAAAAGTAGTAATTTGATGTTTACTTGGTTTTAAGGGGAGGGAACAGTTTGCTAAATACATAAAATAAGTAATGTGGCAAAATAAACACCAAATGCTTATATATAATCTCTATTTTCTTAATTCTGCCATATTTTTCCATTTAAAATTATTTTTCACTAACGATTTAATAGAGAACAAGAGAAATTTATACTCTGTGATTAAGTCCAGTAATGCGCATATCCCTATGCAGAAGTCTGCAGGGAAAATAACTGTGGCCTTTATAGACCAGCAGAGCCCATTCTAGTCAGAGCTCAGTTTTCATGGTAAAGAACAACATAAACACCATCTAGGACACTCCCTTCAGCCGTGGTGAGGTGGGGAGCCAGCAACACCTACGTCCTTAGGTCAGGCCTGTGCTGGGCTCTAGGTTGGAATGGAGGACACGTGGGAAGTATAGAAAAGGCTGCTTTTTTGTCTAGTCTGGGGCAAAATTGACCATTGGAAGACCAGTAAGCTGCCACTGTGCTCAAACAGCCGACTCTAACACATAAGGGGCTTCTACCATTTATATTTCATTACAGTTAAAATATAACGTAGTGATCTGGCCACTTACTCTGCTTTCCTGCTTTCCACTATTCCTGACACATGATTTAACATGATCGTCTAAAATATCTTCTCCTTAAAACCATCAAAGAAGATCTCACAGCCTCCTTTGCAGCCCATTCTAGCACTACTTGACCTTTTAAAACCTATTTTTTTTCTTTTGTAGTATTAATCAGTTCTTAGCTCCTATGTTGAAATACATTAAAAAATATATAAGCCCATAATTAAGTGCAAGGAATGATTAATGTTAGTAATAATAATATAACTTGACAACGAGTCAAGCAATGATAAGCTGATGTAACTACTAATATAAGCAATCTGCCTCCACTCTCGGGGCACTCCTTGATAACCTAGGATTACTGATGATGGCAAAATTAGAGTCTACTTTGGCTCAAGTGACAAGAGAGTTGCTATTTCTGAAGCAAAGTGCACATGTTTTCTCTCCTATGTGATGGCCTGATTCTTAAATTAATAATATAATTAACATATAAAACCCTGTTTATGCCACACTACAACCATACTAGCAATGTGAGAGCAAGGAATGTCTTATGTCTAGATTTCTGGTGCTTACCACAGTGCTGGGGACAAAGTAGGTGCCCAAGAATTTAATAGTTCTTGTTGAACAAGATAGGGAAGAGATGTTATTATTTCCACTGGGTAGGAAAGATGTACGTGAGAAAGTCTGGCTAGCATGAAGGCTCACAACTACAAATGACAGAAAAGTGACTAGAACTCAGATCTGCTGATGTTTTCTATCATACAGGCCCAGCTTCATAACAAGGTGTAATGACATTGCAATAGTTCAAAAGTCACCTGTTTAACTCCAATTGTGTGAGATCCAGAAAGGCTGAGCCCATAAAGTCATCCTGTAGTCCGAAATCATAGTCAAACACCTAAAAGGCCAAAGAGACAGGATGTTATTATAAGCAATTCCAATATAAGGTATAAATGAAAACATCTTGATTATAAAATATTGGTTGTCTATGTCACCCAAAACAATGAAATTTCCTAATATTTATTTTTAAAAATTTATTTGTTTTTGTGTTTGAGAATAGTAAGTTCTCACAAAACATTAAATTGAAATTATGTCTAATCTTTTACTTACAATTATTGGTTTATATGGAATAGAAGTTTAAAGAAGATGAATAACAAAACCAAATAAAATATAGTGAATCATCAAAAATGTGCAAACCACAGGTTTAGAATATTTTCCCTATATTATGAAAGGGCTATTAGCTTTATTGGAAGGCAAAAGGAGTTGGCATAAAATTCAACAAATACGTCTTCCATATTGGGCTATAGGTGATGAGAATATGACTCCAATTTCTTCATATTTCTCAGTTCACTGAAGATGAATTCTCTGATATTATAGGACAATGCCATTTTAAACATATGAATAAGTAAACATTGAGATATTATGATTAAAGTACTTTGTACAGTTATATTAAGGTTAAATTTAAGTTTTTATTGTCACAAGCAATGACTAGGAGACAATATTAATATGATTAATGACAACAATACAGAAAAAAAAGAAAAGAGAAAACATATTTCTTTCTTCTGTCGAAACTATTAATCTGGTATCTTCTCTGTGCCCTTCATGCTTCTTATTCATACTACAGTGAATGAGACAGGCAATGTCCTTGACTTCTTGGCCTCTATGTTCAAGGGCTGAGACAATCAATAAAAACCCTGATGGATATATACAGATCAGTGATGAGAGCTATGGAGACAAAAGTCTAAGAGGGTGTGTGGAGAGCTGCTGTTTTAGATAGGGAGTCCAGGAAGGCCTCTCGGAGGAAGTGTGTTTGTGTAGAGACCTCAATGATGAGTAAAATTAAACCACACTAGAATGAGAACAGTGCTCCAGGAGGCGGAAACAACAAGCGATTAGCATGCTCAAGGATCATCAAGAAGCCAGTGAGGTTGAAGCAGACTGAGAAAGATGGAACACGGAAGGAGGCTGGAGAGATAGCTCAGAGCTAGACCAGTTAGGGCCATTTCCAAAACACTCTCAGTAAATGGAGGTTGACTAACTTCCATTCATTTGTTAATTTTCTTACTCATTCATCCCCTAAGCTAATATTGATTAAATATTTATTATGTGACAGACAATGTGCTAGGCATTGAGAAAACAGTGGTGAGTAAACTGACATTGTCAACGCTTACAGTTTAGTGAGGGAGACAGATGTTAAACAAGCAAATGCCCAGGTGATATGTAAGTACAAAATTGATACGTGTTTAAAGAAAAGAACAGGGTATGAAAAGAAAAAATTACAGTGCAGATTAAGGGAAAGCTTTTAAGATTGAAAAAAAATGCTACCAGATGCAGTTTAGAGCGGTGCTCCCTGAGCTTTTCAAATAGAAAATCTCTATATTGTGCAGTGGAATAAATGAGCATAAACAGGGAAGTCTGCTCTTGAATGGACGACCCAGGCCATTGGACTCTCCAGGATGTGAGATTCTGTCAGGCTGACAGAATCCATAGTCCAGCACTCCTGTGTCCAATTCTTGGTACAACAGTCAGAAAACTTGAAGCAGACAGATCAGTGTGTACAGCAGCCCTGAATCAGTTCCTGTTTTTCCTCTCGTACAGGTGTACTTCAATTGAAACAAACTTAATACGTAAAAAAAAAATTGATATTTAAACAGAAAGAGAAATACTTTGCGTTACAAAAGGATTGTTAAATTGGAAGAGTCACAGGGCATTTATTTAAGTAGTAAGCTCCCCTTAATGCCTTTTAAATTATTCAATTTACAGTCATTTGATTTACATACAACCTTTCAGGGGTACATTTGTTGTAGAAAGCGCAGCACTCCTGCAATAAATATTCTCCTTGATCAATTACACTTCTGAGCTTTAGACATCAGCTCAGCGGCATATCACAGGAATATATTGCACATCTTATGCAACTGACACCTCGGCATTTGCAAGAGGCTGCAGTAGTGTATTTTGCAATACAAAATTACACTAAAAACTAGAGGAATTTCTCTTGAGCAATCTTTTCTTATTGCATTGCCCTAAGGCTTAAAATCTTAGGGAGACTATAGTGACATATAACCAATGAGAATACCTGGGGTCCATCCACACATGTGAAGTGGAGAGCTGTGAATCCAGAGAACTGACTAGTGTAGACAGCCCGAGTGGGCTATTCAACATTTGAACTCCCTTTACTATCATGATGAGAGTCTTTCCTACTGCCCCAATGCTAGACATTTGCTTTAGTTCTCAATTCCTATTAATCAGCAAAGGCATAAACATGGGAAAGAATGCAAACACCAGAATCATTCACTAATGAAGTTATTAGCTATGCTACTTTGTTCCAAACTCTATAAACTATTGTCAGAGGGAGTATTGCTCTAGATGGAGCTTCAGAAATATGGAGCATAGAAAAGAGATAAAATAAGAAAAGGTACTCCCACCACAGTATCAAGTGCAGTTAACAATGATTAATGTTTAGTCAATGTTTGCTATACATTAGGCACTATGTTAAACACATTATATAGATTTTTAAATTTCATTCTTACACAACTAAGTGAACAAGGTGGTGGTGTTTCATTTTTCAGATAAGGAATCCAAAGCTTGAAAAGTTTATGTTACTTTCCCCCAAATCCCAGAGCTAGGAAGAGTTAAATTCAAATCTTGTTGTATTGCATTTCAGATGCAAAGCACATTTAAATTTAACAAATATAACTTGGGCACTCACTCTGGGTGAATCACTGGGAATTCAAATGTGAACAATTTAAATGGGATCCTTGCTTTCATGGATCCTCCACTCCATGAGTTGGAAACATTAGGCAACATTAGGTAGAAGTTTCTTGGGGCTCCATAACACGTCTCTTCATCCTCAAGTGGGTTTAGAATATCAAGTGTTTTATTCTAATCAACGAATTTACTTAGCATCTTGATTCAATTGTCTACCGAGAAAAATTGCCTTAGGGAGTGCATCAGTTAAAGTGCTTTTGGATACAAGTAACAGAAAACCTAACTCACACTGGCTTCCACAAGAATGAGAATTTGTTAGTTCAAATGACTGAAATGTCCATAGGTAATTATGACTTCAGGGGAGTTTTGATTTGGCAGTTCATATGAGTCATATATTTATTCATTCATTTATTTGAAAAATATGTGGTAAGCACCTACAATGTGCCAAGTACTCACTGGAAATATAGCAGTGAACAAATCAAAGTCTGATTTCTTGGGGCTTACATCTAGGGGAGATGCAGACAATAAATAAACATGCGCCAGGTAGTGATAAGTGTCACTAAGAAAAATATCTCAGGGTATAGGAGGAAGAGGAACTGCTATTTATATAAGATGTTCAGGAGGACAGTGAGAAAGGCATCTGAGTGAAGCAAGCAGGCGTAATGAGAATAGGAAGGGAAAAGCTACCCAGGAAACTGGCCAGAGGCTGGTGTGACTGGAAAGAAGTGAGCAAGAGAAGAGAGCTGGGATATTAGTTCAGGCCTAGATCATGGAGCCCCCCCATCCTATGACTTTGGGTTTCATACCAAGTATGGTGGGAAGTCACTGGAAGATTTTATGCATGTGAGTGGCATAATCTAATTTATGTCTTAAATTGTTCACACTAAAACTACTTGGTTAATTACATTTTATATTGAGAAAAATAATGTAGGAAAGTAGACCAGTGGTCCTGGAAAGAGTTGATGGAGACTTTGGATTAGATGTTGAGGTGGTGAGATGTGGTCAAAATTCGGATATACTCTGATGGTAGAGCTGACAGAAATTACTAAAAGCTCAGACATTAAGTATGAGAAAAGATAGGAACGAAGGATGTGCAGGAAAGAGTGAACACAGCAGACTGGATCTTGCCATCTTTAGATAGGTCTGCTTACAGGACTGGCTCTTGGTTGGCATCCAGGAACTTAACTTTTGAAACATTCCCATTGTTAAGGCTATTTTGCTCATCTGGTGCATTCAACACCTGCTTTCCTTCTGGGAGTCTAGCATTATGATAGTTGTAGCTGGTCATTTTGCCTAAGTGACCAGCTCCCACTAAAAACCTTGGACTCTGAGTTTCACGTGGGCTTTGTTGGGCAGAAACACTGCACACATGTTGCTTTATTTCACTGCCAGAGAATGAAAAGTGGGCTGTGTGACCTCTCCCAGCGGGAGGGATAGGACATAGGAAGCCTGTGCATGGATTTCTCTGAACTCTGCCTGAAGTGTCTTTTCCCTTGCTGTAATAAACTATAACCATGGGTCCAAATGCCTCCAAATACAGTCTTTCTAGTCAATCACCAAATGTGTCAGTGGTTTTGGGATTCCAACTCAAATGATGACTCCTAGGTTTTTCTCCTGAAGAATTGGTGACTGGAGGTACCATTTTCTGAGTTGGGGAATGTGGGAAGAAGCAGGTTCGAATGAAGGAGAGGTGGTGAATTAAGAGTTACTATAAATCTGACCTTAACATGTTGAGTTTGTGATACCATTAGACATCTAAACGGAGAAGCTGAACTAGTGGTTGAGTATAGGTTGTTTGGGGAAACAGTCTGGGCTGAAGATATACACTCAAGAATTATCTGGAAATAGATTGTATTCAAAGCCACAAACATGAATGAGATCATCTGGAGATGAAGCAAATATAGAGACGAAATCTAAGAACTAAGAGCACTGAGGTACTCCAACATTTAGAAGTCTAGGAGAAGGATCCAGAGAAAAGAGGAAACAGCTAGTGAGGGAGTAGAAAAACCAGGAGAGTGGTATCTTGGAAATAAACTAAAGAAAGTGTTTGAAGATGGAGGGAGAAATCAACTGTATCAAAAATAAGTGATACAGCCTGAATTCCATTTCTATCTCTCCAGTTCTCATTAGAGCTTCCTAAGTGGTAATACCTCAACAGGCTAACTCTCCATATGATCCTAACTGCCTGCCAGGAGCTCCAGGGTGGCATGTTCCCTCATTCACATCCAGTGGGGGAGAGTGAGCTTCATTCTCAGTACAAGTCCTGAATTTACTCTGGATGGGCCAGCTCATGTCACATGCCTATTCTTGACAGGGATATGGAATTGGCTGAATGGTTAGTCTAGATTGTGTGCTTATTTTTAAAGACAGTGATAATGTCAGCTTTCATGGAACCATATGGATCTCCAAAGAGAAAATTGGAGCCCATCAAAAAGGTAAAATAAGGGATTTATTCTGGGAAAACCCCAACGAAGATCCCCAACAGAGAACTGAATCTAAGGTTCCTTATGATGGCTCCAAGTGCCATCATCACTTGCCTCACTAGAGTTGGGGCTACTTGACACCCACCTATAGTTAGTCCTGGTCTTAGCTTTAGGACAACTTCTGATATGAGTTAGGAAAGATTTTCAGAATTTCTAATTCAATGCTCTGGGTCTCAGCATCAAGTCATCCTCACCAAATATCTTGCAACTTATGGAAAGACATCCTTGAAGCTGGTCTATGTGTTAGTTCTAGAATCTCACTAAGGCCCTGCTTTGACCACCCATTTGGACATACCCATAAATCTGTGTTAGGCACCCCTTCCCCTGATGCTGACTGATTTCATGGAGAACCATCTCTTATCTGATGTTATTCACACTTAACACTTCTCTTATTGCCTCCATTAGGTAGCTGAGCAATATGCCTGTAACCCAGGAAATGTGTACCTGTGCTAAGTGGAAAGGCCCCCTTTATTTATTCAACCTCTACCTTAACTTTGTTCTAAACTTTATCTTTTTATCTATTTCCATATTTCCTGCATCTCTGGAACTTGCTTTGATGCCTTGTCATTTACCTTTCCTGATCTGCACCGTCTGCAAACTGCAAATAGCCCTGTCTCCTCCATGGGGTACCCTACTCTGATCTTGCCAAGCCCTTGGGATCGGGATAAGTTGGCCCTTCCATGTCTGCCCTTTACTATTACAGTTCACTGTCTGTGTTGAACTGTGTTCTGAGTTATGACAGCGAGTATCTAATTGGCACTTATTCAATAACAGTAAAAACTCCTTGGGATTTTCTATTATGTTCACTGCATGGCAATGATTGAATTAGTGACAATATATTTACAAGGCTTCATTTTTCCACTTCCCGCAGAATATATAGCAGTGTATCCAATTTCAAAATGACTTGAAGACATTTTAAGATTGGTTTACTAATAATATTTTTAACCAAATTAAAGCCTCTTTAAAGGTCTTACTCATCCCATGAGATCATATAATATGACCCAAAATATAAGATCCTTCTCAGCGAATGTGTCCATGACTCATTTTCATACTAAGGCAGCTTCAAAATAACCATTTCATTGTAAACGAATAATTAAACTCTAAGTCACAGAAGTGGCACTGTAAAACAAACAAGACCTAAGCGCTGCCATTGCAATTAGTCATCTTTAGTGGAAAACAGAAGCTATGTTGCTTAATTACTGGGTGGACTTAAGCAAACCCTTAATCTCTCTGAGGCCCATTCACCTGCAAAATGGGGATGAGAACAGTTACTTGCAGGGCTATTGTGAGGATGAGATGAGATAACTAGGCCTGGCACCTAGCACAGTGCTCCAGAAATGGTAGCTGTTATGATGCTGAAGATGTGACTGCAGATTTCATCTTCCCAAGACTCAATAACCTCACACGTTCTTTGCCCATAAACCAAAAGCAAGTCCAATGACCCTTTTTCGTTTTGCTACTGATTTTTTTTTCCGTCTAAAATAGTTGAGATTCTTGATTCATGCATTTAGGAAGTGTTTTTGAACCATGCAAGAAAAAACATCTGAGATAATACAAACATCTAACTTTAGAATAATTTCGTTTGGGTGCTCTGTGATTTACGGCTGCAAACATATTTTCATTCCAATTATTCAGTTGTTTGCATTTAAATGTCTAGAAAAGTGGCCCCCTACTCACTCAGTGAATCAGAATAAACTACTGTGTATAAAAATATATCTCAGAGGTCCTGAATCAGAATCTTTCTGGGGGAGACTTGGACATCTAGATTCTTTAAAGCTTTACAGATAATCCTGATGTACAGCCTGGGTTGAGGATCATTGGTGTATGACATTCATTGAGGGCCCTAAGAACCTACTGAGAAATAATTTTGGATAAGACAGTAACACGGTCTTTAACTTGAACAGAGCTTGAAGTACCTTTGCAATTTTAAATCTTAAGCTTGCATAGATATGTGTTATTTAAGTAACTGTCAATTTTGTTAAAATGATCATCTTAGAAACAGGAACATGGCCCTGAACTGCAATGTTTTCCCCGTTATCAAAATCTTTCTATTATTCAGAAGAGCATTCCAATTTAATATCCAGATTTTCTGATCATGACTGGGCCAAACAAGCCCTTTATACGAGTTCTGTCTCTTTCACTGTCACTCTGGGTGTTCACTGTGTACCTCGGATAAGAGTGGCAGCGAAATGATGATGGAGAATTTTAATTCAATCCAACAGAAATGGATGTTGAATTTATCCTATTATTTAGGACGTGTGCCAGAGCACCCCTGTGGATACAGGTTCCTGTGGCTCTTGTCTCAGTTAAAAGTACTGCATTTTAACTCCCAGCTTCTACTGCAACCTTATTATAAATATTTTTCCAGTCCATTCCTCCAGCCTTGTTTTCACCTGCCCTTACTGCAAAGTCATTCAGAGCTGAAGGAATATTCTCTTTTCATTAGAGAAAGTGTATTCTTATGTATTTTGTGTATAGCATTTAAAAATGATAGTTCCAAGGCTTTTTGAAAAAATTTTTTTTTCCTAGAAATGGTACAGGCACTGCAACTTTAATCTGATTTTCTAACCTTGCCTTAGAACTGAATTTGCTTCCCTGGGTAATCTTTACCTTGATACCAATCAGATAACAGGGTACAAAGTGACTTCTTTTTCCTTTCACTAGACATGAGAGCGTTGTACACATTTTCTAACCATCTAGTTCATGGATACATTTCCATTTTACCCATCACTACAGAATTGGTTAGTCCCCAAGAAATCTTTCAGGCAAAACTTTGGGAAACTTATCAACTACATACTTAGGAGATTCTCTTTTCATTGATCTCATAAATTATCCTGCTATGATTTTGTTTTCTTTCTGCTTTTTATCCTCAAATCCCCCCAGTACATAGTTGTATATTTTGGTTGTGGGTCCTTCTAGTTGTGGCATGTGGGATGCTGCCTCAGCATGGCCTGACAAGTGATGCCATGTCTGTGCCCAGGATCTGAACCAGCGAAATCCTGGGCCACCATGGTGGGGTGCGCGAAATTGAGCTCTTGGCCACAGGGCTGGCTCCCCTGCTATGATTTTAATAACACCTTGATTATTTTTTTCCTTTCTGTGGAGAAGATAAACAACTGGAAGCAATACAAATGAAGAGTTGAGGAGAAGGAGGTTGCCCAGAGATGGATGAAAGAGGGATTATACGAGATTTTTGACTCATGTGCCAGTTGTGACAACTTAGAGAAAAGGATGGGGCATGTGATGTTGTGGTGATGATATCAACCCTGATATCAGTTTCCCCACATTAAACCCAGCATATATGGGGTTAAAACCAAAACACTCATTCCCTACTTACTCTCTGGCTTCCTGGCTCCAGAATCCACTATCCTCCATGGAGACAGACACCGTCAGGGACAAGTACCTGGATCATCTCCTCCCCGCAAAGAGATAAAGGCCACTGGGAAAGCTGCTGACCAGCAAGGTCACGGGCTCCCTCCTCTCTGCAAGTGTCTCAAGGCCAAAGACAGGCTGGTGGGAAAGCTCTGACCAGCAAGGCCATATGCTCCCCCTCCCCTACCTAAAACCCCAAATAAAAACCCTTTTTTTTAGCTTTTCGGGGAGTTTGGGATTTCAGCGTTAGCTGCCCTCTCTCCTTGCTCAGCGCTGTGCAAAAATAAAATTCCTGCTTTCTTCTACCACACCCGGTGTCAGAGATTGGCTTGCTGTGCAATGGGTGAGCGAACTCACTTCAGGTTCGGTAAAAGTGAAACTAGAAAAAGATTTGGTCACTGAATGGAGAGTCAGACATAGGAGCCAAAAAAGAACACAAGTATCTAGAGATGTGAATTAAAGGGAAGTCAGGCATGAAAATAAAACAAGAAATTAGGATTGTAACCCTCTCCTTAAATTCTTCTTCTTCTCTTAACACTACATCAAATGAGAGAAAAGACTCCTTTTTTTCATTTTTGAATTTTATGTTATATTATATTATATTATATTATACTATATTATATTATAGAGACAGGAATTTTTCTCCCCCTATTACCTTTACCCTCCTCATCTTCCAAGTAAAGCATTTTGTTTACAACCAGGAAAGGTAGATCCCTATAGAATTCTTAAACAGAAAAGCTTGGTTCTCTGTAAATTTTTCTTCTTGCTAGATTATACGGAGACTTGTTTTTACATGTTCCCAAACTGCACTAAATCAGTTAACGGCAGCAGGTGGGAGGAGATGGACTTCGTAATCCTAAACGATGGGCAAAAGTACTGTCCTGAAGAAAAACCCTCCTCCAGCTCTCCCTCCCCTCCAGCTCATATCTGTGACATCATCAACAGATCAGAGCTGTGCATAGCAGAATATAGCTGTGGTGAAAAATCTCGCCAGAGAATCACAATAAAAAAACATTGAACAGGGATTTTTACCTCAGATTGCATTAGGAAAAAACAAATAAATGGCTCACCTTTATATACAATGGCTCCCTAAGATGCTCAACAAGAATGCAAGCTTTCTCTTCCCACACAGGATTGAGGTTCTTGTGTATTATTTTACTTCTAAAAACTTCTTTTCTTCCAATTTTAAACTTCACGTATGGATCACTTGTCCCTGTTAAAGAGATACAGATGGATCCGTGTTAATCACATCTTTCTAGGAAGCAAGAGAATAGCTCATCTAAATATCAGAAAATATTTAAAGGAATAAAAGTTAAATGAAGCTTATCACATGGGAAAATAAGGGTGGAGTGTTTTTTCCGAAAATATTTCTTAAATACTGAAGTGACAATAAATTATTATCTTCTGATCTCAATACTTTTACCTTGTTCTAGTATTTTAAAAACTCTATTGCATGCTGCATATGTAAATTTAATTCATGTTTTAAATCCTAGAGATTAATCTGACATTTCTCTTGGTATCATTTGGTCAACTATACAAAGAGCGATCAATGATCTTGGCTGATTTAACTAATTTTAGACATACATGCTGCTAAAACTTTATACTAGTTTAATGAGCTTAGGGAAAGGTGAGTCTCAAATTGAGCTTCAGTTTCATCCTTGGTCCCATATTCTCTCTTGCTCAGAAGTTTCCATTTTAGAATGTTAGGACGGGATGGAGGTCTCAAAGGAAGGCATAAGGGGAAAGCGGAACAATGTTTATGAAATAATCTGGACACTTCACCTTAACATATTATCCCAAGCTCCCTATGATGATAAAGAAAATCAGAGGTCTCAAGTTGCTCATGGATGCATAGCTAGCAGGAGATGGAGTCAGCATTCCAACTGAGGCTGTCTGACTTCAATGCCTGTGTTTTTTCTCTATACCTGCAAGAGGGAAGAGCCTTTGCATACTCACATATATATGTTACACCATTTCTCATGAATGAGACCAACCTTCATCTAAGGAGTCAATGCTGTTATCAAGGATTCCTAGAAAAGGCGAATCAGGGATGTCCTCAAGTAAATCATTCCAGTGTTTGACAATCTTCATCCTCAGGAAATAATTCTTTATACAAGGCTTGACTCCCTTGTAATAAAATTTTGTTTAATTCTTTCTGTTTTGTCCAAACGGAAGCTATAGTTGATAACTATGGTCCACATGATTTAAAGAAAAGTATAAGAAGCTCTTTGAACACTGTCAAGCACCATATAAATGTTAGGCATTACAAGGAGGCCGATATCCTTAAACTCCCTGTCTATATCCTTCCTCAGTGCTCCACTCACCACAGTGACACACAAACATCTACGCTAAACATAAGAATTGCCTTATAGGATTTGGCCTTTCTTCTTCAATCATTCGAGCTCTCTCAAAATTTTCCACATTCCCCAAATACATATACCTTGGGGTTCTTTTGTTTTTTGTTTGTTTGTTTGTTTGTTTTTGCTGAGGAAGATTGGTTCTGAGCTAACATTTGTGCCAATCTTCCTCTATTTTGTATGTGGGTCACCGACAGAGCGTGGCTTGATGAGCGGTGTGTAGGTCTGCACCTGGGATCCAAACCCACAAACCCCAGGCCACCAAAGCAGAGCATGCGAATTTAACTGCTAGGCCATGGGGCCAGCCCCAAATATACCTTGTTTTTTGTATGTCTGGACCTAGGTATAACAAAATAATGATCCCAATTTCCCATTGAAAAACTCCCATTTAGACAGTTTAACTTTATCATAATGGTACAAACTTTAAAAAATATTTATAAATGTAAATTCAGGCCATTACATGGTAATCAGTTACAATTCATTCTTTAGGGGAGTCAATGCAACCAAAGTGTTTAATGGCTAAAATGGCTATTTTTAACACAACAGCTCTCAACTATGGGCTGAGGACCCTGAAGATTGGGAGTATTGCAGCACATATTTTAGGGATATTAAAATGCATGTACTCATTTGAATTTTCTCAATCGTGCCCTAGATCCAGTTACTGTCTTTGATTTTGAAAATCATCTATGCAACTATCACCACCTAATAAAATATAATAAGTTCCATAATATCAGAGCCATCTGGGTCTCTGATTTTTTAAATCTCCAGCACTTAGTACAAAATCACACCTACTGTTGGTCTTCAATAAGCATTTGGTGAATAACTTAATGCCTTAATGACTTGATGTGGGTGGTAGACCTCTCTTTCTGCTGATTTTTGTCACCTCTACTTGGATATCTAATTGACGTCCTAATGGTAACAATGTCCAAAACATAAGTCTTGATCCTCTCTCCTGCTAAGCCTGCTCCTTCCTCAGGAGGCTCCATTATTTGATGGTTGCTCAAGCAAGACACTTGGAAATTCTTCTCGATACCTCCTTCTCCATGCTTCGCACCAAGGACACCACCAAACCCAATTAATTCTCCTCCAGAATGCACCTTGGATCTATCTTCTCTGTCTCCACTCTAGTTAAGCCACCATGAATTCTGTGCTATACTACAATAACAGCCTCCGGACTGGGCTCTCCACATCTTCTGTGTCCCCTCCATCAATTCTCTATAGGGCAGCCAGACTGATCTTTTCAAAATGCAAATTTAATCTTCCCTCTTCTTTGCTTAACACATTTTAACAGCTTTTAACTACATCTACAATGAAATCCAAAATCTAAAACATGGTATATAGGATTTGCCATTTCTCCAACTTCACTTTTGGCCCCTTACAATGTTCCAGCTATACTGTTACTGGAAGTTATTTTCTGTTTTCAGTCTTTGCGTATTCTAGCTAGGGTCTCTGCATGAAAAGCCTCTCCCTCCCACTCTCTTCCCTCCTTTGCCTGGCTGACATCTCATTACCCTCCAAGTCTTAGTTTAAATATAATTTGCTCAGGAATGTCTTTCTCAACCTCCCAGTCTGAAGTAGGTCTCCTTGTTATTTTCTCTTGGCATCTTCTCTTTTGCTTAGCAGTACTAATCATTATGTTACTTATAAGTTATTTGTATGTCTACTTGTTAATTGTGTGAATTTTTCCACTGGCTATGACCCCCATTAGGGCCAAGACTCTGCCCCAACACACGGCACAGTGTCTGGGGTAGGGTAGGGACTCAAGACGTATTTGCTAAATGGGTAAGTCAATGAATGACTATAGAGTTTACCGTGTACAGAGTACTATTAAAAACATCCTCTGAGAAGTTAGTAAAACCATACGTTAGCAACGTATATTGCAGGTAAGAAACAATCTGAGATTCAGTGTGACTTGCCCCAAATCACACAACAAATAAGCCAGTAACAGGATGGCAGGCAAACTTAGACTTTTAGACTCCAGGTGCAATGTTCCTTCTATTCACCTTTTCAGGAAATCTGAACACCCGTATTTTCCTCTAAAATGCCATCATAGAACTACGATGTTAAGATGTTGAATCATCATTTAGATACCATAAATAACACTAATATTGACAAATAACTTATTCTGGTCTATAAAACTCTCACACTTATTTCTTGTCTAATCACCCTGTGTCTCTGTGTGTCTACTATTGTCTCCATTTTACAGATGAGGAAACTAGGAAAAGTTAATTAGCTTGTTCCAGGTCAAACTAGAACTCAAATCTGGAGACCAGTCTAGTTAGTGTTTTTTCTGTCACATTCATCACAAAACATTCCCTCATTTCACGGTGTAACAATTCTCTATTTCCTCAGTGCAAAAAAAGTATGAATAACTCTTTTTTTTTTTTTATGAGGCAGATTAGCTCTGAGCTAACATCTGCTGCCAACCCTCCTCTTTTTGCTGAGGAAGACTGGCCCTGAGCTAACATCCGTGCCCATCTTCCTCTACTTTATATGTGGGACAACTGCCACAGCATGGCTTGCCAAGCAGTACCATGTCTGCACCTGGGATCTGAACCGAGGAACCCTGGGCCACCGAAGCGGAACGTGCACGCTTAGCTGCTCGCCACCAGGTGGGCCCCTGAATAACTCTTTAACAGGAAAAGTGATTTCAAGAAACTTGGCCTCGCATTTCTAAATAGTTATTGATATTAGTATCTCACTTCATTTAGTTTAGCTGCTATGTGAAAAGACTGACAACTTCTGGTAACTTAGCACAGAAGCCTGTACACTCAAAAGTAAATCTTTTTGAGAAGCAATCTTTCTTGCTTCTCCCCAGAAACGTTCTCTTCAATTGCTGTGTAGGTTAACTGTCAGAATCTCCTTAGAGTTGAGAACAATGGTTCCTAGAATCCTGGGGGGGGGTCCACAGTCTTGACGTAGAACTTAAACTACAAAAAGGAATCCAGATTGCTCTAGCGAACATTTACTGAACGCTCGCTACATCAGATACAACATACCACCTAGCCAGCCGATGAGAGGATGAGTTCCAGTGTTATCTTGAGTTTAGAGTTGAAGAAATTGCAGCATGGAACAGGTAAGCAATTTCCCCAGAGCCACACAGTGAGGATGCTGGGACTTGAACTTAATTGCCACTCCAGGCCACCTCCAAACACAACATTTTTCATGCTTGGTGTCCTATCCATGATGCAACTTGAGGCAATAAATATCCAATGGCCTGAGGAAATAACAATCCAGCTAATGAGGGTAGGTCTAAGGGTTAAGTCAGGGATGAGGGACAGATTTCTGACTCTGTGAAGACGCAAAATTCTCAGGGACTGGTGTAAGAGAGACAGGCTGATTTTAGGGACTCTGAAACATGTTATGGTGGTGAAATATTTTATAAATGTGTGGCTTTGGCCATAAGGTGACCTGGATTGGAGATGGTAAATATGTTAGCAAATTTCACCGTCGCACGTACAGGAAAGACAGATCCAGATGCTCACTCGCGATGAGTCAATCTGACTTTCCCCACTTTGTTTTGACTCCATAGGATAAAATTTGCTACATTTTTCTCTTTCCAACCATCATTTAGAGACTTTTGGTTGCTACTATTAAAATTTAATAATTTTTAATAGTCAAGTTTCTTTAAGGAATTTCTAATTGTTTTCAGGTTCTTAACTTAGGGACCTTTAGTGACTCAGAGTCCTTAATGGTTCAAGACCTTCAGCTTGTGATTCCAACACAAGGAACTGGAGACATTGTTCTTTTAATTTGGGTTAAGTAAAAGATTTGTATCTAATGCTCTTATCTTCTATGTTTGAAAGAGCTTTTCTAACCTTATTTCATCAAGTTATTACCTGGTGATTATTAATAGGTAGTGTTTGCTTTTTTCTTCTTCTTTTATTTTTTGTGAGGAAGATTGGCCCTGAGCTAACATCTGTGCCCATTTTCCTCTGTTTTATGTGGATGCTGCCACAGCATGGCTTGACAAGCGGTGTTAGGTCCATGCCTGGGATCCGAATCTGCAAACCCCTAGCTGCAGAAGCAGAGCGCAAACTTAACCGCTACGCCACTATGCCACCGGGGCCAGCCCTTGTTTGCTTTTTTTAAAAAGGCATTCTGTAGTCAGGCATATTTGGAAAACACTGGTTAAGAACAAAATTAAATAGATTCATTTTCTATAGCCTTTAAATAAGTGAATGTGCACTGTCGCTCTCCATGAGGGGCTGTGACATGCAGCATTTCCCAGGCTTCTCTGAGTGTGGAGCCTACTTTTCTTGAGTGCATCTTTCAGGTCTAATAATCCCTGATCTCTCTTTGAGAAATGCTACCTTATTATATTTCACAGATATGGAAGTTTCACGTTTTAGAGGTTCTGTTATTGTGATAGACTTCCTAGTGAACAAAACTCCCAGTAAATACAAGCAACTAACATGTGGCTAATCTTTATAAATATACAAAAAAAAAGATTTAGTTTGTTGGTTCAAAAAACTCAAAAAATTAATAAATTCCAGGGCCAGTGCTGTTTTGTTGCAATATCGCACTCAGCCACAAGATGGCACTACCACTCATGAAATTATTGAGAGGCCCGTGGTTCTGCTATTCAGTTAAGGCATCTCTACCGCACACTTCGTGGTTCTGAGGCATTTTCTAGCAGCTTGTGCTTTGTTGTTATTAGCTGTTATTCATGAAATGAAAACAGGGCAAACAAACATGGGAGAAGAACTAGGAAGTGTTAGTCCTAAAATAAAATTCAGATTTTATTGTTTTTAATGTCATATTCAAGAGCAACCTTTCACCCATTCATTTCGTCAGATAGCATTAACTTCAGACTTTGTTTTTCAAGATTATTAATTATTTTATAATTATAAATTCTATGCTTTAAAAATTCTATAGTATTCTAGATCTAGGGATTATCAGTTTATTTCTGAACCCTAGGATCAAACTGTAGAAAAAAGAGGAATTAGTTTGTGGAACGTTTTTTCACGTCGTAAAGGAATACATGTCCCCAATGCCATGTTTTATTTTTTCTTTTAGAGTTAGGTCACTGATGAGCACGTCAACATTTTGTGTGATTGAAGTAGTCGTTTAAGTCCAACACAGAACTAAAGCTTGTCTGACTGGGTCAACCTTTGTGCAGCAATAAGCACAGCATACACAAGATGGCAGCCTCTCTTCCCTTAAAATAGCATTAAAGATTTTTGAAATGTAAATAGTCATCTCGTAACGAGGCTCTTGGTTTTCACTCTCAGAATGAACGAGCCTCCTGGTTAACAAGTTTAAATCAATCTTATTCCAAATCTCGTATGTAGTGAAGCAGAAACAGCTGCTCCTGTTTCAGAGACCTATGATCACTGAATACTGCTAACTCCTAATCAAAAACAATGCCTAAGTGAACAGTGCCTTCTCGATTAGAAGGAGGAAGAGACAGAAGAAAAAAAGACAACAAAAGAAACAGAGAAGCAAACATAAATACAGAAATATTCAGTGTGGACAGTTAAAAAGAATTCAAAGTTACGCTGCGTCTTCTGGGAGGTATCAGATCTTCCCACAAATATTTAAAGCTAACTACCTTTGTTGCCCAAACGCAACAGGGAAGGTATCTGCCGTATAATAAAGTCCTTCCCACTTGAAAGAGGTCTGTAAACACAGTGATGCTCAAAGCATACATACTCAGAGCAATAGCTCATGCCTCTATACACATTTATTTTTCACTAATGATTTAAAAATCTTCAAAACTGTTACTTTATTTAGGTGTTAAAATTATTCCCTTAAGCTCTCTTATTCCTTCCTCATTTTTTGTTGGAGATTTATAATGTCCTACAATTACGTAGAGCTAATAACTAAATACATTAAAATTCAAACGCAAGAGGTTTATAATGGTATGTGGCCTAAGGTAATAAAATAAAAGTAAACTGACTTTTTTCCTGGTGAGTAATATGAATATCCCAATGATTTTTAAATTTCTAGTTAATGAAGTTACCATGATACAGAACATAGATGAATTAAAAATAACACTGTGATAAAATGCAGTATAGGACCGAACTAAGTAAATTTCATCCTTTGAAGAGTAGAAGGCACTTCAATACGCATGACATAGAAAAGGTGTGAACGACAGGAATAGACTATTGATTTTTACGAGTAATTTTTTGGCTAATTTTTCACTTGTAAATGCAGACTTCAGGATATGCAAGAAAAATTTATACATGTTATTTCTGGGATAGATATAGCTTACTCAAGTTTCCCTTCATAGGTTGCATAAATTACATGTGGAATCTACATCCAATTTTCCGAAAACTTCTGGAAGTTGAAGTAAATTAAAATATGAAAGGGTAGTGCTTACTTACTTTTTTCACACTGCTTTAGACAAATACTGCTTTAATTTTGAAGTTGTATATTAATCTGTAACATAAGAGCAACCACAATAGAGGGCAATGTCCTAGATGTCATTTTTTCCAAAGGACTTTACTCCCATTGCGTCCGAGACCTCCCTCTAGGACCAGTAATTAACGCATTGACTAGATACAATATATATTCTCCCATATTAAAAAGGTTTTACCCAAAGGGAAAAAGTTTTCCCTGGAATTCTGCTGGAATATAATACTATGCTTTTATAGCCATCCTAACCCCCCAAAAGATTAAATATAAAGAAATTAAAAAATTTTTAAGTTTCATACCTTTCCTATTTAAGAAAATCAGAATATTAAAAAAGTATACCCTAAAGTTTCTATACTCTCCTCATTCCTTTTTCTTCTGGCTATTCCAAAACTTTTCTGAAAATTGTTTCCTTGAGTGTCACCATGAATTTTAATCATCAGTTTCAATGGCCTTTTCTTTGTCTTCAGCTCCTCCCATCTGTGGGTCACACTGAATGTCCTTACCTCCACTGACTCTGGAATTTCTCTCTCTCTTTTTTGGGGGGTCTATAACACTACCCACAGTAGCCCTGTGGTGGAAAGAATATCGGCCAGGGAGTTTTACTTCTTATATGCAGTGTGATCTTAGAAAAGTCATTTAACTTCTCTTGTCTATAGTTTTTTGATCTTTAAAGTGGGGGAATTTCCCAAGTTTCTTTGAGGAGAGTAAAGGATCTCTAATAAGATTTTACTTCCATGCCCTTGGCAGAGAACGAGCCATCCCACATAAATGAATTTTCCAGGAAACTAAAAATTGCCACATCAAACACCAAGACCCGTTTCATTAATGCATTTGAAGAAAATATTTCTAAAATTGATTCTGCTTTTCTTCGTTTTGGGTAAATAATGAATACAATTTTTTAAATGTGGGGCAGAGTGCTATTTGTTGATTATGTGTGTCTGGGAAAGATTCTAGGAAAACAAAGTTAAATCTTCTGTAGAAAACTAGCAAAATTTGAGTAGAAATATTTCCATTTCTGAAATACCAACTGAATACTAGAAAAGTCAGAAGATACTTCTTTTATCACAGAGACTTTTCCCTCCATGAATATTTTGACAACCTGTTTATTCTATATATTCTTATTTTGCTTTATTCCTTTCATTTAGAGTTGTTATAAACTCAAGGACAGTATTATTTCTGTTAGTATACGTGCCAGTGAACAAAAAGTGGTTGTTAAAATATAACAAGTTAAAAGTGATTTGAGGGGCTAGTCCCATGGCTGAGTGGTTAAGTTTTAACGCTCCGCTCCCAGGCTTCACTGGTTCAGATCCTGGGTGCGGACCTATACATTGCTTATCAAGGCATGCTGAGGTGGCCTCCCACGTGGAAGAACTAGAATGACCCAGAACTAGAATATACAACTGCCTACTGGGGCTTTGGGGAGAAAAAGAAAAAAGGAAGATTGGCAACAGATGTTAGCTCAGGGCCAATCATCCTCACCAAAAAAAAAAAAAAAAGTTAAAAGTGATTTGAGGTGGAAGGAGCCTGAGTTCCCAAATCACTGTGTGGAGGAGAACGATCTGCTAACCAGAAGCACCTGCCTTGGATTACTAAGTGGGGGAGAAATAAACTTCTATTACACTTGAGCCATTAAAATTTTGGGGGTGTATTTAAAATAGCAGTTCAGCCAACCCTAACTGCTACAGATTCCTAAATCTTGGGAATTATAATTATTAAAATTCCACTTGCAACCACAGTTTAGCCTGTCTCACCTGATACATATTCCTAAGCCCTCTGATTCTAAGTATTCTAATTCTTAAAATATCTCTTGAAACCTTCTCTGCCACCACTGCCTCATCATTCCTTATCTAGATTATTCTATGAGCCTTCCGCTTGGTCTCCCTGCTACGCTTCAAATCTCTCCTCCAAAGGCCACTGGAGTTCTGTCATGTACAAGTCAGCCACTTGCTTTTAGACTACATTTCACTCATCTTCCGCACCCACCAGCACTGCTGTGGGTAACCCAGACCCCAGAACTCTGGCCCAGGGTCAGTATTTAAGCTTCTCCTCGTCCAGGGGATCTTGCACGAATGTGAATGCATTTTTATTATCTCATACGGTTACCATGGAGCCTTCTGATCCTAATTTGGCTTCTGGGGCAGATTGAACCCCAGCATCCATTTTCCTCCTTTTCATAGTAATAGAGCCTCTGTGAGTTTAGCAGGACATGTGATCACCCCATTAGAGAATTTCTTATCCTCCAAGCAACGGGTGTGGCCATGTGACCAAGTCCTTGTTGGTAGATGTGAGCAGCAGTGACATATGCAACTTCTGGATCTTTTGGTGAAAAGTTGAGCAGTTGCTTTGGATCAGAGAAGGAAGTCACGTGTTGATGAGGGCACAGCCACTTCATCAGCCTGAGAGCTCTCACTTCTGAACTTGATGTGGGAGAAAACATCTCTCTTTAAAGCCATTAGAGTTATGGGTCTCTTGTTACCAGAAACTTAGCTTGCACCCTACTACAACTGTCCAAATAGACTTTCCTTCTAGAAAAGTTTTTTATTGAAATGATTTATTTGACTTTATATAGCCAATCAATCTTGTTTGCATTCCATTCAGTGCAGTTTCATAAGACTAGGTGGCTTGAACCAGCTTTTCCCACAGCCTGGCCATTCCTGGCACTGGGGTTTCTCACTTACAGAACTGGAAGGTAAAATCCAGTAAAGAAAAAGAAAACGTGTCAAGGTGGGAGGGAATTAACCTTCTTGAATCCTTACTGTGTGCCTGGGGCTTTTAAGACAAGGCTTCTGTTAGTTATAACTATTGCCCTGTGAGGTGGGCTAAGGCAGCCTAGAGGGGGCTTTCAGTAAATGTTTGTGGAATAAATGAGAAAATTAATATTCTTAGTGCTTTACAGATGAGTAAACTCACTCTGAGAATGTAGGCTGCTTGCTAGAGTTACATGGCTAGTAAGTGGCAGCTCCAGAACCCATTACAAAATCTATTTGTTCCTAGATTCCAAATTTCCTCCACTGCATCATGATGCCTAACCTGTAAGCCTTTCTATCAACCGACCTATCAAGACTATCAGTTTTGAGCTCACCTGTCCCGTAAGGCATCCTCGTCAGAGACTGGATTCTATACTAGGAAGCCATGGGTCTCACTGAACTTGGCAATTTTTAACTCTGAACCATTACTATGGCAGGCTAGCAGTTAGACAGATGCAGGTGGATGCAATTGGACAGATGATTTACTTAGTGTCTTTTGCCTCCATCAGACAGAAAATGTCATGAGGGCAGAGAATTCTTCTGTATCCCAGAAGCTACCATGAAGCAGGCACTCAACTGATCAATGAATATTTGTTGATTTGTATGGATAACATACATTACTATCAATATATTAATTTTGCTAAGCTGGGCACTTATTCAGATGCCTAAAACTAGGGTTCTCTGCAAAGAATGACATTGTTCATGGTGGGCTCCATAGAAAAAAAAAGAAACTAAAATCTTTTTCATCAATCAAAACTGTAAGTAATAACACTATGAATAGTTTTATGACTCTTGTTTATTGATTGCCATCATAAACTGACCCAATTTTAAAACAATTACGTTATGATTAAAATGTATCACAAATGCATGGTAATTGAATAGTACATTCTTTACCACATCAATATATTTGATTTGAGAAAAAAGAAAAGTCAACAAGCTCCTATTTGTCTCCCTGCTTCTAGTCTTCCCCACTCCAATTCATTCTCTAAAATCTTATGCCTAGATTCTTTTCCTGACACAAAAATCTGATGTTACTCCCTTGCTTTAAATTCTTCGTTGCTTCTCACTGATTTCAGAATAAAGTTCAGACTCTTTAGCATGTCATACAAATATTTCTCTGCTGATTTCTCCAGATTCATCTCTCACCAGGCCTCTAGTCTACAGAATAACTTGCAGCACCTCAAATTCACCGCTTCTCTCCACACCAGGCCCCTCCTCACTCCTCTTTCAGCACCGAATTCCAGCCTTGCTGCTGCTCGGACATCTTCCCTGGTCCATCCCATGCACATTTTTAGGCCCTTTTCTTATGCTCCCAAACATCCTCAGCAATACCACTTGTGGCCTGAGGCCTTGTTTATTTCTGATCCCTGGTGTCTGGCACAAACCTTAGGTTATCACATGTGATCAAGAAATGTTGGTCGACTGAAAACACTCATGGATAACTGAATGAAGGAATGTCTGTATCATCTCAAAATAACAACTGAAACAAGATAACCAGTACTTGAGTCGCACACCCTTTATTCCCCACTCCATTCCCCCCTCCCTGCTCTTATTTACTATGATTCTAAGAATCTCATTTGAATTTTATTCTCCAATACTGAGTCTGAGAGATATAAAGCTTAATCTCACAGAAGCATTGTGCTACCACTTCTACAACAGTAAGCATTTTGCCACTTTCCTAAACTATAGTAATAGACATTCTTTGTAATTCCTAAAACTGGTCAATCTGTCCTTGTTCTACAAAATGCTTTTAGACAATCTCATTTGAGTAGCAATCTTCTTAGAGTGTTTATTTATTTGATAGATTGATTGACCTGGATTTATTCAGAATAATCAATTAGAAATCATACCAGAATAAAGGTGAATGAATATGCTTGTGACATATCTCTTCTACTCTTATACCGTACGTCTGATAAATTGGTATACTAAACAAACAGTAAAAACTGTCATATTTTTGTGCAAATATTTAGAAGGAAGGTTATTTCTATGTATACACAAAAATTATGGCTGAAATTGCCACCCTTCACTGACATCTGCATTTTCTTCTTCCTCACAGGCAGGGAGCAAACTACGTTTTTGACTCTTTTTATTTAGGTGTGGCCACATGCCGGAGGAGGGCTCTGGCCAATGGAAGGTGAGCAGAAGTTGTATGCTACTTACAGGCCTAGCCCATGACCTCCTCCCATATGCAGTCCTCTCTCTCTCCCCAACACTGAGAACCTAGATGAGGCAGGGCCACACGAGAGAAAGAATCTGGTGTCCCTGAATGGAACAGAAGCCCTACCACTACTACAATGGACTATGAAGAGGTAAAGAAAAAAATTTTTATTTGTTAAACCATTGAGATTTGGATGGTTATCTTTTATGGGTCCTAACACTACTTACCTAAACTGATACAAAATTTAAAGAATGAGAGCTGCCATTAAAAAAAAAAAAATCCTGAAACTATGCGACATTGACTTAGTGGTTGGGTGGTGTGCAGCAAGAAAAAACTGGAAGGCTGGAGAGTATTGTTGGGCCACGATAAACATTTGGTCAACTGTTCCTGTGACAACTTGGAAGGCAGACTGCCTGCTATTAAACCTGAGCTTGAGGAGACATGGTTGGAAAGAATCAGAATAAAGGTAAGTATTTTCTAAAATTGGTTGCCTTTAGTAAGTAATCATAAGAAAGAGAGGAGTTCAGGTGAAAATAGGCTGATTTAAAAGTAGAAATGAGAGGGAGTAAGGAGAAAAACTGGAAAAGCTCTTTTTAGACACCAAATAATAGAAAATAAGATAGAAAGAGCCTTTGAACAACAAAAGCTCATTAAAACAGCCCAGAGGCAATGGTCAGATTGGCCTTCCCACCCAAGCATAATGGCCTGGAGGTAGCTGCCATTATGTTGAAAGGGAGGAGCAAAGGAATAAATCATGTTTGAGGAGTATGTCTAAGAAATAACATTGGGTGTGGTTGTTGGCACATGGAAGGCTACTAAGTTTTTAAAAGAAAGAACTTAGCTGGTTGAGATCTCTGATCTTGCACCAGCAGGAAGCAGGATATGAAAGCCTGTGCAATTTCCAAGCAAGGCAGGCTTCTCCATGCCCATTTCAGACGTAGCTATGGAGAAAAATAGAGGGGAAAGGACCTCCAAGATGGTGGAGCCAGTGGCTACAGAGAACAATAGGCAAGGGGATTCTCCCCAAATAGTAGAGTTTTAATCAAGAAATTTCCCTACCCTCCAGGTAAGTGGCCTTCATAAAACTTGTCCATGGAGATTTCAGAATTGCTATGGACAAGTAACTGCTATGTGTCTCCCATGCTTTCCTTTCAGTCGTTATATATCGAATGTGTATGGCGAAGTAGTCAGCAGATCCATAGTCCACAGGGCTACAAAGAACCACATTTGACCTCATAAAGGATTTCCTTTGATTCAGAGATCCTGTACTTGGAGCTGGATACAGTGACCATATGGGATTCTGGGATGTTTCCCCGGGAAAGGGTGAATGTCCTCAATGTGCAGGAAGAAGACTGAACCAGATATTTGGTGACCAGAAAGGTGAATTGTAGCCAGGACCGCTTTTGCTTGGCAATATCCATGTTTTCTTCTGCTTCCTGGGCACATGGCTGGCCTATAGCTCCCAGCCTCCTATAAAATTAGAAGCAGCCAAATGGCTGCATTCTGATCAACTGAATATAAGCCAAGAAGATGATCTGTGCCAATACTAAGCTTACCCCATGAAAACCTCCATGAAAAAACCACCATGAAAAACGTTTGACTCTTACTCTATTTTCTCATCCACAGGCTGAAGAGAAAAGACTTTAAGGACTAAAAGGGAGGTAGTAACACTAACTGGGAAGAAAACTTGAGTCCATTAATGACTATGTGGAGCAGAATTGGGGCCCCATCCTCCATCGCTGACTCCTATTGGACTATGATAAGAGCAAGATATAAGATCCTACTTTGTTAAATCATTGATATATGGGGTTTATTCTATCTAGAGTTATGTACCTTAACAAATACAAAAATTAAGCCAAATCACACTATGATTACATTGTTTGGCACAAACAATTTTTAAAAATACATGATTTAAGGCCTTTAAAGAAAAGACTTCATTGATATTTAGTTTTTAAAAATACTTTTAAGATCCAGTTTGCAAAATATCTCAGCAAGTGAAAAATAGTTAATTCAAATAACAAATCTTTACAATTCTACTTTATCATTTTATTAGAATTCAGTGAAATTTAAATGGTATTCACAGATATGTTTTAGATGGATTATTTCTATTCTTTTGTCTCACCTATTTTAATTAATAACAGCAACAAAGCAAAAAAAGTCATACTATGCATATTGTTCAATTCCTGATTAGGCAATATTTTCCCTTCAAAACTTAGTGATGATTGAATAGTCTTGTAGAAAATAAAGTCTTAAGAGACCTCTTCCAGTTTTTCACTGAATATGAGAATCCCAACTACAAAAGTGACAGGTGACAGATGATCATGAGACTGGAATGTTGAGGGAGCTTGTGTACTTCCAACTCAGCACTTCAAAATTAAATTCAATATTTATTGAACACATCCATTGTGTGATGTGGTCTATTTTATTTTGGACAGGTCTATTATAAAATGTATGTTTTAAAGCTAAGAAGCCTCCTCTGGATCTTTAGAGCTATAAGAAAATAGCTAGTCTCTGTTTTACAGACAGCCCTTCCAAGCACGTGGAGTCATAAATATATTTAGTCATTGGCACAATTATATATCTGAGGTCATTCAAAGAATCCTGATCTTCTTGTCATTATTTTTCAGTGAAAGAATGTTTAAAAGCTATGTTTCCACGAATTAGCAATTAAAAGGAAAGATTTTTTTCTCCCTCTCAATAGGTTGTATTTTCATTTTGTTGATGGTTTCCTCTGCTGTGCAGAAGATTTTTAGTTTGAAGTAGTCCCGTTTGTTTATTTTTGCTTTTGTTTCCCTTGCCTAAGGAGACATATTTAAAAAGATATTGCTAAGGCCTGATGGCAAAGAGCATGCCGCCTGTGTTTTCTTCTAGGAGTATTTTGGTTTCAGGTCTTACATTCAAGTCTTAACCCATTTTGAGTTATTTTTTGTGTATGGTGTAAGATAGTGGTCTACTTCATCCTTTTGCATGTGGCTGTCCAGTTTTCCCAAAACCATTTATTAAAGAGACTTTCCTTTCTCCATTGTTTATTCTTGGCTCCTTTGCCAAAAGCTAGCTGTCTGTATAAGTGTGGGTTTATCTCTGGGCTCTCAATTCTGTTCCATTGACCTGAATGTCTGATTTTCTGCCAATACCATGTTGTTTTGATTCCTATAGTTTTGTAGTATACTTGAAATCAGAGAGTGTGATACCTCCAACTTTGCTCTTTTTTCTCAGGATTACTTTGGCTATTCAGGGCCATTTGCAAATCATACATCCGATAAGGGGTTAATATTCAAAATATATAAAGAACTCATACAACTCAACAACAACAAAAAGAATAACCCAATTAAAAAATAGGCACAGGATCTGAACAGATGTTTTTCCAAAGAAGATATACAGATGACCAACAGGCACATTAAAAGATGCTCAACATCACTAATTATTAGGGAAATCCAAATCAAAACCATAATGAGATATCACCTTACCCATCAGAATGGCTATTATTAAAAAGACAAGAAATAACAAGTGTTGGAGAGCATGTGGAGAAAAGGGAACCCTCATACACTGTTGGAGGGACTGTAAATCCGTGCAGCCACTATGGGAAACAGAATGGAGATTCCTCCAAAAATTAAGAATAGAACTACCGTATGATCCAGCTATTTCACTTCTGGGTATTTATGCAAAGAATATGAAAACACTAATTAGAAAAGATATATGCACTCCTATGTTCATTTCAGCATTATTTACAATAGCCAAGACATGGAAACAACCTATGTGTCCATTACTGGATGAATGGATAAAGAAGATGCGGTATATATACACACTGGAAAACTGCTAGCTATAAAAAAGATGGAATTTTGCCATTTGCGACAGCATGGATGGATCTTGAGAGTATAATACTAAATGAAGTAAGTCAGATGGAAAAAGACATGTATGATTTCACTCATATGTGGAAGATAAAATAAAACAAAACCCACATAAATACAGAGAACAGCTTGCTGGTTACCAGAGGGGAAGGGATAGGGGGAGGGTGAAATGGGTAAGGAGAGTCATTTGTATTTGTATGGTGATGGATGGAAACTAGACTCTTGGTGGTGAACCCAATGTCGAATTATAATGACATACACGTGAAATCTATATAATGTTATAAAGCAGTGTTACTTCAATAAACCAAATTAAATTAAATTTTGAAAAAGGAAGTATTTTTTTCTTTTCAAAATACAAGTGTAAAGGGAATGATTACAGTTACCTCCATGTCCCTGGATTATTAATTAAAGGCTTTTCTTCAATTATCGTATTATTTGATATAGTCAATGGTTAGATAAATTTTATAAGCGTAAAAACGATAAGCAAAGCAAAATGTTAATACCTACCATGTAACTAAAATACTTGAGGAACAATGAAAAAAAACCTTCGCCCCTTATGCTAAAAACAGTAAGTGTTTAATGTGACAAGTGACTTCAAAACTTGCAATTATCCTGCTAAAGCAAGTCATCACCGATAGAGGCAAAGACAGCAGATATAGGATAGCAGTAGGTGTTGTGAGTCCTTGTTCCTGTCTTCAACACAGTATTCCCTTCAGCTCCCTGGCAGGGTGTGGAAAAAGTCCAGGGCCTCCATTGGTAAGTTTAAGAAAACGTGTAGAACCATCCTAGGTGCTATATTTCTCAATGAACCTACACTGTCTTGCCTTCTGTCGTTCTGCCACAGTTGTTACTTTTTCATTTCCATTAACATTCTACTACTTTATTAAGGAAGAGGGGTTCTTCCTTAATAAAAGATTTGTGCTAGTTTGCAGATATAAATTATCCTCAGAATCTGTCATGACTCCTGTTGATGTCAATATTATCTTGTTTATCTTGATATTGGTATCATAACATCAAATGAGATTCAGCAACCAACATTCATTACTAAAATACCATGTTTAAGGCAATGAGAATTTATTAAATGTTTATGGCTTGCCCAGCACTTTATGAGATAGCCATTATTGGGAACTGGTGGTAAATGTTTTCCCTACTGTAGTAGACGGAATTCTAAAGTGCACCCCAATGTTCCTTGTCCCAAACCCTAGACTGTGAATATGGTGAGATGTCATGCTGTGATTACGCTTCTTATATGGCAAAACGGATTTTGCAGAAGTGACTAAGGTTACTAATCAGTTGACTTTGAGTTCATTAAAAGAGAGATCATCTGGGTTGACCTAACCTAATCTAATTTCCTTTAAAAGAACAGAGTTTCCTCCACCTGGGAGCAGAAAGGAAGGTCAGATTTGAAGCATGAAGGGGATTTGACACGTTACTGCTGACTTAAAGATGGAGGGGGCCACATGAAAAGGACCTCAGGCTTGCTTCCAGGAGCTGGAAGAAACTCTTGGCAGGCAGACAGTAAGAAAACAGGCACTTCAGATCTATAGCCACAAAGAATTGAATTCTGCCAATACCAAGAATGAACCTGGAAGAGGACCCTGAGCTCCAGATAAGAGCCATCACCTCACATAGTCACCTTTGTGTGTGTGTGTGTGTGTGTGGTGAGGACACCTAAGATCTATTCTCTTAGTAACTTTCAAGTATACAATATTATTAACTTCAGTCACCATGTTGTATATTGGATCCCCAGAACTTACTCATCTTATAAATGAAAGTTTGTACCCTTTGATCACCATCACCCATTTCCCTCATCCCCCAGGCCCTAGCAACTACCAATCTACTCTCTATTTCCAAGTTTGTTTTTTTTATGTTCCATGTATAAGTGAGATCACACAGTATGCAAGACCGCTACTCTTGTTCTCTTCACCTCCCAACTGGAGGGAAGTGGGGAGAGGGTCAGAGAAACACTGGTGTATCTCTCTTAGAGGTATGGTCCAGAAGTTGCATCACCCAAAGCAGTGCATACCACGTCTGCTCACATCTCATTGGACAGAACTTAGAACTTAGTTATGAGGAAAGCTGGTAAATGCCAGCTCTAGCTGAGAAACCTTCTGCCCATCTGAAGCATGGGCGCTCTGTGGTGAAAGATGAGGGGAATGGATATTGGTGGACAACTAGCAGTCTCTGCCCCAATCCAACAGATGAGCTCAGTACGGCATTAAGATTATTGAGCTACTCAACTTGTTATGAATTTTTTTCCATGGAAGTGAGTCAGATAGCTGCTTTATCAAAACTCTCCCCAATTAGTCCTAAATCTATTTTATAGACTCTACACCCAGAGCAAAAAATAAATAATCCCTCTTCTATGTAATAGTTTCCCAAAAATTTGAATCAGCTTTCAGCATCCTCCGTAAATTTCCAGGCTTACTACCCTCAATCCGTCTCCATCCTGCTCCATGTATTATTCCTCACTACATTAAATGCTCTGGACTCATTTTCGCTTGTCAAGGAATCCTTTAAAATTTGCCCTTCAGCAAAGAACATACTCTTCAGTGAAAGGCTCCTGCCTGAGAACTTGAGTTGGCAAAGAGGACAAGGGAGTATTTAAGATAAAGAACAGAAAAAGCTTATGTTTGCGGGACAAATGAACATGGTATATATTCAGGAAATCTATGAAAATCACACTGGCTAGAGTGGAAAAATTAGAGGAGCGGATTAATAAGAGATAAAGCTGTTCAATAGTGCACATGGAACATAAACAGGGAGTCTTAAATGCCAGATGGAAGAATTTTCACATAATCATATTAACATAAAGGAAGCAAGGGCGGGGGTAATTTGAAATCTTACAGTCTAAACTACAAATATGTGCTTTTAAATGCAGATGTCAAAAAAGTAAAACAACAGATACATGTGGCTAGAAAACAATCATCTTTTAAAGCTGATAGATAGCTTTTCCTTAATTTGTTCATAAGGTTACAACCTTAAATAAATACAAACATTTTCATCACACACAAAATTTTAATTTAAATATGAATACACTTTGTATTTAATATGAAAATAAGCTACCTAAAACACATTAGATATGTGTTAAACATAGTAATATTTATGAATTTTAAGTATAAGATATATTTGAATATTAAATGCTACCTTAACACTGACATTTTCTTTAATCAAGAAGAGAGTACTTGCTAATACAATTTATAATAGAGATGATTTAATTACACATCAGTATTATTTTATATCTCATTTAATATGAGTTCTGATGTAAATAAAATATCCATGGCATTTTAAGTATTATACAAAACATTTATGCTACTATGTGATAAAAATTAATTAAAATCTCTCAGTGAGAGCATTATTCTTTGTTTATAAAACTCTAAATTCTCCCAGGATCAGGGAGCAAGTGCTCAGGGAAAGATTTTGCCCATGGTGATTTTACAAAAGCCATCATCTTCAGAGTTGGTGAGAATCTGTGATACCAGGCAGCAGAAAAGCGCATGTGTAGTGGGTAATATAAATCAAAATTGCAATAAGATACCACCTCATGCCCATTAGGATGGCTACTGTAAAAAACAAACGGAAAATAACAAGTGTTGGTGAGGATGTGTAGAAATTGGAACGCTTGGGCCTGTTGGAGGGAATGTAAAATGGTACAGTCACTGGAAAACAGTATGGCAGTTCCCCATAAAATCAAAAATAGAATTACTATTTGATCTAGTAATCCTGCTTGTGAGTATGTATCTAAAGGAAATAAAATCACTATCTCAAAGAGATAGCTACATGCCCATGTTCATAGCAGCATTATTCACGGTTGCCAAGATATGAGAAAAACCCAATTGTCTGTCATTAGGTGAACGAACAAAGAAAATGTGACATATATATACAATGGAATATTATTCAGCCTTAAAAAAGAAGGAAATCATGCCATTTGTGACCCAATGGATGAATGTGGAAGTCATTAAGCTAAGTGAAGTAAGCTAGACACAGAAAGACAAATACTGCATGACCTCACTTATATGTGGAATCTAAAAAAGTCAAACTCATAGTAATCAAGAGTAGAATGTTGGTTGCCAGGTCCTGCAGAAGGAGGCAAATGGGGATATGTTGGTCAAAAGGTATAAACTTTCAGTTATAAGATGAATAAGTTCTGGAGACCTAAGGTACAGCATGATGACTATAATTCATTAATAACAATACGTTAATATGTTATACTATATATAATAGGGAATACTACAATATATTAATAATAATGTGTTGTGCACTTGAAATTTGCTAAGAGAGTAGATCTCAGGTGTTCTTACCACAAAAAAAAAAGTAACTGTGAGGTGATGGAAATGCTGATTAGCTTGATTGGGGTAATCATTTCATAATGTGTATATATATTGAAACATCACATTGTATACCTTAAATATATAAAGCTTTTGTCAATTTTATTTCAGTAAACCTGGGAAAAATAATATTTTATGGAAAACAAACAAATCATAATCATCTTAAAAGGCTAATCCAATAAAGTCATCTGATTGAACAAGAATTTGGGAAAAAAAAGTTCATGAGTGGTAAATGTAACCAAGTACCTTCTTTTGAGACTGAGCAATAGCTTAATAACAGAGCCAGTAAAACAGACCATTAAATGTCAATATGTGATATTAACATCACTCAGTGGTGTTGATAGTTGAATAAGAATGCTGCCTTAAATAGGACAAATGATTTGAAGCCCCAGTCATTAATGATTTCAATTTTTGTTTTGTTTGAAATAAGATCTGTTTTCTATTTTCTCTTCTTAAATTTTCACATCTACAATGTCTCTTTGGAAGTGTTGTATAAACATCAAAGGCCCTGAGGAAGGTAACAATGCTACCATCATCAAAATATCACAGATTTACAAATTCTCCCAGTTCTGAAGCTTTTTATTTAAAAAATGAATTGCAAACCCAAGTCGTACTCTCTAATTTTTCATCAATTTGTGATTGTGACAGTTATATCATAAATTCTGTTTACTTAACTCTCAAAACAGGTGTTGAGCAGGTCTGGCTTCATCTGGCTTTGTAGCCAGAATGAAATTTAAAAGTATGAAAAATAAGGGGCCCAGCTTGTGGCCGAGTGGTTAAAGTTCCATGTACTCCACTTCAGCAGCCTGGGTTCATGGGTTCAGATCCTGGGTGCAGATGTACTCCATTCATCAGTCATGCTGTGGAGCCATCACATACACAAAAAATAGAGGAGGACTGTCACAGATGTTAGCTCAGGGCTAATCTTCCTCAAGCAAAAAAAGAAGATTGTCAATGGATGTTGGCTCACCGTAATCTTCCTCAAGAAAAAAAAAAAAAAAGCATGGAAAACAGAAATGCAGGATGTGACAATCATTGTTATTGTGTGTGTGTGTTTCCCTCATTTTCCATGTTTTGTTGCAAAATATCCACTTTGGCTTGTCTTATCACGGACCTTTGCTAAACCTCAGTTCTTTGATCATAATCTGTTTTACTAAGAATGTAATACAAAGTTCTTGTTTTTTCTTCCCTAACAACCGCTAGCTCAAACTCCAAAACACCCTAACACTGTGCTTAGGTCCATCTGTGGTCATTATTTTTATTAAAATAGTTAACACATATTATATGCTTACAACGTGCCAGGCATTGTTCTTGTCACTTTACATGTCTCAACTCAGCAAATCTTCAAAATAATTTTATATCATATTGCTTGATTATTTTATACTATATATTCTCTAATTGATAGTTGTAATTATTAACACCATTGTCATCTATATCACTACCAACACAGGACATCGTAGGGCTGCTGTGTGCAGAGCTCCAGTGCAAAGGGTGCTTCCTGGATTGGCAACATGCTGGGCATTGCACAGACAAGGTGTTCAGGAAATGCTCATGGCAACTGATTAGCTAACAGTTGTATGCTTTGTACTTTTCAGTGTTCCTTTTCATATCTCTGGTGTTCTGAGGAGTTCTTCTGACCTATGTTGAAGAGCAACCCTGGAAAAGTCGATATTTATAGAGTTTTAAAAGGGAGTACAAATTGAAAGTAGGATCTGTCATAGCTTGGCAGAGGGAACAATATTTCAGGGGCAAAACAGCACAACAGAGCTCTTCTCATGATGGAGTAGTTTAGGCTATGCCTTGGGACTTCCTCAAGATGGTCGTCAGCACCATCTGTATGACCTGAACACATAACTCAGTGTGTATGCCTGGAAAACAACCCTACACTCCATCACTTGTGTTTAGGAAGCAATGCAGTACTTTTGATAAGTGAAATGGATGATTCCAGAAAAGCCCCGAAGGCTTCACTGTGACACGGCAGATCCCTTGGAGAGCTTCTTCATGCTGAGTGCGGTTCCGCATGGGGAGTTCTACGGGCTTTGTCTGTTTGCTGAGCCTTTTATAGTTAGTTACATTCACATTATGAAAGTATATAAAAATTTTAAAGTCCCAATAACTGATTTTCTCTTTGCTCCTGTCAGAGACATTGATCCTGTTTGCTACAGACATTCCATACATTGTGCCTTGGCCCTGTAGAAGCTGAAGAATTGCACTCAAATTTCAGCAATATTGTTGTCCTAGGCTCATGATATGTGTTTATTTTTATATTTCAATTTACTTAATTTCTTTAAAGTTGTTTCATTATGAATTTACTAAGAAGTTTCTTCCTAGCTAAGGCAGATCTACTTTTCATGGACTCTAAAAGCACTGAAGGTTTATATTTATATTTATTCTTAGCTGGAGATATATCTTTTAAAAATGCCTTTATGTTAACACATATTGAGCCTTTTTGTTTTTTCTGATCTGATTTACAAGTCTTCACAGAATAGCAGTGCATCTTTCCTGAGTTATTTCAATCCTCCCTAACACCCCCATTTCCATTTAGAAATGTGACAATGGATTTCAATTGTCTTTAAATGATTGCTAGCTCAAGAATTAATGAGCATATTTTCCAAATGCTTATGTTTTAGTGAAATGAAAGTGCTCTTTAGAAATTCTGTTCATTGGATGTTGTAAAAATGATTTTTGGAAATAGGTTTTTGAACACAACTTGGCAACTGATAATTCTGCATGTTAATTTATTTGCTTTTCTATCTTCTAGCTTCATTAAGGGAAACTATTTAAGATTTGGTTAGATCCAATGGCTCAGAGTGTTTTTTAAGAGTATTTTTCAGAAGAGCTGAAACAGCCTGGACAAACTGAAAAGAAGGACAAAGAAGGTCCCTTTTGTCTCGCTCCTTAACTTAGATCCTACATTAGTTTTCTATTACAGTGTAACAAATACCATAAATGTAGAGACTTAAAACAATACATTTATTATCTCGAGTTTTCGGTAGGTCAGGCCTGGCTTAGCTGGGAGCTTGCTCAGGGTCTTACAAGGCTGCAGTCAAGGTGTCAGATGGGGCTGAGTTCTTATCTGAACCTTGGGATCTTCTTCCAAGCTCATTCAGGTCATTGGCAGAATTCAGTTCCTTGCAGCTATTAAGACTGAAGCCCTTAGCTCCTAGAGGTCATTCCTCACCACTGTCAGTTCATAACATGGCTGTTCACCTCTTCAAGGCCAGCAAGTATCTCTTCATCTCAAGGAAGGCTCCAGTTCCTTTTAAAGAACTCACCTAATCAGCTCAAATCCACCAAAGATAATTTCCCTTTTGATTAACTCAAAGTCAATTGATTAGACATTTACCACATTTGCAAAAATCTCTTCACTTTTGCCATATAATGTAACATGGCATAGCCACAGGAGTGATATCCCATCATATTCACAGGTTCCACTTGACCAAACAAGAGGGGATTAAGACAAAGATATGAATCATTAGGGGTCCATTTAGAATTCTGCCTATACCACAGGTTCTAAATCCAATTTTATTGACCAGTTTCTTACATCCTGTTTCCCAGACCTCACCACAAGCTCTCCAGCTAGAGGTCCAAGGCACAGATAAATCACAGGTTTAACAACTTCGAGGTCCTCCTAGGTATGGCCAGTCTTTCTCCCCAGGGACTTTCCATATTACTTTTCCTACAGTTTCTCTTACAGTTATGCTGGACTTCTTAAAAGTAGTGTGTGCAGTGCTTTGACTTCACAAGACTATAAACCCAATCCCACCATCCATGCACAAGCACAATACCTAACTACAGACCAAAAGCCTAGGAAGAAATAGCCTCATAAATGCATCACAAATTTGAAATCTATAAAGTGACAGTGCATGTACTATTATGCAGTGGCATCCAAAATGTTCTTGTCTTTGCTAACAAAATTTTAAGGACAATTCCTTATTTTCCTGTGAAAAGTTAAAATATAATCTTGTACAGTTTTCTCCATTATTGACACTCTACATTAATGTATCTTAAGAGTAATAATTATCCATTTGAGATGTGTTGTTCTTTCACTCTATTGATTTTTTGATGCATGTGATGTAGTAAAAGAAAAACCTATTGACTTCCTCTATGACACCTATTATTTGTAACAATAAAGAATATTTTTGTTTCTCAACATTATTGAATCAGAATAGTGAAGCCAAAATCAGTAAAAATGAACTTGAAATAATTTTAAATACTCTGAGATACTAATTGCTTTCTCTAGTTTTACTTTTCTTGCCATCATGAAAACTGATAATGATTCCTTTCCAGAATTATATTTTGATGACCTTAGAGTGCAATTCCAAAATTATTAAAGAAATATGAGTATGACATTTAAGGAGGAAATGCAAGCTTTGTGATCTGAGTTAGAAAAAAAACTATGAGAAATATCCTCAACATCACAACCACAACTGCTTTTTCAATTCTCAACAAGAATCCTACTCTTCTTTCTGTGAGGCAGATGGGCTGTCATGTTGGAATAAGCAGAACAAAGATACACAATGAGTAGGCTGTCAACAACATCACTCAATTGCTAGGGCAAAAACTATGGTGTGTTTCTGTAGCATACAACCAGAGAAATTTTCAAAAGACAAAAACTCTAAAGCTGAATGCCAGAACCTGTTGGAATACATAATACTTGCTAAAAATAATGGAAAATAAAAATGTTCTTGCAGCTCTCATTTAAGAAATATGCACTAATTTCATCAATAACATTTTAGTTAATATCGTGCTAATAGTAATAATGTTGATAATGAGGATAGTACGTGATCAGAGGCCTTACTTTGTGCCCTCCTCTAAAACGTTATGTGTAGGATCTCATTCAACTTTTAGGGCAAGCCTAGGGGGCAGATGCTCTCCTTATCCCCGTTTTGCATGTTAGTTATCTGGTAACTTACTTCTGGTCTCTCTGATGCCCAGCCTATGCTGCAGCAGATGCTGTCCATGTCCAACCATAGCTTGTCCACACTTTCAGTTTTCCTAAACACCAAATGCTTTCTACCTCCATTCCTTCCTCAAGTACTTGAGACTTTCTGCAGTCACAGGAGTGTGCATGGCTCATGCATGGCCAGGCCACAGGTGCCACATCCTTGGAAGCAGACCTTAGCAAATGGCAAAGGGGACTGCTAAATAAATAGCCTACCTTCTTGGTTCCTGATTGGGACTTGTTGGGGGCATTCTACACCATGTCCCAGAGGTCCCAGAGGTCACCTGCTTCTTCACTCACCCTGTACCACCTCCCTTCCCTTCCTGGTCTCATCTTCGCCCTTACCACTGCTTTTGGATTATCCCTCAAAGAAACTCAAATCCCTATCTCAGGCTCTACTTCTGGAGAACTCGACCTAAAAACCATGAGCTTTTCTTCTATGACAGACTGCTAATAAGATATTATTTAAAATACATTGACTGAAGCTTGAGAATTTCAAAATTTGAATGCACTTTTCAGAAAAGCAATTTATTTTAGTTATTCTTATAATTTATACTCACAGATTTTCTTTAATAAAGAGCAAAGCTTTCTTCATTCTTTGCTAAATTTAACTAGGAACTAGTCTCTAGTAACTTTTTCGATAGGTAATATGTTCTCAAAACACTAGAAAATTTAGAAAAGCTTAAATAGAGTAGTCCCCCCTTATACTGGGTTTCGATTTCCATGGTTAACTGCGGTCTGAAAATATTAAATGGAAACTTGCAGAAATAATTCATTAGTTTAAAATTGTGGGCCGTTCTGAGGAGCATGACGAAATCGCACACCACCCCACCCGGGACGTGAATCATCCTTTTGCCCAGCATATCTACACTGTATGTGCTACCCGCCTGTTAGTCACTTAGTAGCCATCAGCGTTATCAGATCGACTGTCCTGGTATTGCAGTGCTTGTGCTCAAGTAACCCTTATTTGACTTTATTAAGGCCGCAAAGCGTAAGAGTAGTGATGCAGGGAATTCAGATACGCCAAAGAGAAGCGGTAAAGTGCTTTCTGTAAGTGAAAAGATGAAAGTTCTCAACTTAATAAGGAAAGAAAAAAATCGTATGCTGAGGTTGCTAAGATCTATGGTAACTTTCATTACAGTATATTGTTGTAATTGTCTTATTTTATTATTGTTATAAATATCTTACTGTGCCTAATTTATAAATTAAACTTTATGATAGGTGTGTATATTTAGGAATAAACAGTTTATACAGGATTAGGTACTCTCCACAGTCGCAGGCATCCACTGGGAGTCTTAGAATGCAGATAAGGGGGGTTGCTGTGTACAATTTTGTAGTCATTGTCTCTCAGTACATTTTGTTACAAAACCATAATCTATTAAAATTCAAAACAACTTGTCAATCTACATTTGAAAGATGCTTGTGAATGACAAAATTGGTCATTCTTCAAGTATGAAGAGAACTTCACTTTAGACTGTAATTGTGGAGCATCTATACATACTCACAATGGACAAAATCCATGCTTAACAGAAAGGTAAGACAAATAAGCGGGGCATAATAAATGATGAACTGTATGCTGTGAAGATAGAGAAGGTCTCCTTTTCCCCAGAAACATTTTCTTTCCACATTCTAAGGTCGATACGCTTAGAACCGTTAGTTAACATTTCTAATGGTTGTAAAGATCCAGGACTCTTCTGCTCTTTTCTCAAGAGAGGATCTGTTTACACTGGAAAGATAAGCCCTTTTTTCCTGTGGGGGAGAGGCTGCTGGGCAGCACTTCTTATAGAAACTCCAAATTCCATAATTTTGGGATTCTTTTCCCTCAGTACGGACCCCCTGTACGTACAGCTGACATTTGCTCTCATCCGAAGGCGGAAAGTGGAGCCAGGGGAACTAATAATATGAGTAATAATGTCTGATCTTTGATCTAGAAACCTCACATTTGCTTTTAGGATAAAATAAATAAGTACAGATATTAACAATTTATCAATAAATTATTCTTAGGAGTGAATCTTTAAACTGGCTTACAAGGGGTCTTTTAACTTGCAAAAAAGATTGCAGTACATTTCTGATACATGCTCATAACTAAATTGACTGAAATGTTTTCTTTCCACAATTCTTGGAGATAGCCTGCTTCACAGGAACATCAAAGGCAAGCAGATGTCAGGCTCTAGATCAAGGAACAACACAAGCACACTCAAGCTTCTTTGTGTTTCCCTGACCGTCCTCTTTAAGAGCAGCTACGACCAACAAGCTACCAGACCTTTCAAAGACATGGCAATTTCAGCTCATGTTCAGAGCTCCCTCATGTCAAAGTCTGAGAGCCATTTGAAAGGGCTCTTGTTTTGTGGTTTCATGGCCTCTTGCCATCTATTGGTTGGCCTGGGAGAAGTGAGATGGGCTGAAGGCCTGAGTGAGACTGGAGGGATGGTTTGGTATCTAGGGGAGAGTAGGGGTTCCTGGGAGGGGAGTCCAGAATGGTTTCGCAGGTTTCTAGAGCACGTTTTAGATCTGAGGAATTCTGTGGTCTTTGTTTTGTATTCAAGGGGTTCTATGTGGCTGTCCGCTGTGTCACTGAAGTGATCTAAACTCCCGGACATAAAGCCTGGGGTAAGCAAATACTCATTCACTGAAGTTTTTTGGCTGCACTGTGGTTTGCCCTCAGAGGTGTTTTTACATATGGTTTATGAGCATAGTTTCATTTTACCTATTAGTTAAAATTATATGTAGTAATTGGGTGATTTTCTGATTGTCTGTGACTGCAAATGATTTTTTATATTTGTGTGTGTATGTGTGCGTGTATGTGGCCAGTCAGATTCTTAGGACATTTACATCAGTGGTTCTCAAAATTTAGCATGCAACAGAATCACCCAGAAATTTTCTTAACACACAGATTGGTGGGCTTCACACCCAGTTTGTGATTCAGTAGGTCTGAAGCAGAGCCCAAGCACTTGCAAGTTCCAAAGTGATTCTGATGCTGCAGGTCTGAGGACCAAACTTTAAGAATCGCTGCCTTATATCTACACCTGTGGACTTTTTAAGAGCATCTCTAAAATTTAAGGGTGACTGTGCACATTATAAGAACATCTAGTTGAGTACATCTAAAAACAAAAGGAGAAGAAAGAATCTGATTGCTAATTTCACAAAAACTTGAAAAAGAAAGGGACACTTTCCTTGCAAAGAGTGAACTGAAGAAATAGTTCTAATTTTAAAAAGGCAGAACAATTAACTTTAACTTAACTATCTAAACAAGCATGATAACATTCTTCCCTGGGGAAAAAGATCTATCCCTAAACAGTGTTAAGACAGAATTTTTCTTTTTGACAAGGTACCTTTGCCTGCTTCCAGAGGGAAATCAACAAGATTGCATTGTTTCTTAAATTGAACAGAGCTCCTATTTTGACTGGTCTTGAGATTAATAGATGCATATAAATTTAGAATAAGGAGTCTGGAAAACGTCCTCTGCCTACGTAATTGGAGGTAAAGAAGGGTTCAAAGGGAATGGTAGAGTCTTAGTTAATAGGTGTCTTGGTTACTAAGATAAAGTGAAGAACAAAAGATATGCTAATAACCCGCCCTCAAGAAACCTTTTTGTGTTAAGACTTTAAACCAAGAGTTAAAGATTGTTAGTATTACTTGATAAATAAATATGAAGTAATTATAAAAAATTCTTTAAGTTGACATAAGTACTCTTAATATTCCTGATCACAGAAAATACTTGAAAATGTGCATTGTTTTGTTAAATTTGGCTAAAAAGACAACTAAATGATTGCCTGTATCTAAGAGATGGCCTGTATCAGAATGAGATTTATAACATTTAGTTCAGGAAAATCAAGTTAACTTTATGATAGGAGGCCTAATTAACTGAAAATTTTGTATTCTTGTCTTATAGAACAGGTATGTGATCACTAATTACACTAAAATTTAAGACTGCATGGATATAAATATGTATGTGACTAAATTGAATTAGAGTAAATAGTATCTTTATTGTTTAAAACATGCTTGTTTTAAACTTCAGACTTCATGCTATTTCATTTGGATTTCTAGAGTAAAACTTTAGGGTTCTACTAAGTTTTTAAATATCAACTGTAGTTGTATTCTTTTATACTTAAACTTAATTAAAATGGCAACAGAGCAAAGGTATTTGACCACCACATAGTAGGTTTTTTTTTAATAGACTTTATTTTTTAGGGCAGTTTTAGGTTCACAGCAAAACTGAGTGGAAAGTCCAGAGAGTTCCGTATACTGACTTCCCCAGACATGCATAGTCTCCCCCACTATCAACACCCTCACCATGGTGGTATATTTGTACCTATGAGCCTACATTGACACATCTTATCTTCCAAGTTCATAGTTTACATTAGAGTTCACTGATAGTTTTTATTTATGTATTTTGTCAACAAGTAAATATATTTGCAATATAAATAGCATTCAATTTACAAGGATAAAATCAATGCAATAAAAACAGTCTTATGCTTTATAAAATTAATTCTATTCAATCTCTAAAATTTATCTATCATTATTTCATATACATATATGTACATTTAAAATACATAGATATTGATGTAATTTGAAATTATTTTTTACAGATATCAGATCAGTTGTTGCCAGGGGCTAGGAGTGTAGTGAGAGAATTAACCACAAAGGATCACGCGGGAACTTTCTGAGGTGATGAAAATGTTCTATATTTTGATTTTGGTGGTAGTTATGACTATATGCCTGTCGAACTCATCAAACTGTAGATTTTACTGTATATAAATTAGATTTCAATAAGTTTAGGTTGAAATTTTTTATATAAAATTATTTTTTAAAGAAGCTGATGTTAATAGTGGACTGGTAGTTCAGGAAGAAAAATGATCACTGAGTCTAGAGTGTGTTCTCAACACAACGTAGAGGAGACTGACTTGCTTTCTGCGTAGATGGAAGGTTTTGCCTTACTCAAACCAAACACATACTCTCAAAGGGTCTGCTTTTACACCGATTTTGAGTATTTTATGACCATGGTCAATTATTTAAAAAAATAAACAAACAGAAAGAATAATAAGGGTTTGTCATGTCTGGACAACCTAAAATCACTGTCTGTTGTTTTACCTTTGTTATGGTTGCTATAAAGTGTTATTAGCTAATAACACAGGCAAGGATGTAGCTACTTCTCATCCTTGAGCACTTGTGTGCTTGTCTGAAAATCCTCTTTGATTTTGCTGTTTTCCAAGGTAGGCCCTAAATTTGGACTAATAAAACTCAGGGTGTTTTTATATCCAAACCAAATTTGTTGCTTCCTCAACAGCTGCTAGGTGGCACCGAAGGCTTGAAATCACCCTACCTTGGAACCCTGTGCCACTCAAGAGCAAGGAGGGACTGCCCGCTACAGTTTGGCACAGGAGGAATGCTCTGTATTTTCTTAATTTTCTTAATGCTTGCCCCAGTGTGGGGAAACTTTTTCGCCCTTCTTCATAAGATATGACGTTTGACCAACTCTTTAATTCCCTGGTAACCCAAATAGATAGTATGTCAACTGTGTTGCTAAGCAACATTTACCCCTGGTTGGTAAATTTCATCTGGACTGGGAGAAGTAGAAACACCTGATAGGAAGCCATATCTTTGGGCTTCCGAGTGTAATGATTCTTGTAACTGGGCATGTCCTTGGAAACTATGCCCAAGAAGTAGTTACAAGAGATAATGGTTCCTGAGAGAAGTAACTCCCACACCTCTCAATGTGATCTGCACTGTGTTACCTGGAGAGCCAAGGAAGATAGCTATTAGATGGCTGCGGGGCTGCTGCATGGACTGCAGCGAGGGATAGCTAATGTTGCAAGGGATGTTGAGCTGTGGTTCCTGTCCTGTATCCTCCTAAAGAGGTGTCAAATGTGGCCTTAATAGTCTTGTGAGTCTGATGTTTAGTTGAACCTAACGATCATAAAAGGCATGGAATACTAATTTTGGGGACAGGGAAAATTTTTCAAAACAAAAAGAAAAGCTCAACTTACGCAAGGTCAAAGTTCTACAGGTAAGGTATTTTTGATATGCTATTAACATGTCCTATCAGGGTGAGTGGAAACAGGTGCATACTCACGCAGAAGGGATGACCCAATGGCTGTCAATATATTTACTTCTAGGAGGATTTTATTTGTAGTTTTAAAATACTTTATCAAGTGGAGATGATTTTGGTGCACGCTCTACAATACTGATTGCAAGGCTTTGGAGATTTGCTAGTGTCTTGGCTGTCCATAATACATTTTTTCCCTCAGGGTAATCATCACCTAACTTACAGTTATGGCCAATTGCTTATATACTCACTGCCAGTGGAGATTCTACTCTCTTCTATACTGATACGATTTGTTTCTGTGATCAATTAACCAGAAGCAGTCAGTCTTTCATTAACAGGTAGCCTCTGTTCTCCCCAGCCCCCATGCTTGCCTAAAGGTTCCTCCTATTAGCTACAGGCCAGAGATTGTGTCTTCTGGAAAAATTACAAAGAAAGTCAGTATCAGATCTTGGTGGACTACTGAGACTGCTAAGAATAAACCCACAGGTGCAGGTTTCCAAATGTAAGCTGAGATTGCCACCATGAGTCAATACCAGATCAATTGTGCCAGGGGACTTAAAAGTTGGGATTTCCAGAACTATTTTCATCCAAAGACAGATGACATTGTGAGAGTAGACTGCTAACCCAAGATCAACAGAAAAACAAACAGGATCTTGTGAAAGTGAAGAGATAGTTAATTATAGTTATTTGCTTTAGAGTATTGCTGGTATTATTTTTAAAGATTTATTTTATCATAAACACATGATAAAGCTCCTTTAGCCTTTCTCTGTCTCTCTCTAACCTCAAATTTAGAAGATTAAATTAGTGCTAATTAGAATGAATGCCCTCTCTTAAAATAATGTTAATCAATAGGCCTATGACCTTCTGTAGGTTTGGTTATACCAAACAGTGGTACCAAAAATGTGAACCCATTCTTAATTGGTTTACTGTGTCAATTGACCTTTTAAAATTTATAGAAAGGATAATTTTTTACACTTCATATGATCCAGTTTCAGGGAACACATAATGAAATGCCTGAGAATATTTCTCCCTATGGGCACAATACAAAATCCAGGAACATACAAAATTTCTTTTATACTTACAACAAGAAGGAACATATCCTTTAAGAATTCTAAATAAGGAAAACCATGAACACAAGCTAATTAACCTCAGGTGAATTTAAGGATAATGTCTAATACATGGAACTCAGCTGCACTTTTAAAATGAGATAAGCTTAAAACCATCCTTTGTTAACAGATGATGACTTAAATTATACTTATTCTAAATCAAATTCATCTATAAATAATCAAATAATATTTCCAAGAAAATACCATTAGCAAAGTCTATGTAGATTCTGAAGGAATTCTGATGTATCTTGATCAGCCTTGTCTGTAAACTCCTGAGAACAGAGTCAGACATTGTACACAGAGCCCTTCCTGGGTGCTTTTACTTTTCATGGCAATGTGGTTACTTGCAATAGAAATTGGTCCCTCTTCCTATCTAAATATAATTAAGCAAAGCAAATGTGGAACCATAAGAATGAAAGAAATAGCACATTGAAAAGTACACCATTTAGTTCAGTGTGATATGATTGCATTTATATGTGGAAACATCACTGAGTCTCTTCAGGAAATTGGTGTAGTACTTGCTCTATGGCTTAAGGAGTTCCAGATTTACATTTGTTAAGGGACGTCACCTCTTGGCAGACCTTGGGGATCTTGAAGAAAGGAATACCTCCACGTGGGTAGTGCTGCAGACAGCCTGGAGAAAAGCCACTGCAGCCTTTGCTTCTGGCTTAGAATAAATGAAGTGTTAAGACCAGTGTCAAAGGCTTTCTAGGACAATGGTGCAGTCTCGAAGTCATTTATAAAATCCCCAGGCAGAAGTTTACTCTTAGGGTTTAGTAAATGTATGGCTCTAGTTATATTAACTGGTAACAAGGGAATCTTTGTGTGTCAACGAGTGATTTTTTTTTGCATCTACGAAAATAAAACAGGAAAAAAGAACAGAATACATATATTCTGCAGAAGCTTATTTATGTAATATAACATATACTTATATATACGTGTGTGTTTATATGTAGTATATATGCATATACACTATTAGAAGCTTAAGATCATAGACTATGTGAAATAGCTATCATTAAAACTTAATCACTATGAATTCATTTTTTAAAAAATTTTCCCAGTAGTAGGAAACTGGTTAAAGGGATAACATTAACCTGTATGTAAATGGTTGTGTCTGAATTGGGTAAAATGAGCCTATACTTGATTCCACCATCTGTAAGAAACGCAAAAAACAAATGACCAGCAACACATTCAATTCACGACCTTAGCACAAAAATGCAATGTGACAGACCTTTTCTTGGTCAAAATAGCTCCTTAAAGGCTGTGTAAATCTAAAGAAGGGGCTGCCAAGAGAAGTATCTCAAACATGCTCAGAGACAGACCTTTCTCTGATGATACAAGCTGCATTCTCCTTCTGGGCCAAAAAGACGATTCATAATATTTAATTCTGATCAACTTTAATGGGATTCAGATTTTTTTCTAGGAAGCATCAGTATGTACTACATCTCTGAAACTAGAACCCTTCGGAGAGTGAAATGGAACACTATTAACAATTACGCCAAATCAACAGTAAAAACCAGAACTGTCCCCAGGGCCATCCTATCACAAATGAAATTCTCAAGGATCAAAACCAAAGAGGACTCAAACACCAAACAGTGAGTGAATGTGTTGGGGTGGTAGCTGCTCTTAAGGCCCATCTGGTTAAGATTAGAGAAAATATATGTAAATGCCAAACATCATGCTTGATGCATATTATACACTAGGAATATTACTATGCCCTACCCACCCAGAGAACACCTCTCTCTTTAAGAGTTTTCATAAATTATATTTTAATGACAAAATTGCCAGCAGGCCCTCCAACTTGAAAAATCCTTTATTTATACTCACAATACAGAATATGCTTCAGTTTTATCAAATTGAATTCATTTTTGAAAAATATGCTTTCCAATTCATTTTCTCAGATCTGACTGTCTTATAACTGGTATAAATTCTCAATTAGTGAGGTTTCACCAAACTGTGAGAAAAGTAAAGCTTGGCATGGAATAACCTTCTGAGGTTTCCATCCCCCAAGTTTCTTACTCCAACCTGAAAACAGTCTTCTTAGACACTTGGAAACTTTGCTTTAGCACTGACGCCTCAGACCTGCAGAGGGGACCTGAGGAGTTTCAGAGCAGAGTAATGGAGAGTCTCTAACTCCACACAGGGATATCTACCATTGTTATAAACAGAATCCCAATAAACAAGTTCACACGGATCACTGTTTTGATTATTTAAATGTGTTTCTAGTATTTGAAGAGAAGCAATTGTCCTCTGTAGTGGGTTGACTTGGGTTCCAGCAAAGTTATGTCCAAGTTCTAACCCCTGGTACCTGTGAATGTGACCTTATTTAGAAATAGAATTTCTGTAGATGTAATAAGTTAAGAATATTGAGAAGAGATCATCCTGGATTTAGGGTAGGCCCTAAATCCAATGACTGCTGTCCTTATGAGAGAAAGAGGAGGGAGATTTGAGATATGGAGACACAGAGGGGAATGCCATGTGAAGATGGAAGAAGAGATTGGAATGATGCTGCCACAAGCCAAGGAATGCCTGGAGCCACCAGAAGCTGGAAGAGGCAAGGGAGAATTCTTCCCAAGAGCCTTTGGAGGAAGTGTTGTCTTACTGTACCTTGATTTTTTGACTCTTGACTCCACAACTATGAGATAAATTTCTGTTATTTTAAGGCACCAAGTTTGTGATAATTTGGTAAGGCAGCCCCAGGAAATTAATACATCCTCCATGATATAAATTTCAAGAAATAAAATTGTAGGGAATTGCCATTACCAGATATACCTACACAGATTGCTCTATTTTCTAACAATACAAATAATCATGTCAAGACATTACATTCAAAATATGATAGATGATAATATAGTCCTGAAAAGCCCAACCCAATTAAAATATAAATGGTGTTTTTCTAATAATAACTAGACATGGAAATATTCATAGGGCTGCCAGATAAAATAAGAAACTCAGTTAAATCAGAATATCAGATAAACCATAAATAATTTTTTAGCATAAGTATGCTCCAAACATTACACTGACGTACTTATTTATTTATTTTTTTAATTGAGTTATTGATAGGTTACAATCTTGTGAAATTTCAATTGTACATTAATGTTTGTCAGTCATGTTGTAGGTGCACCACTTCACCCTTTGTGCCCACCCCCCACCCCACCTTTCCCCTGGTATCCACTAAACTGTTCTTGGTCCATAGTTTTAAATTCCTCATATGAGTGGAGTCATACACAGATTATCTTTCTCTTGCTGGCTTATTTCACTTAACATAATTCTCTCAAGGTCCATCCATGTTATTGCAAATGGAATGATTTTGTTCTGTTTTGCAGCTGAGTAGTATTCCATTGTATATATGTACCACATCTTCTTTATCCATTCGTCTGTTGATGGGCACTTAGGTTGCTTCCACGTCTTGGCTATTGTAAACAGTGCTGCAATAAACATTGGGGTGCACAGGACTTTTGGGATTGCTGACTTCAGGCTCTTTGGATAAATACCCAGTAGTGGGATGGCTGGATCGTATGGTAGTTCTATTTTTAGTTTTTTGAGGAATCTCCATACTGTTTTCCACAGTGGCTGCACCAGTTTGCATTCCCACCAGCAGTATTTATTTTTTATTGAACAAATTTGACATGTAACATTGTGTAAATTTAAAGTGTACAGTGTGTTACTTTGATCTATTTATATTCAGGCATACTTCCCAGATATTGCAGGTGTGGTTCCAGACCACCACAATAAAGCAAATATCGCAATAAAACGAGTCACATGGATCTTTTGGTTTCCCAGTGCACATAAAAGTTATGTTTATACTATACTGTAGCCTATTAATTGTGTAATAATAGCACTATGTCTAAAAAACAGTATATGTACCTTAATTAAAAAATGTTACTAAAAATTGCTAGCCATCATCTGAGACTTCAGTGAATGATAATCTTTTTGCTGGTGGAGGATCTTGTAAAAAACACAGTATCTGTGAAGCACAATAAAATGAAGTGCAACAAAACGAGGTATGCCTGTATAGTAATATGATTGCCATTGTAGCCATATTTATCACATTACATAATCATAGTACGGTATTACCACCTATATTCATTACACTGTGGATTAGATTCATAAGACATATTTATGCTAAAAGATAATATGTTGTTTATCTGAAATTCAAATTTAACTAGGCATCCTGTATTTTTGTTGCTAAATCTTGAACCCTACAATTGCAGCAGAGAGGCTGTGCATCTCACTCAAAGTCACACCGCTAATAAAGTGTAGAGTTTGGCTTTGAAATTATGTGTGTCAGACTCCCCAAGATCATGTGCTTTCTGGTCCATCAGGCTGCTTAAAGCAGAGGTAATAAAACTTAGGAACAGGCAGTAGCATTCCAAGAAGCCATCTGGTTGTCGTTCTGCAAAACAGGTTATAAAAATGGAAAAATGATGGCCAGTTTTGACTGCTGAGCACACCTCGGCGCTCATTATGTATGAAGGAAGATTCTGGAGATGCAACATTCAAACAACATTCTAGCGATGGTGGTGATGGTGGAAATGAGTTTTTCCCTTCCACTTTTCTGTGCGAGTGTGATATGGGACATAGTGGTCACAGGCATTTTGGTTTTGTTGGGCAGTAGGCGAAAGCATCAATGTAATAAATGATAAAAGAGTACAAATTCTGCTAATTCTAATAGTTATACAAATATTTTTGCTTACATTCAACTTTTTCCAAAATCCACATGGCTCCAAGGCACTATCAGCCTTGAAACTCGATAATTTTTTTGAACCCTCTCCTCCAATAGAGCCCAGGTGCCACTGGACATTCCCCTGAACCTTCTCTCATATTTTCCTTTCCTTCCTCCATTTCCTCACCCAAAATCCCAGTCCCGGCACTCAAAACTATCCTCCCACATGACTGCAATGCTGCCCAGCTTGTTTTCTCACTTCAAACTATCCATTTCCACCTAATTATCCTATAAGCATATAAATTACATGTATATAAAATCTCAAATCTAAAGCGGCCCTCAACACTGTCTATCCAGTCACATCCTTAACACATCAGTTACTCATAGGAGAGTCTAACACAAATTTGAATCAATCCCAAACTTAACACAGATCGTGTCCTCTGTTTGAATATCTCTTTTCATATCCACCCAATAAAACTTCGCGAATGCCGGGCAAGTAAGTAAAATAGTGAAGCTGGACTGGAGTTTGCCTTTGAAACACTTCAGGATATTTTTCACTTCTACAAAGTAATATACTTTAAAAAAATTTTCAAGGTCCCGCCCCAGTGGCCAAGTGGTTAAGTTCAGTGCACTCCACTTCAGTGGCCAGGGTTCGGTTCCCAGAAGCTGACCTACACCACTTGTCTGTCAGTGGGCCATGCTGTGGCAGTCGCTCACGTGCAAAAAGAGAAAGATTGGCAGTGGATGTTAGCTCAGGGCTAATCTTCCTGAGCAAAAAACAATTTTCTGTTTTTGGCAGAGACTTCTGCAGATAATAATTTGCTATTCTAAGAGAGACAGTGGTGCATGCACAGTGTCATCCAGACTCAAAATTGTGGTGACACAGGGGATGCTGGAATGAGACTGTGCACATTCTGTCCAAAGGGTAGCTACTACTTGGCTCAGATAACTGGTACCATGTGTTGCTAGAGTTTGCCTGATGTCTTCTTCTGATTACGTTGACTTTATGCTTTTTTGACAAGAATGTCATAGAAATGATATGCCTTTCTCAAGGCATCATATCAGGAGGCCCATGATGTCTGTCTGTCTCATTACTGCTGCCGCTAACTTTCATCTCTTGATTAAGGTGGTGTCTTCCAAGCTTCTCCACTGTAAAGCTACTATATTTCCCTTTATAATTCATATGTATCTTGTGGGGAGATACTTGGAAATGATGCAAATATCCTGTTTCTCATCATAATTTCACACATATAATTTTAGCATCAATTGATGACTTTTGCCTGCAACAATTGTTACTGTGGTGTTGGTTAAAAAGTGATTTTTCTATTTCTATTTTCCCTTCTATGTTTGTTCATTGGAATTTTACCATATGGAAAAGCTGTACTCTCTCCTCCACCTATTTATTTATTGAATCATTTATTTATCAGCATGAACTCATACATATTTACTTTGTTCTATGGGTTATAATCCGCTATTGCTATTATTTATTTTGTTGCTGAAATTGTCCCAGCTTTGATCATTAGGAGCTCCTTTATGTTGGCTCCTACATTGTTTTGACTTTCTGCCAACAATTTTTGAATACTTCCTTACTTTCTGGCACTGCAAAATGTTCCAGGCTCATCTTGTACTTTTCTTGCCCCAGATCTGAAATCAACCATTTCTCCAGGAGCTCTGCTTAATTTTATTGGGGAAATTGTATTTAGACACCAAGGTCTGGGCCCAAGGTATATTAGTTGCTACTTTGTCATTTCACCTTTTGTCATTGTTTCTAGGCCCTCTTAGCAGAGAGATCTAGGAAACACACACACACACACACACACGTGCACACACACACCTCTATCCACTTTTATTTCTATCTATCTGTATCTATATTAAAAACCATTAGTTCATGCTACTATCTCTCAGACGTCTCAAGGTTCATTCCAGCTTTCCCCTGTTCTATATTTGTTTCTTTCTCTAACCGTGAGAAACCTGGTTCTCATTATCTATGATATATGTACTTATTTGTTCATTTTTACTATACACATTAAATAGCTTCAGAATTGATACCCATGGTCCAGAGGACATTATTTATGTATAGTTCTTTTCTCTTGAGTTTTGTAGTGTATAATCCAAGTATTATTTTACATAATCATTTAGATTAGTTGTTTTATTCCTCATCCTGTTTAGGTGTGGTGAGAGCTATATTCTATTTTGGGTTCCTCCCACACCCCGGTTATTTGTTTATTTATTTATTCATTCACTCATTCATTAATTAATTCATTCATTCAGGGGGTGCTGAAATATTGCTACAGTTAAAGATTTAGAACATATAAAAAGATTAACTCAGAGAAATGTCACTTCCTCCTCACCCCTTCCACCTCATTCACATCACCCATTCTTGACACCTGTTCTTACCCACATTCTACATGTTACCAAGCTCATTAGTTTCTGGATTTTTTTTTTTTTATATTTCTTTTTGAACAAATGAGCAGATAATGCATAATTTCTTTCTTACGTGAAACAATCCACACTGTCTATACTATTTCACTTTGTTTTTTCACTTAATATATCTCATAACTCTTTCCATATCAAATCCTAGAGATTTTCCTTATTTTTTTTTACAGCTGTATACTATTTCATCACATGTTTATTTAACCACTCTCCTATTAATGGACATTTACGTTGTTCCCAGTGTTTTATAATTACAAACAATGTTGCAATAAATGTGTGCATATGTATTTAATATTGTTGGGGTAGATATCTAGGATAAAATTTTGATCTCCTGATGCCTGGTTCAATTCTGTTTTGGGTCAAATGATGTAACTAAAAGCTCTTTGACAACTAAAAAATGTTATATAATTATAGCAAAATAATACTATGTTATTAGCATTACTTTCTTTCTCTAATCTATTTATACCTTGTTTTGTGACAAGTAGTTTAATTCAACAAACATTTGTCCTCAGCTACTAAACCAGCTTACTACTTTTGAAAATCCTCTGTGTTTAAATTCTAACATTTTTGGTCACTTCATTCATTAAGAATGTTCCAATATTTATATAGGTTTTTACTTAAAAGTTGAATCTACTATTTGTATAGTTTCTAGTCTTAAAAAATCCACCATTATATTAAATTATGTTCTCTATTTTATTCACGTAGAAATAGGAGAAAGAATTTACAAACTACAGCCCTAATTTGGTTCCTTTCACTCCCTAAATATGGATGTCAACTCTTGTGGAAGGAGAAAAACAAGATCACTTGATGCCAGGAGCACTCTCCAGGTTGTCTGACAACAAGTTACTGTAAGCTGAGGGGCTATCCTCCCTTCTAGTGGGAGGAGTAACACCCAAATTTAGCTTCCTTTGGTATTGTGGGCCCTCTGAGCCCTTAGGTCTTCATATTTTGAACAGCGGATATTTCAAAATATGCAAAGGACGCTATACGGTCTATTTTGGGTCTATCTCTGGCCCCGCTTCTAACCTTGGTTCATGGAATCTCTAATGCAGACCAGGCTAGTTCAACAGGAGATTGCTTTGGGATTTGGAATCTAGGCATTAATGAGTATTTGCCTTGTCTTGTCCTTTGGCATGACCTACAAAGACCTATTTAATCCACCATGTGGCTATTGCCAGATCCAAGCAAACCCTAGAAAATCACTTGTTGAGAATCTCCAAAATTTTGGTGAAATGATAGTCCTGGATTCTGCAATTTCAGCAGATTCAACTGAGGAAATCCAGGCAGCAAAAGGAACTTCAGATCTGCCCAAAGGTGACTTCTGATGTGGCTTCAAATATGTGCCTCATCCATTTAGCCTATTGTGTCACTGATTGTACATAATGCAGGGTCTAATTTGTCAGCAGTTGGGTAGGAGCCTTGCTGTCTGGGTTGTGTTTTTGAACTTGCATGAAGACCTCTTCTTCCGTGGTCAGAGGAGTCAGGTAACGTTTTGAACCACATCATTGAATCCAACCTCCTAAAAATTATAGTTGAGTTTTTTTATTTAAGCAATCATAAGGGAAATAAAGTTTGTCACAAACAAATAGAATAAGCTTTCAGGTGATATCGTTCTTATGTTCTTACCTCCTCGATCTCGGGCAGCTAAACTTTGACCCCTTCTTAATGTAATATCCAATTGGTACATTCCGGGATCAGGCAAAGGAACATCTGCATTACTGGTTCCAGCAGTATTTATTTTCTGGAAAACAAGAAATACACAAAATATTAAATTTATTGTCCCTGTTCTATTTCCTCCAAGGGGGGGGACCATACGTAGCTTAACTCAAACTATAAGAATTAGTCAATAAAATAAATCATCTTGTGAATTCACACAATATCATAATCACCCAGTACTCTGAAGGTTTTGAGATTCATGAAGTTCTTTAGACTCAAAATAAATACATGGCTGTTATAGGAATTTCTGTTTTAACTCATATTAGGGATAACAAATGTAAGGTGAAAAACATTTCCCATGGAAAGCCCCACATAATTCAACTAAGAGAGACTAACATAGGAAGAGTGTCTGAGGTAAAAATACAATCAAGGATGAATGGAGAAGAAAGGTATGCCAGAGCGTTTGATTCTCACATAACTGAAAGTGAAAATTAGAATGATTTATTGTGGTGACTTTGTTGACTCATTTGTCTATGCAAAAGAGTTCACACTGATGGATTACACACTTTTATTTCAGCCCCAACATGAAATATGATATAATTATACAGGAATAAATTCACCCAGCATTTTGACAGTACTTGCAAGAAATAAATTCTCAATGGGGCTAAATTTCTAATGCTGTTTTCTATGGAATAAAAGTGCACAAGGTATGTCTACAACTAAAAATCTTTGCAAGCCTTATAGAATATCTTTAGCAACAGTATACTCTGTTAACTTACCAGGCATTGAGTTACAAATGAACTTGCAAGAGGAATAGTAACTATATTAAAACAACACAAAAGAAATATATAGTAAAAGTTGTACAGGTCATATTTTATACTTTCTGCCACTTTAAACAGCAGGTAAATTTACTTTTTTTCACATGTTTGAGATGATTTTAAATTCTTTTTTTTTCCAATTCAAAAAGAAATGTTCTTTTGTTTTGAAACAATATGCACAGATAATGGTAAAATATTAAAACACCCGTCTAGCTCTTTTAGTTCTGTAGTTTACACAAAATGCAACTACAAAGCAGCATTTGTTTTTGAGGTCTCAAGACCAAGATAAGAAACTTTTCCATAGGAGCAATTATTGTTTAAAATAAGAAGCAGTACAACTTTGACTGATAACCCAAACTCATCATCTCTCCTGTGGTAACAATAAAAGGAATCACTTCTTCTCTTGATAACCCTGTTTCTGTGAATGACAGCACTGTTCTCCCAACCACTCAGGCTAGACGCTGACCAGCCATCTTGATTTCTTCATTTCCCTCTCCCCAACATCCAAAGAATTGCCAAATGCCATCCACTCCATTGCCATAATACATCTCCCAGATGTCTTTTTCTTTTAATTCCTATTACCTCTAATTTGGATCAGGCCTTCGAATGACGGAGGAGTAAAAGATAAAATGATTGTCTTGCTCTTCCTTCAAATACCCAATCGCCCCACCTCCTGGGGCGTACCAATTCTAACAATTTAGGATATATCCTTCCATGCTTTTGAGGGTCTTAGACAAAAAAATACACATACATACTAAGTTTGTTTTTCTGTGGTTGAGTTTTCAGTTTTTGTTTTTAACAAAGATAGTATTATATTCTGCCTATTATCTCACAATTTATCTAACTTAAGAAAAATATCATGGGCATTTTTCTAATCAATACATATAGATCTATCTAGCTTTTTTTTCCCCTCCCCAAAGCCCCAGTACATGGTTGTATTTCCTAGTTGTAAGTCCTTCTATGTGAGCTGCTGCCACAACATAGCAACTGACAGACGGGTGGTGTGATTCCACGCTCGGGACGCGAACCTGGGGCCAACGAATCACCTAAATTTAACCACTAGGCCATCAGGGCCGGCTCTAGTTTATTGGCTTTGTTTTTTTTTTTTGAGGCATATCATTTTCCACAGTGTGAGAATACCATAATTTCTTCAATTATTTCCATATTGATCAACAGATGTGTTGGCTTCAATATTTGCCACTACAAGGATTTGTGCTTTTATTTCTCCTATAGAATGAATTTTTCCAAAAAGTTTTAAATAGTTCATATTCCTATTTAGAGTATACAAGAGTTCCTATCAGCATAGAATGTTACTAATTTTCAAGTTTGATGGGCAAAAATTATTATTTTGCTTCAATATACATTTCCAGAATTATGGTAAGGTGTCATGAAACTAGTACAAATGGCAAGAGAGTGACAATCGTTTACTGGGCCACACAGAAGATGTCAACTTGGAAAGAGAGGAAGCCGACCAAGGTCTTCTAAACAACTTTTCAAAGAACAGTTGTATGTGGGTCTAATTCATAAGCAAGATTCAAATTCAAATCCAGCAAACATTTGTTAAGCTCCAAGTATGCTCCAAGCCTTTCATTAGGTTCTTTTATATTCGTTGTTTCCAAATAAATAAATTCATTAGTAAATATTAAATATGGATAGATTTACTGCTTTCTAAAAGATTGAATAAAATCTGCAGGAAAGGAGGACGTTTCCACCCACCCCACACCCTCCTCTCATGTGATAGGCAACTTAAAGACACAAAAGTCTGAATGCTCAGATATCTGGATTGCTTTTGTAGCTTTCATTGCTCTATTGAGTGCTTCTTGAAGTTTAGAGTAAACAATTTACAGGGTACCTGGTTTTATATTTTTAAATGCATATTACACTACATGAGCAAGTTAAGAAATTTTCAAGCGTAATTTAAACTATTCCAGATTTTTCACTTTTGCTGTTTTAGAATTTAATATCTAGTTAAGAAATAAATTTACTGGACTTACATTTATTGGCTTTTCAAAGCCTGAATAATATTCCGTTGTGTGTATGTGTGTGAGTGTATGCATCACATTTTCTTTATCTATTCACCTGATGACAGACATTTAGGTTTTTTCCATATCTTGGCTACTGTGAATAATGCTGTAATGAATGCAGGAGTGCAGACGTCTCTCCAAGATACTGACTTCATTTCCTTTCAATATATACTGTCTTCCCCTTCTTGTTCTCTACGTCTTCCTACCCAGTCTTCAAAGACCATTTCATTAGCACTTTATATCTTCCTTGTCCATTATCACATTCTATCTCAAATGTCATATCTGCCATTTTAGATTGTAAACTTTTAAAATCAGGGAATAGAATGTTTAAGGATCGAATTGAACACAGATTGTGATAGAGACTACGAGGATAGAAAGATGTCTTTAAGTGCACATGATCTAGCTGAGTAGGCACATAACGTGGGGATCTATAACAAAGTTGACTAATCCATGCACAGTTTGTTCTCTCCCTTCGCCTGGCCCAAGTATAGCGTGTATTCTATTCTGGCATATTCTCTCTTGAGGAACCTAATTTTATCCTTAGAATCCTTCTCAATACAGTGCTGTAGGTCATCATTACTAACTGATCAAAATTGGCATTTAAAATGAAACCCTGTCACTCAAGAGCTATAATTAAAGACAAATTGTGTTATAATGTAATCAGTAAGTCTTTGGGAGAGCAGAAAAGAACGATCAATTATTATGGTAGAAAAACCCGAGATGGCTTCATAGAGATAACAATGGAGGAGGGTCTGAATATGGGTAGGAATTTGACAAGTGAAGATTTGGAAGATGGGAGGATTGGAAAATCAAAATGATCCCAATGGTGAGTAGTCAACCAGAGGGTACATCACTGGATTGTGTGAGAAATAAAGTGGAAAGCAAGACTGACGTGCAGTGATGAAAGGCCAAGGAGAGTTTCAACCTGTGGGCAACAGGAAACCCTCACAGGCTTTTGAAGAGAGAAGCAATAAAACCAGGTCTCATTTAACAAACATATATTGCCTATCTTTCATGCTTCCTGCTCTGGGCTATGTGATTAGATTTCAGGGATGAACAAAACCTGGCCTTTTCTCTCTGTAGGATGGAAGAGAGAAGAGAAATCCTGTAGGTATAGAAATTATTTAAAAGGGTTTCATAACAGTCCAGTTTAGGTCACAAGGCCTGATCTAGTCAGTGGTAATGGAAATAAAAGATCAATGGGAGAGATATTGAGGAGATCAAGCAACTGTATTTGTCAACTGACAAGATGTGGGAGATACAGGAAATGGATGGATGAGTCACACAGAAATCTGAGTTGAGCTCCTGGAAGGATGGTAATGCCAGTAATAGAGAACAGAAAAGAGAGGAGGAGCAAGTTCCAGGCCACCACAGTGTCAAGCTCCAAGGATATCTTCAACTCTATAAAAGAAGAAAGTCAAGGACTTAAGTAGTTCTAGAGAGACATTTCTCCTCAAGCTCACTGAAATGGTTCCAAGAAGAAAATTGGTAGGCCAATTATGGTTTGTTGCTATTTTTTAACAACTTTATTGAGATATGATTGACATATAAAAAGTTGTACATATTTAATATATACAACTCAATGAGTTTGGAGATAAGTATATACCCAGGAAACCATCACCACCATCAAGGCCACAAACATCCGCCACCTCCCAAAGTTTCCTCTTGTCCTGTTTACTGTTATTATCATTTTTTGTGTGTCTTAAGAACACTTGTAAGATCTACATTTTTAGAAAATGTAAGTATACAATACAGTATTGTTAGCTATAGGCACTATGCTGTATGGTAGAGCTCCAGAACTTATCTATCCTTCATAACTGAAACTTTTGACCCTTTGACTAACACCTCCCCATTTTCCTCTTTCCTCAGCCACTGGCAACCACCATTCTACTCTTTGCTTTTATGAGTTTGACTACTTTAGATCCCACATATAAGTGATATCATACAGTATTTCTCTTTCTGTGTCTGGCTTATTTCACTCAACATTATATCCTCCAGGTCATCCATGTTGTTGCAAATGGCAGATTTTCCTCTTTTTTTTTTTTTTTTTTTAAGGCTGAATAATATTCCATTGTATGTATATAGCAAATTTTCTTTATCCATTCATCCATCAATGGACATTTAGGTTGCTTCCATATCTTGGCTATTGTGAATAATGCTGCAATGAACATGGGAGTGCAGGTATATCTTTGAGATCTTGATATAAATTTCTTTGAATAAATACCCAGAAGTGGGATTGGTAGATCAATCATATGGAACCAAAAAGACCTCAAATACCCAAAGCAATTTTGAGAAAGAAAAACAAAGCTGGAGACATCATACTTCCTGATTTCAAACTATACTACAAAGCTATAGTGGTCAAAACAGTATGGAACTGGCATAAAAACAGATTAATAGACCAATAGAACAGAATAAAGAGCCCAGAAATAAATTCACCCATTGTGGTCAACTAATCCTTGACAAGGGCACCAAGAACACAAAGTGGTGAAAGGATAGCCTCTTCAAAAAATGATGTTGGTTAAACATGCAAAAGAATAAAATCAGACACTTATCATACACCATACACAAACATTACCTCAAAATGGATTAAACCTACTTAAATGTAAGACCTGAAATCATAAAACTCCTAGAAGAAAGTGTAGAGAAAAAGTTCCTCGACGTGGGTCTTGGCAATGAATTTTTGGATATGACACCAAAACCACAGGCAACAAAAGCAAAAATAAATAAGTGGGATTACAACAAATTAAAAAGCTTCTGCACAACAAAGGAAATCATCAACAAAATGAAAAGACAATCTACTGAATGGGAGAAAATATTTGCAAATCATATTCTAATCAGGGGTTAATATCCAAAATATATAAGGAACTCATACAACTCAATAGCAAAAAGGAAATAATCTGATTAAAACATTGGCAAAAAAATTAAATAGACATTTTTCCAAAGAAGACATACAAATGGCCAATAGGTACATGAAAAGATGCTCAACATCACTAACCATCAGAGAAATGCAAATCAAAACCACAATGAGATATCACCTCACACTTATTAGGATTGCAATTATAAAGAAATAAAAGATAACAAATGCTAGCAAGGAAATGGAGAAATACGTGTGGGAATCAATACGGGGATTCTCATGACGTTAAGCTCTGCAGCTTAGAAGGCCTTTTTATCTATGTAAAGAAAGCTTCCACCAGAAGATATAATGGTGCTAACGAATTAGAAGTTGAGAGTGCCACCGGGTCTTTCTGAGATTTTCATTGCAGGTAAAAAATGGGGTTACCCTCTTAGCTGGAATGGTTGATTCTTCTCATTAATAGGAAGTAGAGCTATTGTAGCATTGTACAAGGAGGGAAGAATATGTTTGGATTCCAGATTTTCTTGGGTGCTTCTAGCATTGCCATGCTGATGGACTGTAGATTGGTTAAGTTATTCCATACGTGTTCCATACACTCAGGCCATACTCAGTGCAGCTCTAACTTTGTCTATCAACCAAATCCACTTAAAGTTAAAATTTCATGAAAGCTTTTACATTTTCAACTTTTAAAATTTAACAAGCAAGGATATCAAGAGGCATCACTGAGGATTTCTACTTAGTCATTATCATTTGTATTTAGTCATCTCTCCCAGTTTCTATGACACTAAAGAGGTTTGCACAGTGAAATATCCATCAAATGGAAATCAAAGGTTTTTAAAAATTAATTTCCAAAAACAGAACTCAAAGCCACTGAGATATTCGAAGTTCAATGAAGCTCAAAAATCCATGTCAAGGGAACATTATGATTAGTTAGAGGTCAAATGACTAAATTACTTTAAAAACTGAAACCGCATAGAGCAGGGAAAATCCATGGCAACCAAGGGGCATACCTCACTAGGTATGTCAGTCATTGTGCCTGACTAATCCACAGCCCCACCTGAAAGAGCAGCTTATGCTTGAGTCTATGGAAATTAACTTCCTTCCCCCTTGTTCCTAGCTGATTAGACTAGAGTTGGATATCTGAACTTCGGCAGAAAACTAACACGTTGGTCGGCAATAAGTTGTCATTTAGCAAAAGAGTTATTAGGCAAAAGTTATTTGAACCAAGTTCAGACAAGAAAAAGTCAAAGGTGGCTGCTAAAGCCAAAGGGTCATAACAGAGAGACTGGAGAGGCCATGATGGTCCATGTATAAACCCAAATCAGGTCACAGGTGCTAAAATTAAGCAGAAGTATGGGGTGAAAAACCTACCTACAGTAAAGGGTAGAGTGTGACTTTGTAGCAGGACATAAAGACACAGATCAACTAATCAAAGCAGAGCATGACAATGGCTGGGCAGGAGAGTGACGATCTATGAACTCCGCTGTTGAAGGCGTGGAGCAGCTCTGGGACCCGAGGGCCAGCTGCTCTGACCTCTGTGCTCTTGGATGTCTGTGTGATCCCCTATCACCTTCTTAGCTCCCTTGGCCTTGGATGAGACAGCTGAAGTGAGTCATTGGTTCTTACAACAGAATAGAGCGAGAAAACAAAAGAGTAACAAGAATGAGCAAAAAAGCATAGAAACAAGAAAGCAGCCGGTTTACACAGCTTACACCAGGAGCGGTCAGGGGACAGTGAGATGGAAGAAAGTGAGCCACACAGAGAGGCCACAGACAGACATTGCCTCATGCCGTCAATTTCTTCCTCCACGGTACTATGCAGTAATCACTGATGCTCACACACAGATGGCCCTGGAATGCTAGCGCACCACCCAGAGGTCAAATAAGGTCAATGCTCTGCAGTTACTGAGCGAGGAAAACTTCATGTTTTTATGAAAATTTTCAACAAAAATTTGGAAAAAGGCTTATGGTTAGGCTTACCATATAATTTATGATTCAAACTGGGATAATTTGAAGACAGAAAGGGAGTGCTATTAATAATTATGTGGTATAAACAGGAATACACAAAACTGTCTCAGGTAAACGAGGATGCATGATTATAGTACTTCATAAGTTAGCCTTCAGTTAACCAGAAAGATAAACCAAGCAGAAAAGTCAGATCCTCTGGTCATCTCAAAGCTTTACTACGTTTTGTTTTAGAACTAAACCACAATCCTGGTTTTAGTTCTGGGACTTTGATTTTGCAATAGCCCAAACCAAATAAAATGGGTCTATAAATACTCAGGCCCACTAAATGACAACACTTAACTGCTGCTGAAAAAAGTACAAAATTCAGTACTCCCAGAATGTCTTTTCTGGGACTCCCACAACACAGATTACTCACCCTCGGCTTGTCCCCTAAATTGACTGTTGTGTGCAGCGTGGCTTCATTATCGCCGAGAACCTTTCCACCTACACTTACAGTATATAAAACAACCTGGGCCACAGGAAGGCAAATAAAATTCTCTTCTCTCAATCCTTATGTACACGGACCACAGCCTTTGGGAATTAGACCCTGTAACCAGCCTTTGTGTCACAAGATACAAATCCTGATGATGAAAGGGCAGGCAAGATAACTATTTAACTTCAGACAAAAATGCTTATTTCCTCTGCACCTTTATTTTATAATCTTAAAAAGGGGGTAATAGATACTTTACAATGGACTGTTTTGATTATGAGCTAAAATATGTAAAAGTATTTTGAAAATATAAGAAATCATTTAAGTATAAGTAGTTATTCGGGCAGATGATGAGGAGAGCTATTATAGAAGAGGAAAGATTACAGGAGTCAAAACACAAAGACCTGTGTACAAGGCCTAGTTATACTATTAAATTGATGTGAGGCAGAGGGCAAGTTTTTTGAGTTCTAGGGGCCTCATTTTCTTCTTCTTTAAAAAATAGACTTATGAAAATGAAAAGAAATGATGTAACTGAAGGTGCTTTGTAAAGAGGCGAGTGATTTTCAAATGCAAAGTAGCTTCTCCCTGCTTTTTTTCAAATTATGATATATATTATGTATATGCTACTGCTCGTGTTCATTGATGCTTAATAAGAGATTAGAAAGTAGGTCATGCTTGAGTTGACTCTTCTGCTTTCAGTACTCTTACATTACTTAAGACTGTTACCTTTACTACTTCACCAAAATAATATTAGACCTGAGCGCACAATAGATTTTGTTTGTATTAACTCTTCTGACTTTTTGTCTTTTGGTGAGTTCCCAGCATGCTCTTCCTTCCCCAGAGAAAACCAAATTGCAGTTAAAAGTGGAGAGCTACGAACAAGAACAACAGAAAACAACTCTAAGAGGAAAAGACTTGTCAGAAAAGGCATAATATACTAACTCGTTGATTGATGTTATCTTCCTTGCCATGAATACTTCTGCCAATAAATGTTTCAACAAATTAGACCAGTTGTGTTATTTCCAAAATTTGGGTAATATGCACAGGAAAACATGTTGTTTTGGAGGACTTGCATTTCTGAGGTTCTAACAATCTCAGAGAGAGAAGCTTCTGTAATAGATGTTATACTCGATGCTAAACATTTGGGATTTTGCTGAAAAGTACCCCTAGTATTGCTATGAGTTTACATCTATAAAACTGGCAGCACACAGATCCATAGCCTCATCAGCTTTTATGATGAACAAACAAAGAAACTTTCTTATTAGACTCTAGAGCTTTTACACATTCTTTTTAAAGATACCTATATAATTTTACTGGAAGGATTGATAGGACAAAAGCTCTAAATAGCTTTTTAGCTATTATTCCACAGAAGAACCCTACTACTTCTTTTATTCCAACACTTGGTTTTCTTGGGCAAAAACCGTGGCAATGATAGTTTTTATGAACAGGAAATTAGCAAATTTTTGTAATTAATCTCCTAACCCCATGAAAGTTTATTTCATTCTCATTCAGTATTTCACTCACTCACTTACTCATTCACTCATTATTTTTTAATCCTCTACTGGATGCCCAGCACAGAATTAATATCATGGAGAACAAAAGAGATGTTTGAATATATTCTTTGCCTTCAAAGACTCTATCATGGAGACAGTTTTGCCTGTAAAGTTTAAATGCCAACATAGAAAAACAAGACAGGAGGTGTATCAAGGCAGTAATGAGAAGTCTTCTCCTTCTCCAAGCTGCTGCTTCTCCTTTTTCTTCTGGATGTGGATTCGAGGCATCATTATGGAATGCCCAGCCACCTAAGCTAGAAAACCTAGCACCAACTACACCTGGACCCCCAGGGCACAACCATGAAGTCCTATCAATTATATCTTGAAAATGTTTCCTTGGTCCACCTTTTCCGCCACTCCAGTCTATGCCTTAATTATCTACTACATAGGCCAACTGCCATGGCCTCCTGCCTGCTCTCAGCCCCTGATCTCTTCCATTCACTGAATCATCTAAAATGGTTCTTATGGAGCATTCTTAATCACATGGGGAAACGCTTAGGAAAAAACAGTGGGGTGGAAAGTACAATGCAAAACTGCATACAGGATGATATTGACTAGATTAAATACATCTATGAATTGAAAAAAAGACAAGAAGGAAACATAACATGTTAACAGGGGTTATTATGTGGATGATAAGGTTAAGGGTAATTTTATTTTCTTCCTATTTTTCAGGAATTTTCAAATTTTCTACCAATGTATAGTATTCATTGTCATAATAATTTAAATACTTTAAAATAAAAATAATAGTATTCTCTGCTGCTTCCTACATTTGAAAGCAGTGTTAAAGATACGGGCCCCGTGGCCGAGTGGTTAAGTTTGCACGCTCCGCTGCAGGCGGCCCAGTGTTTCGTTGGTTCGAATCCTGGGCGCAGACATGGCACTGCTTATCAAACCACGCTGAGGCAGCGTACCACATGCCACAACTAGAAGGACCCACAACGAAGAATAAACAACTATATACCAGGGGGCTTTGGGGAGAAAAACGAAAAAATAAAATCTTAAAAAAAAAAAAGATACTATGGAATGGAGTTTTATAAATCTGCTTTGATTCAACAAATGCCTTCACATGGGGCAAAGCATATCAATGTGCTACTGCCATTTACATATGAGTTTAAGATGAAACAAGTATGTTTTATCCTTTTAAATAATCTCATGGCCACAGGCACACAGCTGTGGTTGAAGTAGGATCTCATACACTCAGCTGAGCTAATAGCAAGTTATTCTTTAGAAGTATAACCGAAGTACCAGCATGGAACTGTGGTAGAGCCTGACACAAAGTAGTGAATATTGTGATTTTATGTCATCATTTGCCATTTTTGCAAAACCCGGTAGAAGAAGTTATTAAGAGTTTTCAAACAACAAAATAAGTAATATAGTATTGGATTATAACTCTAAGTATAAAATAAATATACATGATTCTATGCTGATATAAATAAGTGATTTGAATAAATAATTGAATAAATAAATAAACAGAGGGAATAGACAAATCTATGATGTAGAAGAATTCAAAATAATTTATGTCAATACTGCTCCTCAAGGAGGTCGAGCATAAACCCCCACCTCTTAAGTGTGGGCTGCACACAGCAACTTCCTTCCAAAGAGGACAGTATGGAGAAAGCTGCAAATACTATGTCAGCCAGGTGATCAAGGTTAAAGTCAATACTGCTAAGTTGTGTTGATAATACGTTCCTGTGATAGTTTATAATGAGAATGGCCCTTTACCTCTGTGGTCTTCCTTCTGAAATACACACCTTCTGCCTAACCACGAGAAAAACAGACAAAAGCAAATTGAAGGACATTCTATAAAAGATCTGACCAGTACTGCTCAAAATTGTCAAGGTCATCAAAAACAAGGAAAGTCTGAAAAATCACCACAGCCATGCGGAACCTAGGGAGACATGAAAACTAAACGAAATGTGGTATCCTGGATGAGATCCTGGAACAGAAAAAGGACCATAAGTGAAAACTGAGGATCTGAATAAAGATGGACTTTAGCTATATTAATGTATCAATATTGGTTCATTAGTTGTGACAAATGTACCATACTAATTAATGTAAGATGTCAACAATAGAGGAAACTGGGTGTGGGATATGTGAAAATTATCTCTGCTATATTTATAACTTTTCTGTAAATCTAAAAATACTCTAAAATGAAAAGTTTAATTTAAAAAAGTTTCTGTACAGCTCATTCTTTGATGTAAATAATCTAGTGTTTGGTAGGGGGCAACTATTCTGATTTGGTCTTTGCTTAGTAAGTATAATGCTATACTTCATAGAAGGCATGTTAGTAACAAATTAACCCAACCCACCTGATCATTCCCTTTCCCTTCCCCCATTTCACAGATGAGAAAATTGAGGATGTTGTATAAGAGATACGGTTACACATTAATTATGTTTAATCAAAATACTTCTCCAGTACTGCTGCTGTAAACATTTTAATTTCAGGTAACTGAGAAGGATGATAGCCATGACCACACATTAGGCCCCAAATCGCAAGACTTGGGTTTTACTTTCTAGTCTTCCATAAAACTAACTGTACTATCTCAGGAAATAACTTACCCTCTTTGAACCTCAGTTCCTCACCCGTAGAAAGAGGAGGTTGATCTATATTACTACAAATTTCTTCCTTGCTTTAAAAAGAAAAGAGAGCAAAAAATTTAAATGTTTTCTTTAAAGTTTAGCTCCATCAGTCAATAGCTTAGGCTCTTACCTTAAGAAAGGAAGATAAAAATAGTACCCACCTGATAGAGTTGTTGTGAAGATTAAATAAAATCATATGTGTATAACTGATGTGTAGAACTGAATATCCTATGTTAAAAATATAGTAGTTAGACGCTGCATATAATACTTTCAAAATGACAGTCCAACTACAGATAAGAACATAAACTAGAAGGTGTGAAAAATAGATTAATATCTAGTTGAGACTTTAAGACACATTCACAAAGGAAGAGCTTTAAAGGATAAAAGTGAGCAGTTGTAGGAAGTCATTTGTCAGGGACAAATGTTGAGATTTCTCTCTTTTCACAGATCTTCAGAACCCTTCACCCATGAATTAAAATGCTCTCACCTAAGTGTAATTTTGTGAAGAAAGTGTGTCATTCTCAATTATTCTTACAGAGGGTGAGAGGGCTGCAGGCTGAGGCATGAATAATGAAAAAAGATAAGAAATCAAACAAATTTCTATTTCCTTTTGAAATATGTTTTGACCCTTGTTGGTGAGATTTAAAATTCTAAAATGTCACCACTACAGAAGTGTTAACTTTATTTACTCAGTATACAAGTTTGTCGTAAGAAAGGCATTTTATAAGGGTTTTCCATACATAAATAAAATCTATTGGATTAATAAATGTTAAAGCAGGATCTGCTATGGATAACTATAGATCATAGAAATTATCAAGAGTTGACTATAGCAGCTAAGTAAATGAAGATAATGAAGATAAATCTTGACTTAAATTATTCAATTAATTCTTCAAGTGTTACAAAGACATTGTTAGAGCAAAGTGAACAACAGCTTAAGTTTTCTCAGTACTATTTGCAAAAAAGAGATCTTCTAAACCGCCATAACTTGAGTAGAAAATAGAAGTGTCACTTCTATTTTTTTAAAACTTCCTCATAGCTTAGCATTAAACTGATCATCTAAAATGGTCAAATGTTTCTCAACAATAGAAAGACTTTGTATCTGTAGGAAAACTTTGACATTACAGAAACATATACTATTCATCTGGGCAAGTGAGTTCTGTGGGTTTTTTCCCTGAAATTACTCTGCTTCTAACAGCAATTTTAACAAGTTTGTTGGGGGACTAAGTGTTCCCTGACCCCACCAGGGACACAGATAACGTCCTGCCTGGCAGTGGACAGGCCTCTTCATGGCTCCTGGATAGTAGTGATCATAATGGGGACATGTATTCGTTAGCCTCCCAGCAGATATTTCTAACTTTCTCCCTTCAAATAGCCCCCCGATTTCCTCTTGCTATTCAATGCGGTTGTGGGAAGCTGACTTGCTCCTTAGCAAGAGTAGAGAATATCACAAAGATTAGACCAATCCAACTCCCTGACTGCAATGACTGGTTCAGGGTTGGGAATATGACCTAAGCTCTTCCAATCAGAGTAAATCTTTGGACTTGGTTGAGAATGTTGGAACGAATAGCCTCAATCATTCCTCCTAGACAAGAATGAGAAAATATGCAGCCAGCTGTGGGAGTGTCGGCAGCCATCTTGTGTTCATGAAGACAATTAACCTGGGATAAAGCTAATAAAGGGGAAGGTAGGGTGGAGAGACAGAAATACACTAGATTCTGGTGACTTGATTGAATCACTGAGTTAACCTCTAGATGTTCCAGTTATATGAACCAGTAAATTTTCTTTGTAATTTTAGTTAGTTTGAGTTGTGTTTTTTGTTACTTGTTACCAAAAGCATCCCAACCGATGAAACAGCTAACACTGGTGGAGCACAAAAATTGTCTCATTTACTTTGCATAGAAACTGAAGAAATAATTCCTTTTATTATCCTAATAATACAGATGTGGAAACTGATGATTAGAAAGGTTGAACAACTTGCTTCAGCTAAGAAACAGAAGAAGTAGGATTCAAACTATTCTGTCTAATACCAAAAGTCCATGCTCTTAACCACTATGCTAACACTTTCCTCCTAGATTTAAAAAAAAAAATCAGAAAGTGAATTAGACACCGGAATCTATGTAGCAATTTTAACTTCTCAGACCCTAATTATATCATTTTCCTTAGCTAAAACTTCACATTAAAAGGAAAGGGTTGGTCATGGTTAAAGAAAAATTACTTTAAATTTCTAATATCAAGGGTTTCTAAATTACAGATTCAGAATCTTTCTTATGGAAAAGATTTTTTTCTTTCTCTGCCTTCTCTTACTTACTTTAAGTAATTTGTAGGGAATTTTTCTGGCTTTTAATCAAACCTCTTTGGTGTCATTAACTAAACTAAATAGCTGGATACTATTTCAGGATAAAGCCCTTATTCGATGTATATAAAAATTAGGAGTTTATAATTAGTAAGTAGAATACAATCATACATATTGTCTATCAGTTCATGTAGCATAGAAATAATATATAACTTTCTACATCCAGAAGGCGCAGAAAAGAATCTTCCCTAAGGAAGCAGAATATATAATTTAATTGTAGAATTATTTTTTATTCCAAAGATTAAAATGCACTGCTTCATTTTACAGAAAAAATGTTGTTCATTTCTTTTTTAAACTCTTACACCTTCACACCATCAGCTGAATCTGTCCTCTGTTTCTGTTAGTTGAAAAGACAGAACTCTGCTCCACATCTCACTTTCTACAGAGGTTCTAGTGCAAATTATAAAAGCCTGAAGACCTGAGATCTCATCTGGAGTTCTGAATCTCACGGTCTCATCCACTGAGATATTAACCCAGCTGCTTTGGGTGCTTCAGTGCAGCACTTTGAGTTCCCAGTTATGGATAATTGGCATATCCACACACATTTTCACAGTCAGTGGCCTGTTTGCCAAAGCCGGTAAGGACGGGTTTGTTTATGAGTTTGTTTATACAACCAAATCAAATAGATGTTAGGCTTATTTAGTGGGCAATAAATGCATCAACTCAGTAAGAGTATCAGGTATGCACTGCACAAAGAGCGCAAACATTTGGCGATTTAAATTGCTCTGTATGAAACTGCCAGACTGAGCAATAAACAAATACAAATGACATCATGTTACCAGAAAACAGTGGAAGATCCAGAAATTTGCTGGCCTCTTAGTGTCATGGTTTATGGCTGGTGCTAGGTGAGCAAAATATAGAGTTAGAAAACAATAGTCTGATACACTATCTTCTTGTTAAAGACAAACCAGAGTTTACACACGTAGCTGGCAGCACCACATGTAGGATTTAAAACATATGCACTGACAGCAAACTCCAAACAGTATACAAAAGTAAAAGTGAAAAGTAAGATTTTCGATCTCCCATCCAAACTCCAGTCCTTCTCCACAATGGTAAACCACCACTAACATTTTCTTGAGTATTCTCCAGAAAGAAAAATTGGCACATACTTTTAAAAAAATGTACAGATATATGAATGAATATATATGGCTAGCAAAGGAAACTATCAACAACCTGCTGAATGGGAGAAGATATTTGCAAATCATATATCCCAAGGGGTTAATATCCAAAATATATAAAGAATCACACAACGTAACATCAAAAAACAAACAATTTGATTAAGAAATGGACAGAGGAGAGGACCTCAGTAGATATTTTTGCAAAGAAGACATAGGATAGACAACACACACATGAAAAGATGCTCAACATCACTAATCAGCAGGGAAATGCAAATCAAAACCATAACGAGATATCACCTCACACCTGTTAGAATGGCTATTATCAAAAAGACAAGAAATAACAAGTGTGGGTAAGGATGTGGAGAAAAGGGAACCCTCGTGCAGTGTTGGTGGGAATGTAAAATGGTGCAGCCACTATGGAAAACAGTATGGAGGTTCCTCAGAAAATTAAAAATAGAACTACCACATGATCCAGCAATTCCACTTCTGGGTATTTACCCAAAGAAAAAGAAAATACTAATTCAAAAAGACATATGCACTCCTATGTTCATTGCAGCATTATTTACAATAGCCAAGATGTAGAAGCAACCTAAGTGTCCATTGATAGATAAATGGATAAAGAAGATGTGGTATATATACAATGGAATATTACTCAGTCATAAAAAAGAATGAAATCTTACTATGTGTAACACCATGGATGGAACTAGAAGTTATAGTGCTAAGTGAAATAAGTAGACAGAGAAAGACAAATGCCATATGATTTCACTTATATATGGAATCTAAAAAACAAAACAAATGAACAAACAAAATAGAAACAGACTTATAGAAACAAAGAACAAACTGTTGGTTGCCAGAAGGGAAGGGGGTTGGGGGACTGGGAAAAATAGGTGAAGGAGATTAAAAGGTAGTACAAACTTCCAGTTAAAAAAAAGTAAGCCACGGGGATATAATATATAGCATAGAGAATATAGTCAACACTATTGTAACAACTTTATAGGGAGACAGACGGCAACTAGATTTATCAAGATGATCATTTTGTAATGTTTATATATATCAAATCACTATGTTGTACACCTGAAACTAACATAATGTTGTATGTCAATAATACTTTAATTAAAAAAATGAATATATTGTATGCACTATGATGTACTTTACTTTTTTGATCTAGTAACATCTTGACAATCTTTCTATGTCAGCACATTCAAATCTACCCCATCCTTTCCAACAGACCTATAGGATTCTATCAAATGTATCTATCATAATTTATTTCATTGGCTTGTTGTTGATGGAGACTTAGATTTCTAGTTTTCCTGCACTGTTTTATTCTATTACAAACAATGCTGTGAGGAACTTCATCTTATACCAATCGGGGGGTACACTTTTGTGTACTACCCTACCAATGAAATTGCTAGATCAAAGGGTTCTGTTTTCATTTTTGAGAGATCTTTTCAAATCACCAACACTCCAAAAATATCCCATCAATTTACATTTCCACTAACAGTGATGATTGAATGTTTCCCATAAATCGACACCAAAAATAGATATTATCAGATATTTCCAATAAGTTATTCTTCTATTGAGGGTCACATTTAAAGATGCCCACTTGAAAAGCTAAACAAGAAATTTCATTATTTACCTGCTTTTCTCAAACATTTTAAAATTTAAACCAATTTATAACCTATTTTAACTCCTTTTAAAATTGCCTTCCTCCTCCTCCCAAACTCCTATGCTCGGATCTGCGTGTAGATGCTCTCACAGCTCAGCCCCTACTAAGTGGTACTTCCCGCCCTTACCAACACTCCCCTCTAGCCCAGCCAGCAAGATTTCCTCTTTCTTAAGACTTGTGTATCCCCTTTCCCATGCCACCTTGACTCCCAATCCCCTGATTATATCCTCCCACTTAGCCCTTTCCCTTCATTTTACCTCTGCAGTTGTGGAGAAGAAGAAGAAATTGAGCATGAAAATGCTGCAAATACTGGGCGGGGAGTCATGAAGACTCATACCTTCAACATTGTCTGACTGTCATACACACTTTAAAATGTTTGCCACTCTGATAGATTGAAACAGACACCTCCTTGTTTTGTTTTGCATGCCTTTAATTACTAGACTGTCTTTCATGTCTACTAGACATTTACATGTATTTTTGTGAACTGCTTGTGCATATCCTTGACTCATTTTAATTTTATGTGGAGCTCTTTTTAATTGGTTAGTATGTGCTATTTGTAAATGAAGGAAATTAGTAAGGGCTGCATTCTAAAGGACATGACTTGTGTGGATGGAGCCAGAAACCAGCGAGTCCACCTTTAGAATGATCCTGACAGACTGTTCTCACCAATTCTAGCTCTGCCTGCTGAATACTGTATACTCATGGGCTTCCAACAGAATGTCTTTCTGCCAGAAGCCATTTTTCTAGGTTTTTCCTGTGCAGTACAATAGAATTTAGTGTTCTTAAGGGAAAAAATGTGGTGGGGAAGTGTGGATTTTCTGTCCTTCTCTGCACATAGGTGGGATGATTCTGTGTCCTATAGGGAGGGCAGTACCATCCAAGTACTTTATCCATAGTGTGTAGTGTGGGGCCATATCACAGAGCAAGGTTCTAGGAGCGCTTACTCAGAAGTTATGTCCAGGTGAGAGAGAAAGGGACTCCAAGGAAAGAAGAATGGAAGTGATAGAGTGAATTTTTTTCCACCTGCCGAATTCAGCTGGCATTCTGCTATGTGCAGCCACAGGAAAAAAGCAGGATAGACGGCCTGACTATTTCTGCCTTCCCAGCAGGTAGCAGAGGAAGAGTAGTTCTCTCGGGAGAAGAGAACACTGTCTTCTCTGCATGTTAGCAGGCCCCAGGGTGTGATCTTTAGCTTTCTTCACATTTATCTTCACACTCTGTCCCTGGGTGAGGACATCAAGCCCCAGGCTTCAGGTAACACTCACGCCCTGGGGTTCAGACTCTCCCGAGTTTCAGGCACACATAGCCAACGGCTTGCTTGACATTTCCACCTGGATGCCTTATAGGCAACTCAAACTTAACATGTCCAAAACTCATCTCTTGATTGCCACTTTGACCTGCCCCCATCCTTCAACTCAGGCAAACATTAACCATTCATTCAATTGGTCAGTATCATCCTTTCCTCTCTTTTCCCTTCAACCTTCTCATCAGACCCATCAGCAAGTCCTGTCAAGTCCTGTTCTCAGATGTGCCTTAACTCTCCCCTTTTCCATACCCATCACCACTCCCCTAGTCCATGCTCGTCATCCCAAACCTGAATTAGCCCAGTAGCCTTCTAATGATGTTCCCCTTTCCCTCCTTGCCTCTCTACAATTTAGTCTCCCAAAGCAACTGAAGTGATCATCAAACATAAAAATGATCATGTCACTCTCTTGCCTAAAACTTTTCAGTTGATTCCCACACACTGAAAACTCCTTATCATGGCTTGCAAGGCCCTGTACAATCTTTACTACCAACCTCTCCAATTTCATCTCCAGCCACTCCCCTCCTTCACTACACAATAGTCATACTGGTCTTGTGTGTTTCTTGAATGTACTAAGCTCTTGTCCACTAGGGGCATTACACAGCTATTACTTTTGCTTGAAAGATTTTTCCTCAGGCTATTTGCACAACTAGCTCCCTCTCATTCTGGAGGTGTCAGCTCACGTCATCTGAGAGAAGCCTTCTTTGACCATCTATCAAAAAAGTTCTCCATCTTCTTTTCTTTACCACAGTAACCTGCTGTTTCCTGTCTATAATTCATTATAATTTGGAAGTATTTTCTTTGTGAGTTGACTTGGTTTTGGTGGCTTTTATATCTGTGTGGTACACCTTCATAACTCCTGCTTTTAGCATAGTGCTTGGCACAAAGACACTCAATAAACATTTGCTGAATGGATGAATGAGGAAGAATGGTTCATAGAGTCACTGAAAGTTAGAGGGCTGGCCCTTGGGAAGAGGAGAGCATAGTTTAAGAAGAGAATAAAAGCCTCAGCATTTGGTGAAGTGCCTTAGGATTTAGTGAAGTAAGCCTTGAGTCTTGCGTCAACCACCCCAAGAGTAAAAAGAGTTTGTGGTCAGGGGTTATGGGCTAAACGGGATTCAAAGGCTGTGGTCGGCTCATCACCAGATATGGAATTTATCTTTAATGTGCAAACATATACCTAACACCTGATATATGGTTACATGGTAATTTCTGATGTTTAAAGTTCTCAAAATAATCCCATGATAAGAGTGCTCATTTTGTATTTTAGAAATAGCATAATATAGTGGTTAAGAATACAACTCTGTGGCCTGACTGCTTGAGTTCGATTCTTGGCTCTGACGTTTTCTAGCTGTGAGACCTTGCACAAGTGGCTTAATCCCTTTATACATCAGTTTTCCTTTCTGTGAAATGGAGATAATAACAGGTCATGCCTCATAGGGTTGTGAGGATTTGACAAGTTAATAATTGTAAAGTGCTTATAACAGCGTCAGGGACATAATAAACACTATGGAAATGTTATCTGTTAGTGTTATATTTCCAGCAACGGCAGGATAGGTTGTATTTGGAGAGGATGAACTCTGAGAACATGTCTCCCAGCAATACAGTATTCCATGGATCCATCCACATGAGGTAATTCATGAAAATCTACACAGATAGAGATGCTATAATCTCATTGCTATTATTACCTAGAAAAGAATTCATTTGAAAGGCTAATTAGCCACACATGCAATTCTTTAGAAGATGTACAGAAACCCTGAAGAGAACTACAGTCAACTAAATAAATGTGAAATCTATATCAGCTCTAACAGCTAGTCTCCCAATTTGACTGCCCTCAATACCTCAAGGGATAGAGCTCTTAGAAATAAATGTTCCTATTATATTAACTTTTATCTTGGATGTTACTCCACCATGCTAATAGTCTCCCATATTGATCAATTCTGCTCTTCATTTTTTTCAAACCTCAGGAAGAAATGCTAAAATATTCAAGGACTAGAGAATAAATGAGTATGAGCACCAGCATAAATACTATCGCACTACTTTCCCCTTAAAATGTCAAATTATGAGTGTTTTAAAGAATAATTAGCTCATCAGATGAGGACACACCCTAGGAGAAGTCCTCCTCACCACCCCACCCTAGGAACCTCTCTCCCTGAAGTCAGTTACTCTCTACCCTGTGCTGTGTCAATACTCACAATACCTATGTCTCATTATACTTTAACTCTTGACCACATATATCTGTGTACCCTTCGACACTGTGAATTCCTAGATATCAGGGCTAGGACTGACTCGTCTTTGAGGGTAACTGAAGAGGGTTTATCAAATTGATTTGAAGATCATGAAAGACTATATTCATGTTTAATATTTGACACTAATGCAGTATTTCAAACGGCATTCCTGTTGCAAGGTAAGCTCTTTGAGAACAGTAATTTTTAACTATTTGCTTCACTCCAGTAGGTATCTAAAACAGAGTGTGACATGGTGGGCACTCAATAAATATTTAAAAAGGGAATAGAGAAGATACCTATAACCTTAAATAGTATTATGGTTCCTGTATCAGAACTAGGCCTGAGAATGAACCTGAGTTTACAGAAACTGTGTGGAAGTAGATGATGTCCTTGCAACCATCTGTTTTTCCTGTGTACTAGTCTCCATCTCACTCTGTAGATCATCTAGAACATGAACACAGTCCCACCCTGAGATATGCTTGGGTTATGAGAATTCAAAATACAAAGAGTTTCAGTTAATACTCTTGCTGTGGCTTAATTTACACAGTGCTTTGTTTGTTTGCAGTTCCAAAGATTGATTGGATTTCCAAAGCCTTTAAAAACAGTTAAGAACCAGCTAGAAACCAGGCTACCATGATGTTGTCTTTGCAGTTGTATGGGTGGCACGGGTTGCATAAAGTTCTCCTCGCCAAGAACTCAGGATTTGCTTGTTGAGGGCAGAGATTAACTTGTGCATCATATCCCTTTTGTTGGAGGCCTCTTCAACATTTTAACTTTTGTATTAACTGTGTAAAGTGAATGGAATTTTAAAAGTCATCATGAAATGGAACCAATGAGAGAGATATTTTCCTTCTTCAGAAAAGATGTCTAATGTGGCTGCAAAGTGACCCCTGAGCCTGTACCACCATGGCCTCTGTGACATCTGTTCCTGTAGGTGCTTCATATAACCCTGGTTAAATGGTCCGTGGGGTGCTACATGGACATCGTAGCACACACTCACACTGGTCCCTGGTTGAATATTTCTCCTTGGCATGGACAATTTATCCTTTGAAAGTCAAGTTCTGGGGGAGGTTTTGGTTCCCTAAGCTCCTAACTGGTAGCATATGGTGTGTCATGACTGGCTGACCACAACTGAAATATTATATCAATGCATTAATAAAAATGAGGAACTTCAGTAATATTGTCTTTTTAATAAAAACTAATAGTCCTTTTCGACTCAATAATAATTTAATGTAAGTTTCAAAGGATAAAGAAAATAAAAGGCCATCACCATGATGTCCTCCTATCCTTCTAGGAAAACACTGTGTAATTCCTATAAAGTTAAAAATGGTGGCATTTTAGTAGTTTGACACTGAGTCAAGTATTCATAACATGATTTCTGAGGAATATGAACTCTGAGTACCAAACAGCCTACCTACCCTCTCTTCCCCTTTTTCCCATCTATTCATCCATCCATCCATCCATTAGGGAATGGATACACAAACATGGATTAAGACACAGTTCACATTCACTAGGGAACTGATGAACTTGGTGCTGCACATAATGTAATGAGATATTAAACAGAGAAGTTACTAAATCAGAGAATATATTCAAAGTAAGCTTTCTGATAATGACTGTATTTAAAATAAATTAAGTATAGGGAGCTCATCATACTTGTACTTGAATAACACAAACCAACTAACTTAACTGCAGCATAATTGCTTTCCTCTCTTTCCAACACATCAGATAAAGGAACAGAATTTGTTGCTTTTTAAAAAAATAGATTATTTAGGAGCCAGAGTGTAAGTAATTTATTACAGTACTTTTAATCTTTGTCTGCCATTAGTTGTAATTGCTGCAATAAACTAAAGATGGCAAAGAAAAAGCCTAACATATGGGTTATATGAAATTTTTTACAAGAAAAATACTATTCTGACTGACTTAATATTTACTAGAATTTCCACCCCATGGAAGAAAAGACACAGATCATTATAATGACAAATTTTTGTCACTGGGATTAATTTCATAAAGAATTTATGCCCACCGTTGTCATACTGAGAATTCTAAATAACCATGATAAATGTTGTTACAGAATCTAGACAAAACGTCACTTATCTCCCCTGAGGGAGATGAGAAGCTACTAAAATAGATAAATCATTGTCAGAAATAAGAGTTCACCATTGTCCAAAACATATATTAATTTCCCACTTACTAAGCAACTAAGGTGAGACCAAAGAAATACTTAGGGAGAAGATGCCCAAGTCCCAGAATTGCTGGTCTGAAGACTTGAAGCACATGGGCATTCTGTGACTGCTCACTGAACGCCTGGGGGGCCCAATCCAGAGTCTCCTCAGTTGAGAAGAGTATTCATTATAACAAATTACAATAACTAATACATTTCTGCAGTTTGATTCATGAACAGCAAAGGGCAGGAGATTTGAAGGGAGGAAGAGAGTGACAAACGATCGATGCTGCCATCTTCCTCCTTGCAGAAAGAGAAAGAGGAAGTCAAATTTGATAGCAAAGAGCTCTTGATGGGTGGTGCTTCCAAAGAACTTGATTCTAGTCCTTGGAAAGGGATCTGCAAAGTGAGGAAGCTGCACTAATGGAAAATCTTTGTGTGTATTGGGACATAGGGAATTCTAAAGGGCTTCAGTGGAAAAGCTTCCCAAGTTTTGGCATTAGCTGTTTTGCTCTCATGCCTCTAATTTCTTTAACAGCATCATCTTTAATTAAAGAATGATGCATCTGAATCCCCAGAGTCTTACTTTCCTCACCAAACTCAAGTGTGAGTTCACAATGCTGAGTCCAAACATTAGCTCATCTCTCAGCAAAACAAAAAAATGACAGCACACCACTTCTGGGTTTAGCACTTCCCATTAAGTTTCATAACATTTGCTTCCTAAGAAACAACACTCTCATTCAAGGAAAACAACCTCACAGTCGGGTGCCAAAACTCTTTTGAGGTTTGAATTACCGTCAATTAATAGGAGCAAAGTTCGTTGAAGCAGAGAACTCAGATGAACAAATCAAAACTTGGAATACCATAAAGGCTAAAAAATTATTCCAAAATAGTTTAAGTAAATGAACTAATATCAAATGAGAAAGAGAAAGAAGGATAAATTGCATCCAGAGGCACAAAAATTAAACAGACTAAAATGCAGGACAGTAGTTATGAAAGGACTTGACACCTAGGAAGTGGCCATCCGTTCTATATTTAAATAGTCCCCTGGCAAAAGGAAATTATTATTTCACTTGTCAACCCTCTGTCTAGTTTTCAACAACTCACTAATAATTATCTAATGATGATGACCTTTATCACAATGTAGAAAGATGCTATTTTCAAGTTCATCAAATCAGTTGTCATGCTAGGACTAGGTAGAACTAAAGAACGAAAAAGAATAAACCTTCCTTCATCTTATCCCACATGAAAATAGACAAAGTAGCTTAGCCATGGCTGCCAGGTTAAAAAACCTCCCTTATCACTCTATCTTCTCTCTTACATCTCATAGACCAAAATCCAATTAAATATAGTATTAAAAAAGAATACTCAAGTTCAAAGTACACATTTGAAAAAGATCTTCATTGGTACCTCTTTAGGCCCTCAGAGAGACAGAATTCTGGCAGGCACCCAGGGGACCCCCACCCCTCACCCTACAGATGCGATTAGGCAACCACCTAGATGATGCGGCAGTCCTCATGCCATCAAAGAAACATCTAACAGACATACTCCACAGCACTAGGGTTAAATTCTTCTTTTACAGCTGAAGAAGACGTACGAAATATGATGTCAAGGTAGGTGCCAGATATAGAAAAAAATGTATAGGATGCCCAGCTATGTTGGAACTTCAGATAAATAAATACTTTCAGATAGATACATAATATTTTAGTGCAAGCATTTTCTGTACAATATTTGGGAAATACTATTACCAAAAAAGACATTTGTTGTTTATCTGAGATTCTAATTTAAATGGGATTCCTGTATTTTTATCTGGCAATTGCATTTCTTGGAGTAGGCAAGGACCCTAATCCAATATGACTGATGTCCTTATTAAAAAAGGAAAAGTTTGGACAGAGAGAGACACACACACAGTGGGAGAATGCCATGTGAAGATCGAAATTACGCTGCCACAGTCAAGGAACTACCAGAATCTCGGAGAGAGGCCTAGTGTGTTCAGAAGGAGCATGATCTCAGACTTCCAGCCTCCAAACGGTGAGAACAAATTTCTATTGTTTAAGCCACTCAGTTCGCGGTACATTGTTCGAGCAGCCCTAGGAAACTAATACAGGCACCAACTAGCACTCTATTGTCTTTTTTTTTAAATTTTTATTCTGGTCACAGGAATTGGGATCTGGGCTAATTGCTTTGGCCAAAGCAGGCTTTGTACCCATCTTATCCAATTCCATCCCAGGCCTGAGGCTCTGCACATACCCAGTACTCCAGATCCTCGAAGTCTGAGGTCCTACAGAATCCCCAGTCACTAAGAAAGTACAGATCAGCTCAGCAATCCAAATACCCAGGGTGGATCCCCAGTGGTCACCCAATCCTGTGACAGTGATGCTATCTATCTGCTGAGATGATCACTTGTTGCCTAGGTCAGGACCTTCCTGCTGGCATTCCTTTCATCATCAGGACTTCTGCCCTAGGTGTTCAGAAGTGTGACCTCTCCAGCCTTTTGTCCTGTCTATGAAGGTTGGTCTATGAGCTCTTGGTCTCAGCCATCTCCTATTCCTGACCAAGTGGATCATTATATTTTAAGTAGAAATATGACAAAATATTTGAGAAATATTATATCTCTACATATTATCAAAAAAGTACATATTGAAAGATAAAGAAACTAACTGCAAGAGAGTGACCTAAGAGCAATGCATTTATGTGTAACATTGAGCAAATTTTATCTGAGATTTTGGGAAAGTAAGTAGATTATTTTCTAAGCCAGTCCTATGAAGTTTTGAAGTAGATCCAGCACTTTCTGGGTAAGCCTTAATACTGAGTTAGATTAATTCCAAATATTTTAAACAGGCATTTCTCAAAATGTGGTCCAGTAAACATTCATCCACTTGTTACCATAGCAATGTCCTGGGTTCCACCTTAGAGCTACTGAATCACTCAGACTCTTTGGGGATGGGACCCAGGAGTTTTCCCAGAGAGATTTCTATGCATATTAGAATTTGACATTTGAAAGGATTTTCAGCGTTCTGGTGATTGGCTAAAACTCCAAACATTCTCTTGCCACTCTTTTCTGCATTTTTGCAAATTGGATTCTTGTTTTCCAATCCCCAATCAAACAACTACCATCTTCAGAGGTAAAGTCGCCATCCTAAGCCCTTCTAAGAGTTCACAGCTTCTAGTAGGGGTAGGAGGGACCCAGATGCAAGGACTGTGGCTCTGGTGGGAGGTAGTATGCAGGTATCAAATGAATAATGAACAAAGGAAGCACCATTTGACATGTTTGCTTAGGGACCCAGGTTAAATTTATGATTCTGGGCTATAGGAGTTTTAATGTGCGGTTTAATGTGTGGTTTCTAAACATAGAAAATTTCATTAAGCTTGTTTTATAAAAGAAGACCGAGCTGGCTGTCCAGTTGAACCCAAGTTTTAGTACTAGGAGAAAATCCTGGGGTTTTCACTCAATTCTGGCCAAGCAAGATTTAAATGAAAAGAAACTCGTATCTCAACAGGGCAAGCATTTTATAGCTTTCTTTACCTCAGCAAGTTACTACAGTAAGTAAAATGTGACAAAGAAATACTTACAATGTGAAAATAATTCTATTATTTAAAAAACAATGATCTATCTTTAGGCACAAACAATATATTTGTGAATGTTCCATATTTTCATATGTAAATCACGGAAATGAAACAATCCTTTGGAGAAGTGCAGACCAAAGAAGTGACAGAATTATTTCCAGATAGTAACAAGAGTATATGAAGCATAGCTCTGTTCATTGGCTTAAATAAGCACGTCTCCACGCCCCTTTAATCAGGGTGACAAGCTGCTCAGTCTCTATAAATCACACACTCCAAAGTAGACGTCAATTCAAGGTATTATTGTGCTTATGAACGTGCTGTTCGCATATGAGTATAAAACTCTGACTGATCCAAGGTCAGGAGCTCCAGGGTTCTTCTGGGGTAGCAGTGTGGGGTGTGAGCACTGCCAACCACAGCCTCTCATTCCTGCTTCTCAATCTTAATGTGCACAGGAACCACCTGGTGATCTAGTCAAAATGCAGCCTGGGACCCCGTGGTCTGGGTGAGGCCTGAGCTCCCAGGATGTTGACAGATCATATTTTGAGAGGCAGGCTCCAACCTCTTTGTGTCAGAAAGAAAAGGAGGAGCAGAGAAACTAAAGGGAAACAAAAAAGAAACACAAAAGAAGAAGAGCACATTTACTGAGTACCTACTAGGTGCCAGGCAGAGGGTGATGGACTTTGATTCACAGATTGCAACACAACCCTTTCTGATTGATGTCATGCCCAAGTGTGACCTCCACAACTCAAAAGACAGAAGGAGAATTCAAGGAGATACTCAACCATTCACAAAATGTTTGAAGCTGAAAAGCAGAACCTTGAAGGGAAGATAGATGGAATATATTATGTCATAATAATATTGAACTTAAGGATAAAAAGGATATTAGGCAGTGAATAAAAATCAATTGTCTTCTATATCCAGGATTAAATATTTCAGACTTCCCCTATCATAAGAATTATCTGCTGCATTTGGTAGAGTAGAGCCCCAGGCTCCACACGGACCTGCTGAGTCAGCCCGGGTGATTTGGACCATTGCAATCTATGAGTTCAGGAAACACTGTGTTTTTATTTTATTTTGCTTTTAGGAATTTTGAATATTTAAAGCTTAAAGTGATCTTCTTCTGCTCCAACACACCCGTGAAATAAGGCATGATAGGATCGAAGAGATGAGAACAGTGAGTCTCCCACAGCTGCAGGGGCCTGTCCAAGATCACCCAGTTAGCTTTAGCGAATCCAGGTTTCCATGTCCCGAGAGGCCAATCTCAATACCTCATAACCATAAAATTAAATAAAATTGTTTTAAACAGAAAATAGTAATCAGGAAGATTATCTTCTTGGGATTTTTTAAAGAATAAATCATGATTAAATTTAGCAATCATTATCTATTCTGTGCAGGACACAGTATTAGATCCTGCAGAAGATATAAAAATGGACAGAACAAAAACCCCTCTAGTTTTTACTTAGATCTCTGAGGACTGAGTATCACCCACTTGACAGATGTAATCAAGATTCTGACACCCACAGTGGACCCCCCAGTGTTTACCCCTCCCCACTTACAGAACGACTTCTGGATCAGACTGATTTGTGATGTAACGTGCTTTATCAGAGTGGAAGCTCCCCTCCCCCACAGTCATGACTATCATATTCCCACTGTATAGAAGATAATTACTGGTTATTAATGGGAACAAACAAGAAGAGACATAGACCCTCAGAGAGCTGACAGATACAAGTGAAAAACATAAATCTACAGTGTACTTTTACTGCCATCTATTTGATATACACTCTGGAGCTACAATATTTATTTCTTTTGGTGCATCTTAATGAGTCATTCACTACTGATAAAGCAATCCATGGGTGCTTAGCGGGATTCTTTTCCGTTGGTTTCAAAAACTAAGTTTTCCAATGGGGTGTTTCTTATTTTGGGGATATCTCTATTTACTGGAGCCTCCCATTTTTTTTTTTAGTTCTTACTCTGGGCTAATGAAGATGATTAGCAATGCTTATTTTCTACAGCATATATTTAGGCATTTATTTATTCATTTGCACATTCAACAGACTAAAACATTTTTGACAACTCTGGGAGTATTCAAGATCAAGGGAAATAGTTGATAGTAGTAATAACAGTTAGCATTGATTGAATGTTTACTATGTGCTGGGTGCTTTTCTAAGCATTTTACAAATATTGACTGATTTAGTCTTTATAAACAACTCTATAAAGAGACTGAGAAAAGGAGAGGTTAAGCAACGTGGCCAAGTTCACATAACCAGTAAGTTGGCCCTTGAGCCCAGACAATTGGACTAAAGGTGCTTCCCAGGCGGTATTAGTCACTCAAGGCTTTTTGCTCATTCCTAAGATGTAGTGTGATGGAAAAGGCACTGGTTCTGGAGTCTGACAGATGTAGGTTTAAATCTTATCTCTGCCACACAGTAGTTGTATAACCTTGGATAAGTTACTTAAAAACCCCAGGGCTCAGTTTCCTCACCTGTAAAGTAGGATCAATAATATCTACTGGGCAGGGTTTTGGAGATAATTAGAAGCAAGGTATGAGAAGAAACGGGGACAGTGCCTGGTTTATAAGCAATAGCTATTATAATCATTATAATAAACATTAATATTTTGATTTGACTTAAGGTTAGTATGTTATCCAACTTTTAATACAATATAAATTGTATGAGATAAAAATGGTAATAGATGTGTATGTGCACACTTGTCTACATATTATGAATACTATGTAATTCATAGTATATATTTGCCAACAATTAAAAGTATAAAAGTCAGTGTTACCCAAGAAAAGAGTAGAAGTAAATTATACATGACTTGTACTATTAAATGAATTGTGAATATAATGATTTCTTTGTTGGCTTGATTTTCCACATATTTAATGTTCTAGCTAAAGGGAATTATTAGCTCTTAATACACCCACTTGAAGAATGCTCATACTTAAAATCTCATTAAGGCATCCTTCAAAATTCTCTCATTGCAGGCATATCTTGCTAATATGAAACTTTACAGACAGTGTGGGCAGAAACATATTTTTTAAAAAGGCAACAGGGAAAATCAGATCATGGTAGTTAAACTATCAGTGATTCTCTAGTTATATTTCATGGGTTTCTTACCTAAGATTTGCAAGTATATAATCTAGGCAAAATGTGTGCTATCAGAATGACATTTTAAAATGTTAAAAATAGATATAATGATTTTCCCACTTAAATGAATTATCAAGGATTAATTCATACCAGATTTATGGCCACAAAGAGTCTCTAATTTTATCTATAATATTTTTCTTTCTTGGGAGAAAACAAGACTGGAAGCAAATACCACAAAATATTAACATTTATTAATTATGAAGAATTGAAACATAGATGCTTATTATTCTTTATACATTCTGTACTTTTAAAAAGTCTTAAAAAAGAAGAAGAAAATAAACTATTACACAAGTTACAATTATGTCACAGGTATGATTGAATTTTAAAATGTTCAACTGGTCAGTAAAAATTATTTTGATAAAAAATTATTTTCTTTTTGAAAACTTATTTGCTCTGCAATGAAATGCAATGAGGAAATGAATCATTTGAAAGCATAAAGGTCAGTAACAATAATTTAGTTGTTACGAATTAGTATTAGCAATTCTTACTGTATTAGATATAATTTACTAAAAAATTTGACTATCAGATTATAGGCCACACAAGCCACTTAGAAATAAGACAGGCATTCAACAGAAATTTATACAACTAACAAAAATGATTAAAAATGCATATTTAAATAATTGAGATTGTTTTTCAGAAGATAATAACTCTGTTTTGTTTAGAAAATAGCTCCCAAAAGTCTTAATAATTTGGAAGAGGAATAGTCCCAAATTATAAATACTTCCAAACTCCATCTTGATATATAGCTTTAGTTGGCTCTTGGGGCCCCCTCTCCGCCCCCCAACTTTTCTTGAGAGCAGTCAATGCAGTGACAAGTTAAGCTCTCTGAGCTCTATATATTTCATAGTGGTTTTTTTCCTTTTCAACCTCTGGTGGATCCCCAAGGAGCAACAAAATCTCAAAACAGAAGAATGGGAAGCAAGGACAGAGATAATCAAACCCAGATAATCATCCTCTGAATAACATTTGTTCTTCATCTCCATTCCACAGGACTTATTCCAACGCCTAGAGGTTTGTTTATAATAAAAGAGTAACTTCCTTTCTATTAACTGGGTTTGTTTTAATTAAATTACAGGAAAACAACAGTCTCCTCAAGATAAATCACTGTTCAGATTGAAATAATTTTCAACCCGGCAATTTTTACAGCCTTAAGTTTGCTATTCATATTGTAATAGAATAAATTAGCTGAGGCTTCAGCAATTTCCTCTTATTCTATTAAGGCGTTCCCAAATAATTCAAATACACTCATTATTTATGGTTGATTCTTAGAAAAAAATAGAATGCAATGTAACATTACAATGTTAAAGCAGAAATATTGAAGGAAAATGCATTCTTCTTTTAGTCTAAATTGTTGCATAGTTCAGATTTTACTTTTAAAGATTTTCATGAAACATAAAACATTTAAACTTACTGTATTTTCATATTCCTGTATTTTTGCTAATCCCATCAGTCAAGACCAGTACTACGAGGAAGAATTCTAATGTGAAGAAAAAACACTGAGTGAATAATTGAATTCCAGGCCTCCGTCTGTACCATGCACTCTATGTATGACGTTTGGCAACTCAATCTTTCTGGACCCCCCTTTTTTTTTGAGGAAAAGTAGCTCTGAGCTAACATCTGCTGCCAATCCTCCTCTTTTTGCTGAGGAAGACTGGCCCTGAGCTAACATGATGCCTTCCCCTACTTTATATGTGGAATGCCTACCACAGCATGGCTTGCCAAGCAGTGCCATGTCCACACCCAGGATCTGAACCAGCGAACCCTGCTGTACCACCCAGCTGGCCCCTGGACCCTTTTTTTTAAAAAATTCAATCAAAGAGGGTTTCTAAGATCTCCCTTGCCTGCATTCAACAATTATGAGGTTCAAATGTAATACTGTATGGGAAGGTACTTTGGAAACTATTAAGCCCTACATAAACTTAAAATATGCACCTCCAACATAGATTTAAATAAAAATAAATGGAAGGGCAGGGATAAAAGATTTCCATGTAGGGAAAATTGTGGGAATTTTCCCTTCTCTTCTTACGCCTCTTATTATTGCAGAGCTCCCTGCCACTCCGGACAATTTATTCCTCTTTTTATCTCACCCAAGGGTTGACTGCAAATAGGGTCTTCAGAGGACATGGGGAGCAATATGCTTTAGAGTTTCTGTGATGCTCTCTTCTTAAAAAGTCTGTGGTTCCTTGACCCCAGTGCTGGTCCACTCAACAATGTCTTCAACTCCCATCCTAAACCATTGCGTCCAGGACTACTCTCTTCACTGGGACCCAGGGGCTCAGAAGCTCCAGCCGTTCTGGTGACAAGCATATGCATGTAAGTGTTGAGTTTAAATTATTCTCTGAAATATTTCAGAAATCTCAGTTGAGTCCATTTTGCACCCAAGTTTTATTATCAGAACCTTCTCTTCAACAGATCAAAGTGAAAAGAAGAGGAGAAGAGAGGACAGGAGAGGAGAGGGGAGAAAGAGCAGATGTGCATGGCGGTGAGAGCAGTCATGGGATGAGGTGAGAGAAGAGTAAGCATAAGGACAATTTATTTCTAGTCAGCTTTCTTTTATCATTTGGAATAAAACTCCTCCTACTTTCTCAAAAGGCAAGAGAGAAGGGAAATTGAGAGACTCTTCTTTGCTGTGAAGCCAAGATGAAGGGAAACCTAGTCAGAAGCAACAAATTGAGGGCAGTGGAAAAAGAAGTAGGTAGCTTAACCCTAGAATCTTGAGTGGGACAGAAAAGAGACATTCAAGGGGTTAGTGTGAAAATAAGTGTGTTTAGCAGGCCACAGGTCCTACCCCTGGCTATTCAATTAACCAGCCCTCCAGCTCCCCATTCTCCTTAGCACCCCAGTCTCTAGAGCCATGAGCCACACTCCTCTCCCCTCTCTCATCTTTGTCGCTGTGGAACATCTACTCCAGGCCCCTGAAGCTGCGGGGTTGCCTAATCTGCCTGCTACCAAAGGGAAGTGAAGAAGGAAGAACCCATCCCTGTGTTAGTGCATCTCTGGCATCCCTAGTGACCACCTTCCATGGAGCTGTTAGATCCTCACCAGCATACTTTTAATAACAGCTGGGTTAAACAGACTTGCGGCCTTCTCTAGCAAGTTGGTCATTATTTATAAAATTATTTCTGTTGGAAAGTGCACCCCAGCTTCTAATAAACAAACTTGCAGAGCATAGTTTACTCCTAAACTCGAGAAGGCTGAAAAAGCAAAAACATAAATTGCCACATCTGTAGGTATATCAAAGCTTGGAGATTAAAAAAATCAAGACTGATACAAGTCTTTTTCCTTTTTGAAATAAAAAATCATTGCCTTCTATTGGTAGATTATGGGTCTATCCAAACTGACTTTGTTCTATGCAGAATTCCAGGTGAAATATTAAAACAGAATTTAAAGCAGAAGCTACCCTCCAACCTATGCCTGTTCCTGCACTCTCAATCCCCAGAAAAAGGTCACTAGGCCTTTGTTAGCCCTTCTTATCATTTGGCAACTCCATTCAGCCATGATGGGGCCATACTGGTCAGGCAGATGGGTTGATGTGGATATAGCCACATTGACTCTCTGACATCTTTATTTTTCTCTTTTGTGCCAAATGCAGAAAAAGAGAAGATAAAAAAAGCTTGGGCTGAATGAATACAAAAGGAGAATAACTATTGACGGAAGAGATAAATCAGTGGAAAAACATAATAGTTGAAAAGAGGATTCTTAAAAATGGAGGAAGCTTTTCAAAGTCACATAAGGAAAAGATTCCCTCGGTCTGTCTTTATACATGGCCTTTCTGCTTCCAATGCATGTCTGATGCACTTCCATATCAATTTTCTCAGTTCCCCTTCAAGTTTGTCTTTAATAACTAACGTGTATCAAGTGCTTTCTTTGTGGAAGGCACTGTGTTAAGTGCTTGGCATTCGCGGTCTCATTTGAAACTCATGACAGCACCAGGAGGCAGTTTTACGGTGATCGTCGTTTGACGCATGAGGACACTGAGTTACAAAGAGGCCAATGTGCCTCAGATGAAGCGGCTGCAAGTGAGGAGCAGTGGAGCTGGGCTTCGACCACAGGCTGACTGTACTTGCTCGCTATACTGACCCTGTTTTCTAAGGAAGAACTTGAGGTTCGAAGAGGTTTTGTTACTCACCCCAGATGGTAGTTAGTTAGCAACTTCAAACTTAAAAATGAGAAGCAAAGCAATCAATAGACACAAGATGTGGATTCAAGAATGACCATTTCCCCTACTTTGATCAATGAACGGGGTTTGGTCACAGCATTGACTCAGCATTATTTAATTCTTTGCAATAACTGATGTTTTCAGCTCTGATGTGTTGATAGAATTAAAACTTCACTCAAGCATGATTTTGGAGAATCCATATGTGGCCTTACGTTTTTTACTGAAGAATATGTATTTTGGCAAAGAAAAAAGAACTAGATGCTGGGAAAACCTATTACAGTTAGTGCCTTGATGTATTGGGGCTTAATTGGGTCTAAACTTTATTCTGACTTTCAATTTTTGATTGGTAGTCAACTCTTGGTTTGCTAGCAGCTCTATCTTTAGGCTCAGAGCAGTGTGCAGTCCAGTTGAAGCTACAAGAAAAAGAGCTTTACAGTTTCTTCCCCATGCTCAGATTCAGCTTCCTTTATATATGTGAAAATCAGGCAAGCAGCAGGAACAAGATTAAGAGGCTGGTATTTTGAACCCATCCAGGAGTCCCCTCAGCAAAAGGTGGGTCGAAGGAACTGAACAGTCCGTACAGAACCTTCTGGCACCTGCATTATTTATTTTCGGTAGTTACAAATTCTCCTGAAGCCAGAAAAATCCACCCACACTCAAATAGGCATACAGAAATAATTCCAATGTACACTGTAAATGATGATGATTGTCAGGATAATGTTTTCTTATTATTTCTGGGTCCAGGAATTGATCTTGAAAAAGAATTTTCCTTGCATAATTTTCAGAACAAATTTCCCCAATATCCGAAGACAAATGAACTCTCCTACCGATGAAGAAAGAAGATGTGTGTATGGGTGATCCGATGGAATATGACTGCGCTGGGAAAGCTGGGCCTCCCACTCTCAAATATCAGAGCTCAGGGATTTTTTAATTTTCATTTCCATTTATATTTCTCCTTCATTAGACTCTCTCTCTCCTGTGAAATCTGTTTCTATAACAGTAAACCCATCAGTGGTGCTGATGCAGCCGATCATTCTTTTAAAGAAAGTCTAAACTGCAGGACTCCCACCTTCTCTGCCAGAATCAAAAAATTATTCATTAGTACAGGATTTAATTCCCGATGAAGCCTCACTTTTGTAGCTAGGACACAAGGAAACATTCACTTAATATGTACTTTTAAAAAGAAGATCAAAAAGAATTTTCAGTGCAGGATGTTCAGTCATGACCACTTCATTTTTTTTTTCCTTTTTTCTCCCAAAGCCCCTCGGGTATAGTTGTCTATTTTTAGTTGTGGGTCCTTCTAGTTGTGGGACCACTTCATTTTTTATCATAGAACTTTTACCTATAGCATCCTCTAAAGGGTAATCCACAAAAAGGTGTTATCTCAGTCCAATTATAACAAGGCAAATAACTCCACAGCCAACCTACCCCACCTATTCCCATTTTCCAGTGGGAGACAGGGAGATGGAGATGCAAGGAAGACTGTGATAACAATAAAACATCACGGCAGATCAAATTGTGTAAACATCTGCTTTAGCACTAAATGTGTGAATAGCTCATCTTCAAACTTCAACATGTGTCTTAAAGTCTAATTGTTAGAAAATTATAGGTTCCCAAAAACTATTTACATATACATGCACTCTACATACTACAGGGTTAACCAGATAACCCACTACAAATGAATTGATAGTGAAGCAAAACTGACAGCAATTTATACAAGAATAGGTGTAACTGACAAACACAATCAATTAAAAACAACACTAATGATACACTAATATTCAAGCCAGAAATTTGTGGAGACTCTGACTCTTTGTGTACGTACACAACAGGAGCTACACAATACTGCTAGCTGTGGTGTGACAGCTGGACTTCTTAGGATTCCACTGATTTTGTATCCTCAGAAGCTGGTAACATAGTAACATGCTAATTTTATATACAAATACCAAATTTTAATATTCTCTTAATATCTCACTTAGTAGGTCACTAGTAAACATCCCATATGTGCACATAAAAATGAATGTCATTTGACTTTAAAAACAAAAACAAATATCTGGTACTTTGGATGAATTCTCAGCCCACGAGAAGAATGTTCGAGGCCCACCAGGGGTTCTATGAGCTCTACTCAGAAAAACTCTAAGGTAGAGCTATATACCGTGGTCCATAGGTGCACTAGTATGACATGTAAGAATGGAATATAGAACTATTCATGGAACTTTCCTTTAACATGTGACTGGACATTTACTAAACCAACAGGCAACCATCTTCAAAGAAGATGAAATTTTACAGTGTTAACAGGGTTGAGCAGAAGATTCAATAATTTTACTGATGATTGAGATGTTGATGAAGCTGAGTATGACCATTTCAAAAAAGATTTTGACAACTGTCATTTAAATAGCCGACCAATGAAAAGTTCTATTTTTTCAATCCTGATCCAATCCCTCTTTCATAAGATCTCTGAATAGAATATAGTGCATTTTTCTGCCCAAAATCTTTAGTGCTTCAGAAATCCTGCAAAATAAGAGGGTAAATAAATTTTGCCAATTCATTTGACGTTTATGTAAAGTGGACTAATATCTGAAAATATTATCAATTAAAACTAATCCAATTTATAGCAAAGGAAACTATCAACAAAATGAAAAGGTAACCTACTGAAAGGGAAAAAATATTTGCAAATCATTTATCTGACAAGGAGTTAATATCCAAAATGTGTAAAGAACTCACACAACTCAAAGTGCAAAAAGCACAAGAGAAAAAAATAAACAAGCTGATTAAAAAATGGGCAGAAGATCTGAATAGACATTTTTCCAAAGAAGACATACAGATGGTGAACAGGTACATGAAAAGATTCTCAACATCACTAATCATCAGGAAATGCAAATCAAAACCACAAGGAGATATCACCTCACACCTGTTAGAATGGCTGTTATCAAAAAGACAAGAAATAACAAGTGTTGGGGAAGATGTGGAGAAAACGGAACCCTTGTGCAGTATTGGTGGGAAAGTAAATTGTTGCAGCTACTATGGAAAACAGTAAGCAGGTTCCTCAAAAAATTAAAAATAGAACTGCTATGTGATGCAACAATTCCACTTCTGGGTATTTATCTGAAGAAAATGAAAGCCCTAACTAAAAAATATACATTCACCCCATGTTCACTGCTGTATTATTTACAATAGCCAAGATATGGAAACAACCTTAAGTGTCCGTTCATGGATGAATGGATAGAGAAAATGTGTTATATGTATACAATGAATATTATTCAGCCATAAAAAAGAACAAAGTCTCGTCATTTGCAACAACAAGGATGGACCTTGAGGGCATTATGCTAAGTGAAATAAGTTAGAGAGAGAGAAAGACAAATACCATATGATCTCACTTATATGTGGAATCTAAAAAGAAACAACAAACAAACAAAAAGCAAGTGCATAGATACAGAGAACAGATTAGTGGTTGCCAGAGTGGGGGTCCAGGGGTGGGTGAAATGGGTGAGGAAGTCAAAAGATACAAACTGCCAGGTACAAAACTAAAAAAGCATGGAGATATAATATACGGCATGGTGACTATAGTTAGTAATACTGTATCACATATTTGAAAGTTGCTAAGAGAGTAAATTTTAAAGGTTCTCATCACAAGAAAAAAAACTTTGTAACTGTGGATGATGATGAACTTTAAATAGATTTATCGTGGTGATCATTTTGCAATATAAATACATATCAAATCATTATGTTGTATGCCTGAAACTAATGTAATATGTTAATTATACCTCAATAAAAAAAGAAAGAAAAACTAATTCAAGAAGAAGTAGAAAACTTGAACATTGCTAACAATTATTTAGGAAATGTAATTGATAGCTAAAATCTTCCTATATCTAAGAAATCATTTCATTGTTATACAAATTATTCCAGAGTATAAAAAAATTACCAATTCTTTATTTGAGGCCAATACCTTAATACCAAAATTTGATAAAAGGATTACAAGAAAGGAAAAACTCTTGGCCAATTTCACTCATAAATATATACGCAAAACTTCAAAAAAAATTAGCAAACTAAATCCAGCAATGTATATGAAAGATAAAACAATATGATCAATATGGGTATATTGCATGAATTCAAAGGTGGGTTACCATTAGAAAATCAATCCACCAATTAGTAAATTAAAGGCAATATTCATATGATCTTCTCAAAAGATATGGGAAAACCATCTTATAAAATTTAATGACAATTAATTTTTTAAAAATCCTAGCAAGCCAGCAACAGAAGAGAATTCTCCTAATCTAATAAAAGTAATTAACAAATATCATTGTACTTTGTGATAAAACATGATAAGCTTTCCTTTCGTGATTGAGACAAAGACAGGAAACCCACTATCATCACTTCAGTTCAACATTTTACTAGAGGTCCTGACCATAGCAGTAAAAATGAAAATGAAATAAAAAATATATAATTTAGAAAGGAAAATATAAAATTGGCATTAATCATAGATTATCTCTATAAAAAGTTCAAAAGAACTTAAAAATAACATATAAAAATTAATAACTTGCTGAAAATAAAATTTTTATGCAAAAATAAATTAAGATATATTTACTATTAACATAAAATATATTTACATATATTTAAAAATATTTAAAATATATATTTTGCTGGAATAAAATTTAAATAATCTTTTTCTTAGCCTCAATTTAAAAAATAAAGCATTAAATTAATTTTCTCCTTCAATAAATTCTTTCTTTCTTGATAGAGGCAATTATTCTATTCTATTAAATGTATTATTATTCTATTCAAATTAAACTAAAAGGAATAATATGTTCGGTTAAGAGCAGAAAATGAACTGAGCCACATTTGACTGTAAATTTCTCAAAGACAGAGACAATGTCTTGGAAAGGTTTCTCCAAAGAAATGTCCAGTGAGAGAAAATGGATTTAATTCACAGCAAAGAGAGAAAGAGAGAGACAGAAAGTATGTGGATAGAAGAGGAAAATAAACATTTAATTCTAAGGAACACCACATGTAGGAATTTGGCAACAATCATTTTTAAAAAGGAAATGAAAACAAAAGAAAGCCAAAACAGGAAAACAAGAATGTCCAGCTTTATATGTCAACAGCTTCAGTGGCAGGTGGCAGTTGCACAGGCCTTTGTAGTTTTATGGGTTAATTTTCTATAGTGTCCAGCACTCTGGGGACACTTGGTGAATGTCAAGCCTTCAGCTGCCTGATGGGCCAGGATCTGTTTTCTACTTAATTCACTGCCATTTCCTTTGCTCTTCCCAGCAGCTCTCTTGGTGCCAGTTTGCATTACTATGGTTTTCAGAACTGGGTCAAAAAATAAAGCTTCTATGCCTAATTAAACTCTGAGCTAACACACTTCAGCAGTCATTTCTGTTTTGAAATTTATGTTTACTGTATTTAGTCTGTCCTCCCCAATCTTACAATACAGGGTCTGCAAAAGGAATTGTAAAACTTTTCCATGATATGTGCACATAAGAATATTTAATATCAATAGTAGCATTTTATAGCTGAAAGCAAATTAGATTTAGAAGATCACGAGACACTAGCAGGTAACTTTTTTTTTCTGAGAGAAACTGTGAAACAACAGAACAGTCTGTGCTACATACACAATTAAAACAGATGTTCTCAATCTTAATTTTCAAATCTAATTTTGACAGCCAAAGAAATGTGCTCGTCTTTTGTATAGTCACCTATTTTCTCTCAGATGTGTCCCATTTCTCTCCTCGCCCACCGTGACTGCTCAGAAACAGAGGGGGTGTGACGGAGGTATTCATGCAACAGCAGAGTCCTGTCCTGTCATTGGAGGTCAGAGATTGGGAATGGATATAACTGAAACTGACGATAAAATCGTTGTCAAGTCTCCATGGTATAAGCATTTTTACGCACTCCTAACTCTGCAGATCACAGTTTTCACTGGCTTTGTGGGGTCTTCCATGAGAGAAGCCACACTCATCACATTAAATAATAAAGGAAAGGCTAACAAGGACCTTCCCTTAGCCAACCCAAACTTTGAAAACATAGGGGTTTTTTTTTTTTTTTTTTTAACAGAACGGCATATTTAGAAACATGCTCCATTTTGATGACACAGGCCAGGTGACTCCCCTGCCAGGGCAGAATCTGATATGCTTATCTGTGTATGTATTTGAAAATACAAAGCTCATGCGGGAGCAGCAAAGGCTCCTTGCCTTCTGGTTCCTCTATTCTGGGGGTACTTCAGACAAAAAACAAAAAGACCATCCCCTCCTGTAAGTGAAACCACAAACCTTAGAAACCACGAAGAGAAGAGAGAACTGTCTTCCTGTTCACTGTGGCGGAGTTTGTCATTTTCACATCCATGTCAAAGTACTCTCTGATTGGCACCTCAGTTCTCTTCTTGCACGTCTGCCAACACCACATCCCTGAAAGGATCCCTAGGGCCTGTAGTCACGGGCCAGCTCGGCTCTCATGATACTCTGAATCCCAGCTTTGCTTCTCACCCTGAGGAGGGAACAGGAGCTGGAGCAATGCTGCCAGAGAAGTGCCTGCTTTCTGCTGCCTGTAGCACCGCAGCCCTTTGATGACTGCTGACAGCAAGGCCTGCTCCAGCCTCCTCTAGTTCCCTTCTCCTCTGTTAGGGGGGACGCCAATCGCCAATCCTGCAGTACAGATTGTGGAGTACCTTTAGGGAGCGCCAAACCTCTCAGCAGCCACAGTAACGCTGGTTCCTTCATAATTACTCAGATCCTCTGACAACTAATTCAAACCCAATCCGTTTTGAACCCTCTCTGGATGATGATATCATTCTCCTCAGGGAAGCCCAGTGTGGTCTGATCCCATCCAAGCACTGCTTCTGGCCCAGGGGGCAACACTGTGCGACCTCACCAATTACCCACAAGGCTTTGGCCATGTTCCAGGCAGAGTCACCAAGGGCAGGCTGGCCGTGGGAGAGAGGACTAGGCAGGCTGGAGCTAAGGCTTGTGAATTCATGCAGCATTTGTCCCATCCCCTTAGGAGTGAACGCAGAAGTAAGAACCCAAAGTCTAACAGGCGGATAAAGCTTACTCTGATCTTAACTATGGGCTGTATTGGTGGGGTGTGGCCTGGTTAAGGTGGCTTAGGGGGTGGAGCAGGAACAGGCTGACATCTCTTATGGGGCAGATGGCAATGTTTTGGTTCAATGTTTGGTTCTGTGGCTTGGTGCTCCAGGAGATGGAACTCCCCCAAGGAATGGAAGCAGGGAATCAGAGCCGAGCTGAATAAACTGGAATAGAGGGTAAGAGAGGGAAGGGTGCTCACCTGTGCAGAGAAATGTTCAACAAAGCAGACTGCAGCAGAAATGCATACACAAAGCATGCTCAGTGAAAGCTAACCAGAAAGGCTCTGGGACAGGTGAGCACACACTAACCTGGGGCTTATTTATAACTCGCCAAATCCAGAGCTGAAGGCAGCACGTGAAGCCCACCAGCTGGTCTCTACAGTCCTGCCTGGCTTGATGGTCACTGATTAGGAAACAGAGTGGACCGCAATCTCCTGGATACATTTTGTGCCAAATACTGTGCTGGGTATTTCATGTATGTTTTCTTTAAATACTCTACATATCTTTAGTCTCAGCTTAAAAGTCACTTTCTCAGAGTTGACTTCCCTGAGCCCATAGTCTAAATTAACTTCACCTATTATACTGAGTATCATCTTATACTTTATCTAATGTCACTTGGAATAGCTTATGATTTGATGTTCATAAGAGTGATTAAAGTTCCTTGTTAGCATACATTGTGTTAATTTTATCTGCTAAATGTGTCCCCACAGTTATCTGGCATACAGGCTCTCAAAAAATATTTTTGCACCCTGAATGCATGGAAAGGAATGCACTGAAGCAATCAGTGAACTGCATGTGAGCTACAGAGGCCCTTGTGGGGTCAAAGTTTCACTCTGTGGAATTGTAGCCACTGCACAGACTAACGTATTTAAAAATCAGAATGGCCTCCATGATCACATAAGTGAGATTATATTAAAGTTGACATTGACTAGGTTTTTATTAAAATCTGGCCATCACACAAGAAGCGAATTTTATATTTTACTTCTCTGCTGGATTTCCAAGAAAACAGAAGAGGTAGAAATATGCACATGTGAGCGTCCATTTATTTGAACTCTTTTCCAGTTATTTCCATATAAGAAAACTGTTAGAGAAATTTTAATTGGTCCGTGAAAAAAATAAGTGTTCCTTTAGAGAAAACAAGTTTAACGGATATACAGGTTTCTTAACTATTGGACTTCTCAGAGACATTAACTATTCATTACAATTCTCCTGTGTGTGTGTGTGAGTGTGTGTGTGTGTGGTTGGGGGTTGGTTGGCATACTGATGCTAAGCATATTCAGCTTTGGTTCTGGAGGCACCAACGGACTCCATTCCCCTCTCCCTATCTAGAACAGAGTTGGATATGTTGCTCTTGTGTTCCAGTAAATTCAGTACCAAGAAGCATTCTGTCAGTTCTGTAGTACATTAAATCCTACCCTCCTAACCCTAGCTGGATAAATCTTGAACAAAACAAATTACATGAGGCTTAGGAAATATCAACAAGAGCTTGTAAACCAGATTCCAATCAATCACCGTACTGTCAAATCTACCCTGCATAGTACAGGCTTTTTCAATTTTTCCAAAGACTATCTCACATGAATTGATTGCTACACAGACCACCAGACTAGCGTATACTTGAATTATTGTAACTTGAAAGGGCTAGGGCATTGATCAGGTGGGAATATTGGCAACACGAGGGGGCCCACATTATACTCCACATTTGACCTAGTTCCAAAGAAGGTATTTTTAATTCTCATTTTAAGAGAAGAGACCTGAAGCCCAGAGATGTCAAATAATGTCCTCAAAGTCACATTGTATGTGGTGGGGTCTAGATTTGAACCCACATCTTCCAGCTCCAAATCTGGGCTCCACTCACAAGCTGTTTTCATGGGATGTATTGAGAGAATTTTCTCAAGTCCTGTGCCACCAGCCCTTTCTACTCCTTGTTATTGCTCATCACACTACACCATGGTCACATCACGGCTCACAGGGCCTTCTTTCAGCAGCCCAGCTATCTGGTACAGCTGAGACTTCCTCCTTTTCAGGAAGTTCCCCAAGCCCCACACGAGGAGTTCTAATTCTCTCTTGTCTTGGGCAGAGGAGGAGTCAAGCCCACATCACGGCACTTGCCAAAGCTACTCTTTGGCTGTCCAGCAGAATCTCAGCTTCCTCACTTCATTGGTTTTCTCTTCATCCAGACTCATGGCTCAGCTTCTCTCTGCTGCTTAGCCTTTGGCTCAGGACTCAGGGCACCCATTCATGGCTGCATTTTGTGATTATTCTCCTCCAACCCCCCACTCCCACATCCTCAACATCACTGAGGGAATATAGAGTGGGGAAGGGGCTGATCATAGCCCTGACTAGACTCGCAGCTAAGGGTGTTCTGTGAGTTCTACTTCAAAGATACTTCATTTACCTATGTGTCCCCAGACAGCTATTCTCACACTCGAAAGGTGTTCCCAAGTGCACTCGTGGTCTTAGGAGAGTTCGACTAATAGACCAGGGCCTCTCTAGTGTCTTTCAATGGGGAGTTGCTCAGTTGCACATAAGTTCCGATGGCTGCAAAGTTAAGGAAGAAGATGACAGCGCTATGAGGTGGGAGCATGCTAGATGTGCCACAAGGTAGCAAAGTTGTAGGTGGAAGGGGAAGAATGAGGAATGAACAGGAGCTCATGTGCATCCCCTTTAGTTTTTCCAGCCCTGGTTGTCGGCATCACCCAGCCAGAAACCTGGACACTCCTTGTCACTTACGTCTATGGTTGGCCACCAAATACCAGATAGATCGGATCTAGACCAAATCTGTGGCACCCATCCCCTCTTCCACTCCCACATTCCTGCCTTTATTTCCCTAGTTGCTTTTTGCCCACACTGGTGTAAGAGCCTCCAAATGGGTTTCCCTGACTTTGGGATCATTCCTTTCAAATCTTCCTCTTCAAAACCTTCAAATTCCAATTACAACACCCACCTCCTTGAAATCCTTTCTTGGTGCCCCAAGTTTCCTCAGCTTGGAGTGCAAATTAGAATCACCTGGGTGCTTTTCTCAACATTTACATTCTTGAGCTCTACCCATAATTTAATGAATCAGAATCTCCTGGGCATAGGACCCGGGTACACAGAGTCTGAGGAAGATTCCTGGTGAATCTGATGCACCATCCAGTTGAAGAGTCACTGCCCTGCAAGGTGAAGGCCAAGCTCCTTAGCACAGCATTGAAAGACCATCAGGAGCTGATCTGGGTCAACCTGCCCCATCAGCCATTCCCTTCTCTCCACCTTAGACTCCAAAGATACTGTATGGTTTGTTTTTTCTTAAACTAGTTTCCTAAACTGTTATGCTGAGCCAGGCCTCTGTGCCTGTTCTTGAGAAGTATTTCTGTGATATCTTCCCTACCTCCTGCTTTAGAGGTTCATCACCCCCTGACCTGAGCTTCCACTGTTTCTTGATCAAACCAGTTCAGAGATACAGTATCTTAAGTGGTTCTTAAGTGACATTATGGAATGAGGTGAAAATCTCAAAGTCAAAATTATCCTTAAAAAATTCCTTAAATCCCTCATAGAATAAATAGTTTGTTCTAAACAACCCTGACAGTAATGTATGTGTGTGTGTGTGTGTGTGTGTGTGTGTTTGTGTGTGTAGAATATAACTATGCTGTACTGGTGATTAAACACTAACTACACTCAGTAGTCACATTATGGGTTTACGGGGACAGAGACCCCGGGGGAACAGCAAATTCACACATCCCAACCCACCTTCTTTCCAGGACATTCAGTCACTGAGGGGAAGGTTTAGTCTGTTTCCCAAGAGTGTTCCACAATGAGAGTAGGTGATATTTTGAAAATGGATTTGGGTTAAAGAATATTAGACAAATCCCTCTTTTAAAGCTTCTAAAGTGTCTGCGTTTTGCCTGCAGTGTGAATGTTCAAAAGGGGGATGCAATATGCCACATTTCCCAGTTATTTGATTCTAGAATGCTGTTTTCATAGAACTAGCATTCTGGAGACTGCTCTGGAAAAAAAATCTGCCTTCCTCATTCCCCACTGCAGTTGCAAATGAGAAGCCAAATGAGGCACAACCTTTGCTGGTTCTTATACAAAAGAAAGAAGGGCAGACCACATTACCTGGTGTGGCCTGCACCGAGGCCGTCTTCTTCAGGGACCATCCACCTGGAGACACAGAGAACCCTGCCACCTTAAGTCCTGCTGCCTGGGTGTGGCTGCCCAGCCTCTGCAGGAGCCATGGAGGAGAGGCAATAGGGCTGCTTTACTACTTTGGTGACAAACGTACAGTTATTAGTATAGAGCATCATTTAGTGATGGTTGCCATTGATTTGGTTAAATGATTCAAATAGATGTGTATGTTGTTTACTAATACAATAATTTGCACTTATGGAGTTTTCTGTCAGTTTGATGTATGCACTTATTTTGAGGATCTGGCAAGTTGGAGAAAGTGGAAAAGTGTAACCAGTCTCAGCTGTGCATGAGTGGTTAACGGTGGACCTAGCACTGTAATTACAAGTGCTTTTGCAGTGCCAAGTGATAAAAAAAAAAAAGGAAACTTTCAGGTGTTAGGAAAAGCTTCCATATAGAATCTGTGGTTAAAATATGCCCTTCAAAAGACTATGGCAAAAAAAAAAAAAAAAGTTTAATGGCCAAAATGAAATTAGGCCACACTTAAATTGATTTATTCTGTGCACAATTAACATTTTAATAAGAAGTGCAAATCCAACACGCTATTTGAATACTAAATTCAGATAATGATACTTTCACCGATGCAGTAAAAAGACTGCAGAGCCGCACGTTTGGAACCCCAAGACCAGCTTGGCTCTGTGGGGAGCAGGGTGTATATGACCTTGGAAAAGTCATTTAATTTTCCTGTGCCAGAATATTATTCATTTGTGAAATAAGACAGTTGAGCTAGTAGATCTCTAAGGCACATTTTAATTCCAAATTTTGTGAATATGAATTACATGCTACTCAGGTAGAAGAGGGAATCATGGAAACTTTACAGCCGGTACAATACCTTGAAGTACTTTGACTTATTGAACTGCATTTTTTAAATAAAACTCTAGTTTTTAGTTAACGTTCTTCTTATTTTTGTCTAAAAAATTTCAATTAAAATAGTAAAAGGTAATAGCAATATTTTATGAAAATGAACAAAAATAAGAAACACAATGAGGAAGAGGTCAGGATATAATGAGAGGGTATTTTTACGTAGCAAATAAAGTTTTCAGAACTTAGTTGATTTCTGAAAAAAATTATACTACTGTCCATTATATATAAAACACCCAAATGGGGACTCTACCCTTTGTTGTAAAGCACCTGCCATGTAGGACCCAAGATCCAAATCCATGTAGATTTTTTTTCATTGTCTAAAACAATGAACACATTCGTTATATTTGGACCCTATCTAGTTCTGTTTGATCAAGTATTTTTACAGGAAAGTTTTCTGGTTTTTTCCCTCCCTTGGAAAACTTGAATGATGACCACCTTAATAAATTCTCTTGAAAGTGACTATAAGAAGTCGTATTCCTGTCAATAACAGTGGCATCCTCGTAGCAATTTCGATAACTTTGGAATTGTAATATACTTTCAAAAACTCTTGAACATTAATATACTGTGTAATTATCAATGATTTAAAACAGGTAATAAGGCCACAAAGTCTTCTTAGAGCTGGTGTATTAATGATTCCTTGTAGCTATTTACACATCTGCCATGAGGCATTCATTCATCTATCTATCTATCTATCTATCTATCTATCTACCTATCTATCTATCTATAGCATGAACATTTCTCAAACTCCTGGCATGGGCTTAGTGAAAGTTTTTCAGCCATTTGGGCTAGATAAACTTGGAAGTAATTGTTTCAGAACTGATTTCAATATCCACAGCAACTACTGAATTAAAAACAAAAAAAAATTAAAAATAGGAAAAGAATCTTATCCTAAAATAAATTTCTAGTCTTTGGAAAATGTGAGAGGGACCAGAGGATGAATCCTTCATCTGAGGGATGTTGAAACTGAAGCCCAGCCTGTAAGAGGTAGAATTCAGGTCTATTGTTGGCCAGGATAACACTTTCCACTGATTGCTGACTTGGAGCATGTTATTTCTAAGGTAGAATAATCATCCCCAGCAAACAGTGAGTCACAGGAATCAAATGCAGTTCAAATAACACAAGGCACCTGTACACCAAGGAATAGGACATACACCCATTATATACAAACATCAAAATGGGAGCTCTGCCCTTCGTTGTAAAGCACCTGCCATGTAGGATTCAAGAACAGGACTATTTTCCCAATAGATTTGCGAACATATGCTATTGTGTTTAGGACCACGGAAAAGAAAATCCATCCAATGATATTGTGCTGATTGGAATCTTTTTTCTTTTCTTTTATTGTGTTGTTTTCAATGATTGCTTTGGGTCAAGGCCAAATGTGTAATTTCCCCAATATAGTTGCTTCCATTGTCTAAAATCGGGATATATTTTGTGTTTGATCAAGTGCTTTTACAGGAAAGTTTTCTATGTTTACCCCCTTGATAAACTTGAAACAACAACCACCTTAATACCCTCTCTCAAAATCTGCAGCATGTCCTAACACAAGCCCTTAGTCACAATCCTCATTTTGGAAACCATGTCTCCAATTGACTGATTAGGCCAAATAAATTTTGGTTCCCACACTTCTTAGTTTAAGCTCTCTAATGAAATTTTGTGGAAAAAAAAAAAGCTTCTGTTCTATGACTGAAAGAAATAAATATTTTTGCAAACAAGCATTTAAAAATTATTTTGAAAAATACCTTTTTTCTCTGCTTGAATTGTTTCTTCTACATTTTGATTTTTTTCACAATAAATTCTAAAACAGTCAAACTTCGACAATTCCCATAGATTTAAGCGTTCAAATTTATTTTGACCTTTTAATTTTATTATCTAATCTCTCTCTGCACATGTATAATGAATATAAGTATAAAGTATATAAATTATATATGTACATATCTGCACACATTTAGCTTCTAAGTCAAGGGAGTAAAGCAATTATGGCCCCTATGTGTAATTAAAGAAAATCTAACATGAAATAGTGGGAAAGGCTTGTGGCAAGAAATGACTTATAGCGATGTCAGTTCCACATAGAAAACCATCATATGATAAAGTATGAGATGAGCTGAGGTAAACTCTTTCATACCTCACACTTCATTCCCTTGTGCCCACATGCTCTGTGACAGTCCAGTCCAAACTCAGTCTCAGGTACATGAGTCACGACTCAGAGAAGATCTGCATATGCCCCAGTTTATCCCACCATCCATCCATCCATCCATCCAACCATCCATCCATGCATCTATCCATCTATCCAGGCAGCCAGCTAACTTGCCAGGAATCCTTACTAAGGCATCATGCTAGCACTAAGGGTACACAACATTGTGAAGCAAATTCTTGTTTGCAAGACCTGACGAAACATGAAGGTTTGAAAACTACCCAAGAATTTCAAGCATAATTTGTGGAGTCTCTGGAGAAAGCAGATCAAAATAGATCTAGTTGCATAGTGGAGCTAAACTCCTTCTACGATCCATTCAGTGTCCTCCTTCTCCAAATAATAACTTTCATCAGGAAATGTTTAGGGAATGTACACAGAAAAGTAGACATGACATTAATCTTCCCTCAACACACAAAAGTTCCCACAAGCTTTCCTGGAACTGTATACATTGACTATGTATACACTGAAAGCTGTTTCTCTCACACACACACAAAAAGGAAATTTTTTCACATCGCCAAAGACTATGATTACCCAGGAGAGCTCTCAGTTATGTCTGCTCATTTCAGACACATTTTGTGTTATTACTAGCCTCATCTTACATAAATTTCCAAACAACTTCAAGATAGTTCTGGTTCATAAAGGCCTGTGTTTCACTAAGAATGAGAATGTTGGAGTCATCAAAATGATTAAATGTAGTAACATTAGAAAGATTTATTTTCCTTCTAGCACTTTATAGCAGCCATTTCTTATTACAGAGATCAAGGGATTTTAACTGGAGGCAGCACAGAATGTAGTTAAGAATCCTGGCTCTGGAGCCTGACTGCCTAGGTTCGATTCTGGGCATTCTACTACCATTTGTGGGATGTCGGGAACAAGTCACTTTATTTCTCTATACTTCAGTTTCTCCATCTGTTAAAAGGGGATAATAGGAGCCAGGCCAGTGGTGCAGTGGTTAAGTGCACATGTTCGGCTTCACGGTGGCCTGGGGTTCGCTGGTTCAGATCCCGGGTGCGGACATGGCACTGCTTGGCACGCCATGCTGTGGAAGCTGTTACACATATAAAGTAGAGGAAGGTGGGCACAGATATTAGCTCAGGGCCAGGCTTCCTCAGCAAAAAAGAGGAGGACTGGCAATAGTTAGCTCAGGGCTAATCTTCCTCCAAAAAAAAAAGGGAATAATAATAATAATAGCACCCAAGTTTTATAAGGTTGTTTTAAGAAACAAATTAGATAGTTCATAAAAAGCTATTATACAGCCCGACTGAAATGTTAGCCATCATTATTATTTTCATCTTGCAGAGAAACTCCTGTAGAGTGGGGATATGGAAATTGATTTATTATATTTGGGTAGGCTGTAAATTGCCATGAATAAATATTACTAATCCCATCCCACTAGTAAAATGACTCAAGCAAAAGGAGACCACGTGACTAATTTGAGTATCTCTACTAAGTTAAGATGGAGTTAAACCCAACAAACCATCTCCAAAGCTTTATTCCTCCGGCTTCTCTCAAGGGGATGTTTATTACAAAGCTTGGCACTTCTAGCAATAGCACATCTATGGACTCTTCGACCGAGTTCAAAGTGCTTCACCCACCTTGATGTTCACAGGATCACTAATCAATAGTTACCAAGCACCTATGGGATGTGTGGGATGGTTGTCTGGCATTGAAGTGTTTTCTCAACTTTGTAGACAGGGAAACAAAATCAAAAGATCAGGGCTTCACTGTTACCTCCAAAATCACAGGAGTGGTCAAGATTACAAAGCATTGATTCCTGCCACCACACTCCTACAGCCCAGGGCTTTGTCCTTAGACCAGACAATATCCCATTGCATTTATATTTAGCAAAGTTTTTTAAGACCCTTACCTATTTATCTCATCTGTTTTCTTTTATCTCCTAATGGTTACATAGCAGATTCATATAGATCTTGGGATCAAAGTAAATATGTACTTTATTACAAAGCAGGGCTAGGATTTGTTCATAAGAAAACATGATGACACATCCCGTTTATTTATTGAAGCTCTAAGTTGGAGCACAGGATATGGAGGAAGTATATACCTTTCACAAGCGTTACATTTTTTATTAAAAGAAATGGCGACCATGTTTTGAATTCTTAGGAGTAAGGAATAACCCTTATTCATACCACAAACACAAAAACTTTTCAATTAATTTGTCTTCTAATCTTAACGTTACGAGGCTTAAAAACATTTTTCTTTATGAATCTACTGTGTTTATTAGTATGGTAGAACATATGTCATTAACTTCTATAATTATGAAAAGTCATCCTTCTCTCATCTCAGCTCCCTGAAAAAGAGTAGCACTCCATAGATATAAAATAGCCAGACCAATTTTAACAGAAATGGTTGTTTAAATTTTCCTAATCTCCTTTGAAGGGTAAGCATTTGGGGAATCTCTTTTGCTAACTGTTTTCAACAAACATATCAAAACAACCTACCACACTATCTACACTTTTAAAAGCTACAAAATCTACCCCTATCCATTAAGCAGGTTTACTTTTATGATCCAATTCCCCAGAGGAAGGCCTTGGACACTTCTGTGGCAATAGCTAAGAGATTGCAAGAGTCAGATGTTATAGTTTGATAATCATTCCCACAAACCCATGCTCCATTAAACTAGATCCAACAGAGAATTCTCAGCTCACAAAACCTGTAGACGAGGCAATGTCTTCTGTGAAACATTCTCCAAGGACACAGTTTCATATAAAGATGCTCATCAACATTTGAAAAATATATTTTTTTTAAAACCCTTACCAGTAGGACTCAAGAAACAGCTGGTCTTCTGATCAATTTCTAGCTAACGGCGCAGATGGAAAGACCCAGGTTTAGGGCTTGACTTGGATACTAGCTGAGTGAAGCTAGGCACTTTTTTTAACCCTTCCAGACCTTAATTCCCTTCTTTGTGAAGTGAGAAGGAAAGAGATGACATGTAAGTTCTCTTCCGAATACATAATTTTGTATATCTTACTTTGTGATAGTGATATTTGTAAGCGCTGTAGAGTTCACAAGCACTCTCACCAACAGTCTCACATGACCCTCACAACTGGTTTTCAGAGGTAGGTGGGGGAGTTATCACGACTTATTTTTCCCAATAATTGTGCTGCTTTTGATATCCAGCAGGATTCACTAGAGACAGTAGGATCTAAAGCACCATCCAGAAAGAGTTAGTTTTCAGGAGTCATAATGAGTACTTGGTAAAAAAAATTTATTCCTACTTTAGTCCGTCATCATGAACCCTTCAAAGCCCTACTTAAAAGAAAAATCTTTAAAAAGAAAGAAAAAATGTCATGCTATATGCTTCTGGTGATGCAGTCCACAATTGAGGAAAATCATGTTGATTTTAGGCTGAAAATAAAATGTAATTGCCACTTGATAATTATCTTTTAAGTGAGGATGAATTTCCTTGAGCTATTTCAAATTTTAAAACAGCATCGGGACGTAGGTAAAATTGGTTTTTATTTTTTATCTTTGGAGCTTACATTTGCAAAGTATTTTTATATAAGTTGGAAATTAACAGGTAAAATAATTTACCAAAAGGAGACTCTCATTACCAAAAAGAAATATTCTGAATCCAGAGAGGAATTCTGAGTATCTCTGATGTCTTTTCAGCTCCGTTACTTCAGGAAAACACAAAAACAATTTCTCAGAAATATGTCTAACACTTTACAGTTAATAAAATACAACAGATGTGATATTATTTCATCGTTGCACAATCCTGTAAGGTAGGCAAAGTCATCCCAACCAAGCTCCCAATTAGTTTTCATCTCAGATTTTCAGGGACTTTTCTGAATAATTGAAATTCACAGGTTATGACTCATTTTAACCATTATATCTAACCTATTTCTGACCTCGTTCCTCATCAAAATCATTATGAGAGATGAGAAATAGAAATATTGCACCATTGGTATGTTCATTTTCCTTCTCTCTCCCTACCCACTACCCACACCTCTTCTGGAAGTACAAAGAAGCAGGAAGACAGCTAAAGGTTGGGGAAAACAGAAAGGAAGGAGGAGAGACGAGATGCTTCAATAATCTAAACAGGTAGTTACCAGCTAGCTGTACAATGTTATAAATAATTAAGTGCATATTTGAAACAGAGCATATTATAAAAACCTGATTTTACAACATTTTGTCAGTCTTGAGTTTTCATTCATAACAACCGTTTGTATTGCCATTGTAATCCATAATTAAGAATCTGAAACAATGCAAAGCGCAAGAAGACATGCTTTTGTCTTGATGTAGATGTATTCTATTCTTTTTATTGACAGTTAATAATTCACATATAGCATAAGGAAGAATTCTCAAGCAGAATTCTTAACTAACCAGAGCAGTTCCCTCCCTGTCCAGGCAAAAAAGAGAAGTTTGATACATATCTAGTATCAGAATATTCTATTTATAGAATTTTATATTCTAATTTTTGGGGAGATGTGTCTTTTCAGAATGCAAGGTCCCAAAGGCTCTGATAGTGCTAAGTCTGTTTTTTTTAAAGTTTTTATTTTCCAATTAGAAACACTGCCTTCAAATACGTTTGGAAGTTGAACTAATTTTAATTTTCTCTTCAAAAAAGAGGAAAACTGAGCGCCTTCCACTAGTTCATTAATCCTTTGACCTTTGCAAAGCCGTGAGTTATTGAATATATATCTAATGAAAAGTAATTTCCACGTTGTACCTAGAATCTAGCAATTTTACAATGGGTATAACTTTGAATAGAAATGAAACAATCTCCAAGCATGATACTGAGTTAATTAAGAAGAGGGAAAGTCTTCTGATGCCAACTGTCATTAAACCTAGAGAATACCTTGTTCATTAACATCTCATAAATTCACAGCTATAGCTTTCAAAATCAAATTAATCTTCTCTACCTCAAAAGAATTCAAAAACCTTAAACATGAGTGTCTAAAGTTACATGACACCAGACACCACCTTTAAGTCTGATGTGATATCATTTCTTTAATCAATAAAAAACCAAGACAACATTCTAGTCTTTTACCCAACCTCTCGGCAGCAAGCTTAAAGAATTTGAAAAGCAAACCTCTCATTCACTTCTCTATCCATAGACTCCTCTATCCATACAATTTATATGTGAGTGTCTCCAACAGCACCTGAGGAAGTGAGTTTGTGATAAACTCATACACATTTTAAAACAAACAAATCAATCAGAAGTTTACAAATACAGTGGCCTTTCACTTAAATATAAAGCCAAATAAGAAAGAGCAAGAGACTTTCACTACTTTTCAACTTTAAACTTTCTAATAATTACTAAGACCGCTTTTTATTTCAATGGAGAAATATAGTTGTTGAGCTACGATTATTTAGAATAAAATCCAAGCATAATCATACAAATTTTACGCATCTTTCACCTTTACCCGAGATCACCGAGTAGCAAAAAGAGAAAATAAAGATCCTTGTACTATTAATCCTTTTAAAAAAACTAAAATGATATAAAACTACTACAGTGTTTCCACTTCTCAGGCATTATATTTTTTATAAAAATATCATAAAAGGAACATCAATCTATTAAATTAAGCAGCTTGCAAATGGATTGTTCTGTAAGTTTAAAATTACTTGCATTAGAATCTCAAATGCCACCTTCACTACCCTGTGAGATGGCATTTTCTGAGGCACAATCATACACTAAACTGCCACATTAATTCAAGGCTGCCACAATATGAGTGAACCAAAATAGGGAACTTACCTTATTATAAATAAATGGCAAATTGCAGGCACTTTTCAGCTTGCAGCTATCTAGCATAGTTGATTAGAAATAAACAGAACATCTTTCACCCCAGTGAGAGAACTGCATACTCAGACCCGGCTTTCTTTACTGAATCCAGCAAGAGAGGCTGTTCCCCTGCGAGGGCGAGTCACAGCCTCTTCTCGGAGAGCACTTGCTGCTCTGAACTGCAGCGACTTAGAAGGAAAGTAAGAGGAACCCGTGATGTTTAAATACCGTTGCTTCACATTCACAGGATATGACTCAACTCTCTTTCAAACCAGGAGGAGTAGCATTCCCCTCGCAAAACAGTTAGATTACATAACAAACATCACATTTGGGGTCCTAAAATGTTTACAAACTAAAAATCAAGAACTTCACCTGCTAAATCAAACGTGCATTCTCAGTGATTAACCTCTTCCCCGGGGCAGAAACCGCAAATGAAAATGAGAATAATAGCATGGCACACGGAAAAACTATTCTGCTCGCTCTCTGCAGTGAATTAATTTAATATTATCAAATGCGTGTGAAGTTGCCAACGGCTCCCTGACAAAGACATAAAAAAGAGGCACTCTAAAGTCACTAACATTCCCATAAGTGCAAAAACAGTGTGTAGAATAAAACTCTATTTTAACAAGCAAGAAGAGGTAATTCTGTACAACACAATAGAATCTCCTTCACAAAGTAGAGAATGGAAATAGATCTTTGTGGTTTGCTGTTGCTAATTCCCATAGCAATCCTGTCCTACGCTGTCATTACCTTGTGATGCTCCCTCTGCCTACCTCTCCAAATCTGAGCCTTCCTGTATCTGTTTTGTGAACATTTCTAAAGGAACATGACTAATGACACAACTCCTCTATTAATGTGGCAATTTTCTGTGCATTCTCCACCACCCGCTATCTCTTAACTCTGAGCTGTATGAAGTTTGATCACACATTGAATTATTATATTTGGACACCTCAGTCAATGAATATTATAGACTTAGATCCTTGGAGAAAATTCTGCTACATAAATTCAATTTCCATCACCATTATCAAGAAAAAAAGATGAAAAAAATATGTTGATAATAGCACATAGACTGAAACTATCTAGACCAGGATGGTTGAACAGAAATATAAGGTGAGTCACATACGCAATGTTAAACATTTAGTAGTCACATTAAAAAAGTAAAAGGAAACATGTAAAACTAATTTTACTGTTTATGCCAATATATCTAAAATATTATAATTTCAACATGTAATCAATATAAAAATTTTTACTTATTTTACAAATTCTGTACTAGTCTTGGAGATCAGCTGTATGTTTTACATTTATACTACATTTTAATTCAAACTAACTACATTCCAGTGCTCAACAGCCATCCATGGCTAGTGGCTACCATATCGGACAGCATAGGTCTAGAGTCTGAGGTTCATTCTTAGCCCTCAGGTTGCAGTTCATATGTTCTCTCTTCAGAGAGGTCTTCCCTTATCACCTTACCTAAAATGACCTTCCTCAATTACTTTCTACCTCATGATCCTGTTTATTTCCTTCATAGTGCATCACAGCCTGGAACTTTTTCTTTTATTCATTTGTTTAGTTATTTATAGTCTGTGGCCCCTAACAATAATGTAAGAGACCTGAAGGCAGAGAGCTTGTTGTAGTCAATATTTTATCCCCAACCCTCAGCATGGTGACCAGCACATAGCAGAATTTAATAGAGATTGTTTAATAAATGAATAAGTAAAATATGGAATTTATCCTATGGTTTGGCAAATAAAATATTAAGATATGTGTTTTAAGACTAGGTATCTACCACAGTATAGATATGATCCATCATATCATTGAATTTTTAGAAAATATATTGAGTAACACTTTCCTGCATTGAAAAACTATCTTTTTCATACTGTTAATGATCTTCAGTCTATAACATGCTTTACTATCATATATGTATTATTTGTAACAACATACACATATAATAATACATATTATATGTAAACATATAAACAACATATAATAATACATATTATATGTAAACAACACACTTGATTTGTTACTCTAGCAAAGATTTGGAAAGACACAAGAATACTTTGGTCCTTATGACATAAAGCTGGATATCAATAGATGTCTATTTACTCCTACTCACAAAAAACATAAAATATTATCTATAAGACATTTGCAGAGGATATTGATATATTTGCTTGACTAGCTTATGTACCTCCTCCTTCTGGTATCATCATCCTGATTTTTATTTGGCAAGTTCTCCACTCCTCTCTCCCTCTCAATCCATGTGGTTTTGGTCCTGCTAACCCAGTCCCAGAAGTGGGCACATGATCCAGGCCTGACCAATCAGTGCATACTATCCACAGAGCTATAGTGAAAGGGTCAAGGATGGGCATGTGACCCAAGCTGGTCCAGTGAGAGCCAACTCCTCCACTTTTGCTGATATTGGGGAAAAAGTGGTTAAGTTTATAGAATGTAATCCTGGAACTGCAGGTTGACATATTTGCTATCACATGAGGAGAAGTTATCTGAAAATGAGGCCAACCAAGAGAAAAACAGTCAAAGATGTGAAAGGCACATTCCTAATAACACTACTGTAGTTCTTAGATCTGGCCATGCATTAAGTCACATCTGCCGTCTGCTGGAATGACGGATATACTAGAATGTTCACTGCAGAATTGTTTTTAACAGTGAAAAACTGGAAACTTTGCAATGGGCTATGAACCGCAGAAGGGTAAAATAAGTAATAAGTTAACCATATTAAGGAATATTATATAGATATTAAAAAGAACCAGTTATCTAGATACACTGTCATGCAAAGCTCCCTAAAAGATGTTAAGTAGAAATACATGTTGCAGAAAAATACATTATCCCAGTTATGGGTACATGGATTTTCATATGCAGATTCATAGAAAAGGACCTGGACAACTCACCTACTGTGGACAAGTAGTTATGTCTTTGAAAGAGATTTGAAATAAGAGAGTGATGGGAGACAAATAGATCCAATCATTCTGCTCAGTTTTTCACCTATTGTATAAACCTTTTAAAATAAAATGAATTCATGCCTTCCTTAGGTAATTTGAAAAGAACATGTTACTCTTTGAAATAAAATAATTTGATATTTTATATCTCCATATTTTACTACATTATTCTTACTCTAAGTGGACTACTATTTATTTTTTTAAAATGATGAACAGAAACAGAAGTTCTCTTCTCTGTCCCACTTTCTTCATTCTTTACCAGCCCAAATTTATGTATTTTCTGATTTTTCAGTCTGGCTAAAGGATATGCCAAGATAGAGACAAAGACAGGACAGAGAGAGAGGAACAGAGAGCCAACTACATTAGAATCTCCAGTGTACCTTCTAACATTGACCAAGGACTTTGATTTTTTTTCTCTTGGTCTCCTGAAAGCTCTTTTACTGCCTTCATAAAAATACAGCTTGAATTTCTTTAACTGTTAACATATCAACAGCCAAATGTTTATAATAATATGCTTTATATTAGTTTAGTTAGTCTTGGATCAGAGTAAATAAACTTGCTTGTTATCAGCTCACTGAAAAACTTCTGGCCTCTGGATTGGTCACAATTGCTTTCCTAATTAACATAATATCTAATCCTTTTGTGCTCTAGTCCTCAAAAATCTTCACATTATCTTGGTATGTTGATACCACCTCATGCTTTTGTATTCCCTTAGATTTCCACAGTATTCTCTCCTTAAAACTTACACAGCTAAGATGCTTCGAGGCTAAGGCAGGAGCTGGGGCCCTTTTGACCTTTAGTATAGCTAACTAGAATTGGAATTTATACAGTGCTGACAAGTTGATGAGTTTATCAAGCCATGAGTATTGCTCTATTTTATTCTCAAAATCCACTTATCCTAATAACTTAAACCTCCTACAGAGTCTGTTGAATTTCTCCTTCCATTCTCCTTGCCTCCACTTAAAATCTTAACATTATGCCAAATTCGCTTCAGATTTTCCGGAAGAAATAAAACATGACAGATACAATTGAAGTCTCCAGATGCCCCTGTCTATACCACCACTTTTCTTTCTCTCCAAAGGTAAATACTCTCCAAGGTTATCTTTTATCATTCCCATATATCTTTTTATACTTTTAGTAGATATATGTGTACCCATAAACAAGATACTGATGCACGTCTTAAGCTTTATAAAATGGTATCCCACTATATGGATCCCTTAATTTTTTTTTTTTTTTGCTTAACATTATCTTCTTGAGATTTACATGTAGTTCTACATAATTTATTCTTTTTCACTGCTGTATAGCATTTCACTTCAATTATCCATTCTCCTGTTGGTGGACATTTAGGTTATCTCTAATTTATTGCTGTTACTAAACTACTCTAATTCTTGTATACGTGCAAGAATTTCTCTAAAGATGGATACCTAGGAATGGAATTATAGGGTCATAGGACATGCACAGCTTCGCCTTTACCAGAAATTGCCAAACCACATTCTAACATAATTAGAGTAATTTACAATTCAAGCAGCAGTGTATGAGAGTTTTTGTTGCACTAGATTCTTGCAAACAATCTCCACAGTATTGCTATTCCAGACTCTGAAACATCAAGAATCTTGATATTCAGACTGAAGTTTTTGCGATGTAATTGTTTCAGAATCTGAATGTCTTAATTTTGGTTTCCCTGATTATTACTGAAGTTGAGCATCTTATCTTATTATTATTGGCCTTTTTACTACTAGGTTGTTTGTGTTTCCCTTCTTATTTGGGGGAGGTCTCTATATGTTACAATTCTACTCCTTCATCAGTTGTATGAGTTATAGCTATCACCCTTCAGTGAGTGGTTTGTTTTATCATTGTTTATGATATTTTTTCTGTTGTTTATCATTTTAAAATTTATGGTTTGTTTTTTAATTTAAAAGTTTATTTTTTCAGTTATTTATCTATATTAATGACTCAAAAATATGGTGAAAATTAAGTGGTCCTCAGTCATTATTCCTGAAGCATCCCCAACAATAATGTCAGATTGCATATCTAAAGAGGAACTGAGAAGAATTCCTATTTCCAACGAGCAGTTCAGTTCATCATTTAATGAGCACCTGCTATGAGCCTTGTACAGATAGAGGGAAGAAACACGAAGCAGTCCACACGATTAATAAATGTACAGTCTAACTCAAGAAGACAACTTGGAAGCAGCTGATGATGGTGACGATGAAATGGAGAATAATCGTGCCAGAGATTGTGCCAATTCATTATTTAATTCAACAGTAGTCTAAATAAGGTGGAGTAAATGTTATTGTAAGAGATATACACAAGATACTACGGAAGCAGAGAGAAGAGAATATGTTACTACCCTGTACTCTGAAGATCATTCAAAATATAAAGTGGTAAATTTGAGGTATTATGGACCTATGAGATACGGTACAACCTACAACTGACATTTCTATTTTCTCAAGCAGATCTATTTTCCAAAATAGATCACTCATAAATTAATCCTAATTTATTTAGAAGATTAATAAGAATTAAAGGGCAGGCTATTCATTTGAAAAAAAATGCTTCCTTGGGAAGCAAATTCATTTTTATAATCAGTGATCCAATAACATACTGACATTTTCTCCATTCATTAGAGGCAAAGTTAAAAAAAAAAAAGCCAATTGTTCTTGGAAATCATGACAAATGGCACATCTTCCTCTATCAGATTATTAATAATTTATTAACACTGAAGTTAAAAATAAGCTCTTATTCCTTAAAGAAAGTCTATGGGAAATATATTTGTAAACCAACCATCCAAATTTCTCTCTTTTGTAAGTACAACATTCACATTCTGTTTCTCCCAGGGTAGGTAACAGCTACAGCTTTTAAAAGTATAGTTGGGGTCAACCTGGTGGCATAGTGCTGAAGTTCATCGCTCGCTCCACTTAGGTGGCCCAAGGTTCATGGGTTCGGATCCCAGGCATGGACATACACACCACTCATCAAGCCATGCTGTGGCAGCATCCCACATACAAAAAATAGAGGAAGATTGGCACAGATGTTAGCTCAGTGACAATCTTCCTCAAGCGAAAGAGGAAGACTGGCAACAGATGTTAACTCAGGGCTAGTCTTCCTCACCAAAAAACAAAGTATAGCATATGACAGTACTAAATAATCTTCACCCAGGAGGAAGAAAACACTCTTGAGCTAGAAATAGAGAAGGGTGGCCAGCAGCATCACATATTTCCTGAGGAAAGATTAAGAGTATCCCACTTCCTTGAAGTTATGAGACCTACACTTCAGTCTTCATATCACTGTAACCCTCTAGGACTTACAAACTAAAATGTATTTTCAATATTTGGGGTGACAGTGAAATGAATCTGGAAATGAGAAAATAAGACTGCCATATGAAAATTAAACTTTGAAATAAAAATATAGTAGGTCAGAGTGTATAAATAAAGGCAAGTTCAATTGCCAGAATGACACAAACTCAAATGCCTGGAGGCATGTACCTTACCAGTAGGTAATGCAAATCAATGTCGTGGACCTGGTGGGGACCACAGTGAACTGAACGAAAGGCAGTACCCAAGCCTCATCTAAAGCAGACAGTCTGTCCAGATCTCTGGATTTTTCAAGCAAGGCTAGAGATCTAGGTGGTGATGTGAATACTCCTGATTTTTAAATCTTAGCCTCTATTTAATATGAGACGAACAAAAGCTTTGGAAGGCCAGATGTGCCCCATGGCCAGCCAGTGATGGACCCCTAGGCATGGCAATAATCTGGTTTAACACACTGACTCTACTGATACGAAGACATGGTCCAGACAAGCAGTCTCAGAAGCGAGCACGGGCAGTGGCCATTTGAATGCTGGGAGAGGGTGCTGGGGCTCTTTTTACTGTGGATCTGACTCTAATTCCATAAATGCTTGAGTCCAAGAACAAACTGCCCTTCTGATTCCACGCTCACCAAGCTGCTTTCTGATTAGAATTTGGTATCCTGTCTACACGCTTTCAGGGAGAAGTTGCTAGAAACTTGAGGGACTTGAGGAGCAACTCAGGATCTACATCTATCATTATAAATTAATAAATTGACAGCCTGGTTAGAGATGTGACCTGCTTACAGCCACAAAATGGGCTGGGTGGGCAGCCAGGCCCTAGCAGTTTCACTTCTCACTGTAAATGGAGACACTGGCATTCTGATCGTGAATATTAGTTGTAGGAGCTTCGTCAATATGAGCCCAGCCCTGGGAGACAGATGGGCTCTGGAACTGCTGACTAGTATGCTTTCTGGGCCCACAAAGCTTCTGGCCAGATCATGGAAAGTGACAAATTCCCTAGGACTTGTGTTAGGGCCTGCATGGCCTCTTGAGAGCTTAAGTAATTTGTCTTCCAGCCTGGCTTACTTTCACTCTGGCCCATGGCCATTCCTTTCCAAGGATCCCTACCTGGTTCTCTGAAGGTCCAGAAATGACCTACAAGTGTGAGGTGAAGAACTGAAGATAAAACTCAACGAACAGGGGCAGAAAGCTCACAGAAATTAAAACATATATTTGTAATCATTGGTGCCAGAAGCAGACACTGTGCTATGTGCTTGCTGTAGAGCATCCCATTTAATCCTCAGGAACTCTGTGAAGCAGGTACTACTTTTGGCAATTATTCTATTTTACAACGGAGGAAACTGAGGCTTAAGGAGGTTAAGTAACTTGACTCATTTGCACAGCCAATCAGTAGCAGAGTTGGGATTAGAACCTGCACCCTCAAACACTGCACTGTGTTGTCTGTATATTTTATTTTACTTTTTTTTTTAACACCAAACATGCTTTGTGCACTTATTTATGTCAAGCACTGTTCTGACTACTCTACCAATATTAACTAATTTCTTCCTCCTAATAACCCTATGAAACAGGCTCTAAAAATATCCCTATTCTGATAAGGAAAATGAGGCAAAGGGAAGTTCAGTAACTTTCCCAGGATTATACAGCTAGTTGGTGGCATAGCCAGGATCCAAGCCCAGGCAGCCTGGCTCCAGAGTCCCTGTGCTCAGTCTCGGTCTTACTCTCACAATTTTCCCTAGGAAGAACTGATGGAGATCCCAGTTTTAAATATTAATTTCAGTACTATCGTAAGTACAATTTTTCAGGAGGATGGCTAGAAACACAGGGAAGGAAATCTCTTATGTCATATCATTTCTCAATTAGAAAAACTGCAATTCTGCTTTTAAGAAATGTGGAGCAAGTAACCGCCATAAAATACTACAGGCCTGGATGCAATTATTCTTAGGAGATATATCTCAGGAGGGCGACAAATTGAAGTCTACATCTTTTTTTCCTCATTACGGCAGACAGAATGAAAGGAATACTTTTTATTTCTGCATTTATAAATCCTGAGAGGTAAAGATTAGAACACTTCCGAGAAATCTAAGATGAAGCAAATATTCCAGAGTTTAATTTAAAGGTCATTTTCCCTTAGAAACTGAGCAAATTTAATTTCAGAATAAAAGTGCATTGAACATAAAGGAATTGATGTGGATACCTCCTACTTTAAACTAAACTTTCCGTTAAACTTAAAATGGAACTTTCAGATCCATAAACTGCTGACTTTTATTGAGAATAATACTTTTGCATTAATTTGGTAAAAATAACACCTTCTGACTCATATTGTAAATATGAAGGAAACTTTTCTACTTAAATAGTGAGGAAAGGCCTTTACTGGTTCCTATACCACTTAATCCAATTTAGACCCTCGCAGCCAGGGTCTAAAAAGTTAACTCAATCCTGAAGTCAGAAGGTCTCTTTAAGTCCTGGATCCGTTTTGTTCCCTTACAGTCTCTGCTGTTTGATTTAGTTCATGAAGGCTTTCTAAAAACTGTCATCTTGGGAGGTAGAGCATGCTATTGAAACATCTAAGCTGGCACTGAACAAAAAGGGATGTTACCTACAATCCTTTCTTTCTTTCAGCAGTCTGTTCTCCAATGGAGTCCAACCATCTTTGCTTAACACAATTTATATAGTCTGGTCATTAAAACATAGCTTACTGCCTTAGCGATCCTGCCTTCCTAGGCTTATACCTCACAGAATTCTCAGCACAGCCCACATTCAGGCTCCTCTCCCAGGGCCCCAGCTATTTTCATCTCCATATCTCTCTTCTCATTCTCTCCTGCCGCTCCCATTCTTTCTTGCATTCCTCTCCATATCATAAAGCAATTTTAGGGATTCTAAAGCAATTTTTGAGGCAATACTGCATGGTTATTAAAAGAGTAGCTTTTAAAATCTGAATACTTAGGCACAAATTATATCTCTGCCAGTTATACATTATGTTTTTACTATTATTATCATTAGTATTTTATATGTTTCATTTTGAATGACCTAACTTTGAAATAAGAAATAAAAATAATAATAAATTTTGTCAATATAAATTACTAGCTTTATTTTTGGCCAGTGCCTGGATTTTTAAAAAGTTATATGCTACTGTCAGCGAATCAATCAGCAATCATATTGGTACACTCTCCTGAGTAATTCTCTGGTCTTTTCTTCTTAGTCTTTGTTTTCTTCTCCTGTCCATTAAATGCTGCTGCGCCAGAGTCCACAGTCATGGGTCCCCTGCTTTTCTTCTATAGAGCAGGGGTCCTAAACTTAATGAAGTAGACAAGGAGCTCAGTGTCCAGGCACACGTGAGGACGGGCGGCACCCGCAATCACAGCCCGTCTGAGGGGCACTGCTGCTGCTCTGCTCTGCCCACTGGTGCCATGTCGGACTGCAAGCCCAGTGTGGTCAGATTTCTAGTTTTTAAAGAATATGTAAAATATTTAGTTTTTAAAAATATTGCCAAAATGCTTTTGCTGTCCAGATTCAGCCTGAGCACCCAGTCTAAGAGAACATCTGCTCTATTTATTCTCACAGAGAAATCTTATCCAGGTCCACGGTGCTAATTACTACCCCTACATAGATTGCTTCCGCATCTCTATCTTGAGGCCAGACCTCTCTCCTGAGTTGTACTCTGTGTGTGTGTGTGTGTGTGTGTGTGTGTGTGCATGTGTGTAAAACAGTCATTGAGCCCTCTGCACCAGGCAATGGGAAATCAAAGATGACCAAGACACAAACTTAGCCTCTACCCAGAAAGAATTTACAGTCTGTCATTCAAATTACTTCCTAGACACCTCTACCTGGAGATGCTCCCGGCATCTCAAACTGGGCTTCTTTGAAATTATGTTTATCACTGCCACTGTACTCCATACCCTCCCCTCCCCCACTCCCCACCACAAACCTACTTCCTTTAATGCTTCCTTCCTTATCTCCATAAAAGGCTAGCTTACACACAAAAACAAAAATAAAAAAAAAATTGTTTCTTATTCTCAGCCTATCCAAACAGTAAACAACTTTCAACTTAAGAAATGGCTTTAGGGCAAAGAATAATCCAGAGTAGAATTATAAGATCCTTTATCAAGAGTTCAGAAGAATCTAAGGCAGTGTCTCCTACAACTTTTTAGATAGACAAAGGCCCTCTAAGAATCTTGAGAGTCTGCTTTACAAATCCCCTCCATTAAACAATTGGGCTTCTAAGTATCTTAAGGATGTTATCTCAAGGTATTTCATGGGGATCCTAAAGTAGAGAAGGGCTTATCTTGAAGATATTTGTGGTTGTGGGTTCATAGAAAATCCACAAAGTATTTAAGAGAAATGTTCTGGTATAGGAACCACCAATTTGGACTAAAAGAGATAGGGACAGTACAAAATGAAAAGAGGACTTTGGACCCCAAAAATTTTGTGGACAGTAAACAGGCAGAAAAGGCTTTTTAATTGCAAATGCAGCTTTTTTTTTTAGTGGAAGATAAGGGCTGACTCAGAAGGCAGAACTAACAGCCTAGAGGGTGGAAGCAAGAGCTGGAAAGGATAATTCCCAGTAGTAGTAGGGCAGCACGAGCCTGGCTGGATTTCATAATTGCTATGGGTCACTGACTGTCATGTGCCTCCTGCTTTCCCCCTTTTAAAACGGGTGTGTCTATAGCAGTTTACCTATGTCTGTCCTGCCATTAAAAGTTGGATGTTGTGTGGTGTGGGAGAAATGAGGAGATGTTGATCAGAGGGTACCAAGTTTCAGTTTGTAGGATGAATAAGTTCTGGGGGTGTAATGTACAGCATGATGACTATAGTTAATAATACTATGCTGTATACTTGAAATTTGCTAAGAGAGTAAATTTTCAGTGCTGTCACCACATGCACAAAAAAGATAACTATGTGAGGTGACAGATACGTTAATTAGCTTGATTGTGTAAATCATTTCACAATGTATACATATGTCGAAACATCATATTGTACACCATAAATATATATAATTTCTATTTGTCAATTATACTTCAATAAACCTGGGGAAAAAAATAAAGTTGGGTACGGGGGTGCAAATAAGTTGTCTCTTTAATTCACAGTTCCTTGGATTCAGGAGCTCTGCTCAAAACACTGCACTGAAGGAGTCTAATCTTCACCTGCACCTGAGATGATAAAATACTAGACTTTAAGCAGATGTTTAGATTAGAGGGTCTTGGGGGAGAGGATGAGTATATCTTGCGTGTGAGGAGGATGGGAGTTGTAGCTCCACGGTAGATTATAGAAGACTATATTTTACAAAGAGAGCCACAGAAAAATCTCTCCCATTCCACGTGCTCTTATCACAACGTGCCTGACACTCCTCCCATCAAAAGGTGATACAAGGTTCCTTCCCCTTGAACAGGACTGTGACTATAGCAGAAGTGATGCTACGTAACTTCTGAGAGTACGTCATAAGAGCTGGTACACGGCCCACCTGGTTCTCTTGAGGGCTTATTCTTAGAATCCAGCCAGCATACCAGAAGGAAGCCCAAGCAGCCCATGGAGAGGCCCATGTGGAGAATAGCAAGGCTTACAGCTCCAGCTGAGTTCCCTGCCAATGGCTAGTATCAACTTTCCAGGTACTTGAAAGTGGATCCTCGAGCCCCCAAATGAGTGTCATTGCATGGAGCAGAGGCAATCTGTTCTTGCCAAGCCCTGACAAAATTGTAGGGTAGTGTTTTATGCAGCAATACATAACTGGAGCAAATCATACAGCTTTCCTTGCCTGCTGTCTTCTATTTTTCTTCATTCTTCATGAATTTTCTAGAAGACAATGCTGATCAAGTCATCTCCCAGATCTTTCTTTTTTTTTTCTATTTAGATTTCTGCCACTAAATTGTAATCATCTTGAAGTCATGAATGATTTCTTAACTTTATAGTTCCATTAAACATTTACTGAACAAATCAATTATCAAAACATTTTGGGGCTGGCCCCATGGCCGAGCGGTTAAGTTTGCATGCTCTGCTTTGGCGGCCCAGGGTTTTGCCAGTTTGGATCCTGGGCGTTGGCATGGTGCCACTCATCAGGCCACCCTGAGGCAGCATCCCACATAGCACAACCAGAGGCACTCACAACTAGAATACACAACTATGTACTGGGGGGGGGCTTTGGAGAGACGAAGAAGGAAAAAACAAGAATAAGATTGGTAACACTTGTTAGCTCAGGTGCCAATCTTTAAAAAAAAAATTTCATTCTTAGAACTTTAATAAGACCTACAATGTAGTCTTGACTCGTAACATGTAAATTCTGTGAAACTGAATTACCAAATTAACAATACTGCTGATTTCCCCTTAAGGAATTTAAGGAGAAAAATTTAAAGAATTAATTCTCTTTCAAATGCTAAAATAGTTTGTACTTATAAACTGAGAGACATCCTTGATGAAATACACTACAAACCTATACTAATCAAAAAAGCATGGGACTGGTATGAAAAACAGGCACACAGATCATGGAACAGAATTGAAAGCCCAGAAATAAAACCACACATCTACAGACAGCTAATCTTTGACAAAGGAGCTGAGAACATACAATGGAGAAAGGAAAGTCTCTTCAACAAATGGTGCTGGGAAAACTGGACAGCCACATACAAAAGAATGAAAGTAGACTTCATTCTACTTCATAAGAGAATGGCATTCTCTTATGCCATTCACAAAAATAAACTCCTTATGGATCAAAGACTTGAAGGTAAGACCTGAAACCATAAAACTTCTAGAAGAAAATATAGAAAGTACATGCTTTGACATCAGTCTTAAAAGGATCTTTTCAGACACCATGTCTTCTTGGACAAGGGGAACAAAAGAAATAATAAACAAGTGGGACTTCATCAGACTAAAGAGCTTCTACAAGGCAAGAGAAAGCAGGATTGACGAAAAGACAACCCATCAACAGGGAAAAAATATTTTTAAATCATATATCCAACAAAGGGTTAATCTCCATAATATATAAAGAATTCACATAACTCAACAACAAAAAACCAAACAACAGATGGCCAATAGGCACATGAAAAGATGATCACTGATCATCAGGGACATGCAAATCAAAACTACACTAAGATATCACCTTACACAAATTGGAATGGCTATAAATAACCTAGACAAAAAATAACAAATGTTGGAGAGGTTGTGGAGAAAAGCGAACCCTCATACACTGCTGGTGGGAATGCAAACTGGTTCAACCACTATGGAAATCATTATGGAGATTTCTCAAAAAACTAAAAATAGAAATATCATATGATCCAGCCATCCCACTACTGGGTATCTATCCAAAGAACATGAAATCAGCAATTCAAAGAGACTTATGCACCCCTATGTTCATTTCAGCATTATTCATTATAGCCAAGACATGGAAGCAACCTAAGTACCCATCAACTGATGACTCAATAAAGAAGATATGGTAGATATATACAATGGAATACTACTCAGTCATAAAAAATGACAAAATCATCCCATTCACTACAACATGGATGGACCTTGAGAGTATTATGTTAAGCGAAATAAGCCAGATAGAGAAAGACAAACTCTGTGTGATTTCACTCATATTTGGAAGATAAAAAAACACATGGACAAAGAGAACTATTTAGTGGTTACCAGGGGGAAGGGGGTTGAGGTATGGGCACAAGGGTGAAGGGCTGCATTTACATGGTGACTGACAAATAATAATGTACAGTTGAAATTTCACAATGTTGTAAACTATCATAACCTCAATGAAAAAAAAGAAAAAATATGGTGTGAAAAATCAGCACACATTTCTTCATAAGCAGATGCCATACTGTTTTGCCTAAACTTTAATAATCTGATTTTGATAAACACTGAACTATAAATACAAACATAATTCTGCTTTATCACATAAAAGTACAGAATTATAAGCAATTCTCAATAGCCCAAGTATCACATTTGCTATTACTATTTCTGAGAATTTCTAAATTTTCTAACACCATATACTATATATATATTTTTAAACATTCCTTTATTCCTTCTGTAATACACAACCATTCCCAAATTCCCTCTGGAACAAATTCTTGGTATTTGCACTTTTTTTTTTTTTTTTGCTTTGCTTATGAGTGATTACTTCTTCCCAAGGCAGACTAGGTTCTCTTTTATTATTTATGTTAGATTTTATATAACACCCATTTCCTCCAAGGAGTTTAAGGTGCTTGGCATACAGAGGTTTTTTGTGTCTTATTTCTTTGGTTTTTTTTATTTTCCAAGCACTGCAAAAGCAAAGAAGAACAATAACAAAGTTAGGAGGAAAAGATCACAGAGCAAGGGACAGAACAGCAGGTCAGAAGTGAGTAGGGGTTGGTTTATTTGTAGAGAGTGAGAACTCAGGGAATTGTCAAAATAACTCCATCCAAACCACTTTAAAGTGCTACCCTTGGGAAAAGGAGGTGTCCTGATCTCTCGTTTTTAAGTTGACTTCAGGATCCTTGCTTCCAGGCTACCCTGCTTCTTTTAGCCTCTTGTATTCATGCCAAGATAACTGATTAGAAATTGAGTAGAAGTCCCTGCTCTTTGTACAATATGCTGGATTTGCACAAGGCTAAAAGTGGAAGCAGCCAGAAGTCAGTGATGCTACTTGACTTTTACTATATTCATTGAAGAAATTAATTGATATATCACATTGCGGGGGAGAGGGGAGGTGGTGACAGCAGAGTTGAAATAAAAGGAGGCAGGGGGGCCATGAAAAGAGCTCTTCGGGTTCCTTGCCTTGAAGGTGACAAGACTTCCAAGGGGAAGGCTGGTACGTCACACTTACGGAAGTGGGACCTTCGTCACTCCAAATGGGGACTGAGAGTTAGAACCAGGCGGACTCAAGGACAGTGAAGAAATGTGATATTTATCACACACTGATTTTAAGGGCAGAGACTCACTCAAAAGTTCCTCATCTTTGGCAAAACAAAATTAGAAAAGCACACGCCAGTGTTCCATCAGTGCCACACACGAGTATTCAACGTTTCCATCGTGGAGATTGTGGCTTCTTGAGAAAAATTTTTGATGGGGGGGAAAAAAGCAAAGTATTTCAACAGCTTCTTTAAGAGGGTATTAATAACTCTGTTATAGTTGGTGGACAAAACACCAAAGGACTTTTTCATTTGTAGGCAGACAAAAAGGAAATTCTTAACCGCTTGTTCAGTTTGATACAGTTATACATTTACAAAAGGAATAAACCTCTTACAACCAACACAGCTTCAGTTGGTAATGACAGAGAAACTTCCAAGAGGAATGATTATAGGCTGCTCAGCTTCTGTTTTGCTGAGAACCTGAAAAGTAGTGGAGGAAAAGGAAGAAAGAATGAGGAGCAAAATGTGTGAAGCAGGAAAAGGAAAAGCAGAGTTCTCTCAAAATTTGCTTGAGAAAATGGGTCTGCTTAAAAGCGTTTCCATAAACGGACGAAGCTCTAATCCTTGCAGTGTGCTAAAAAGCACAAAAGCTTTTAGCATCTTACAGACCTATGTGAAATAAATGGGAGCAGAACTTCAGGAACAAAAGCTAAATACCATAAAAGGCCTGAAATACCTTTTCTGAGAAAAGACAGGGTTTTAGCTGTAAAGTCTTTTCGTGAATATTGAATGGGGCAGAGAAAGAATCAGTTAAATTTTCAAAATAGCTCCCCAACCCATCAATGAATATTCTATCATTCTAAAATATATATTACATGTGATATTGTTCTAAATAGCTCTAATGGGAGCCCCTGCTACACAATTTTGTGTGACTCCATCATGTGTTTGCTTTGTCGTGGTGTTTAAATGCATTATGCATTATATCTGTGCAAACACACATATGTGGTAGGACTTAGGGGTTTCTACCATGTTAGTGAAGCATTATTTTTAATAGCTTTTGCCCCTGATTATAATGGTAATCAATGTTCATTTTTATGTATTAGGAAAATCCTAAGAAACATAGATTAAAAATATTGTCTATAATACCAACTCTTACAAGTGACTGATGTTAATATATTTATATCCCTAACAAACATATATTGAGTATCTACTTTGTGTCAGGCCCTTGTCTAAGAATAAAGATATAGCACAATGTCCATCCTTCTAGCGAGAAGAGACAGAAAATAAACCTATAAACAAATATATAATATTAAGCTCTAAAAAACAATATGAAGAAAATAAAATAGGTTAATGTGATAGTGAGTGACTAACAGGTAGGGAGAGGAGCGAGCTTGAGCTAGCAGAGAAGGTCAGTCACTTTGACAAGTTAACCCTTGAGTGGAGAGCCAGTTGATGAGAAGCAGGAAGCAGGTGGGGCAAGATCCAGGGGAAGATTGCTTAAGAAAAATGGACCAGCACAAGCAAAGGCCCTGGGACAGAAATGATGTACTAATGTGGGAGAGAGAAGGCCAGTGTGGCCAGAGTATAGTGAAAGAGGGGCAGAGTCAAGAGAGAGGACGTTGGAGAGCTAGGTGGGGGCCTAATAGTGTAGGGTCTTAGAAACAATGGAAGGGAATTTGGATTTCATTTTGGTGATTTCCACCATGGGAATCACATGATCCCTTTTAGAAAGAACACTCCCACTGCTGTGCACAGGTTAGACCACAGGAGACAAAAAGAGTGAACCATGGGTGTACCTGTCAGGAGGTTGTTGCAGGAATCCAGGCAGCTTGGATGAAGGTGTGCTAAGATTCAGGATGTATTCTGGATAAAGGTGATATAAATTGCTAATAGAATCAATCAAAGCATGAAGAAAAGAAAGAAATTAAAGATGATTCTTAAGTTTTTGGGCTAAGCAATTGGGTGCATAGAGGTTCTATCTACCGAGTAGCAAAATTTCATAAATAAAGGTCCTTTAGTCACGCTGTAAGAAATACTTTGCCAAAACTATTCCCATTTTTGGTTAGCAGCTAAGGAGCTCAGAGAAAAAATTAGCTTTAAATTATAGTAGATGGTACCTGAGATTTCTGACATACTTTATCTACCTAAATAATTCCTGATCTTTATTTTTTTATTTTATAGGGTCCTATTTTAAACGTCAGTGGTAGGTTTACTTTTTTAGTGGTGTAAAATTACTTATTATACATAAAAGTATGTCCCTAACCAAGGACATAACCCAGATCCTGAGATGGAACAATATTTATACCCATTGGTCACTTTTATTTCTTCTTTTGTTATGGCTGACTTGAGTTCTTTGCCTATTTTTAAATGTGTGTATGTGTTTCCTCATTAACTTAACAAATTTCTTTTTATGTTAAAAATATTTACCCTCAATCTGCATGCAATCTTGATTTGCCATTTGCCTTTCTATTTTGTTTTTGGTGTTTTCTTACACATGAACGTATTTCGTTTTGACACAAATTTATCAACATCTTCCTTCATGATATCTTGTGGTTATAATGCTACACCAGTTAAATATTCACTTTTTGCACTTACCTTTTCAAACTATCTGAGACTAAATCAATCATTCATGAAATGGGGTTTTCATGGGCTTGGTTCTAGGGGCATGGTCCTCTGCTTTCATCAAACTACTGCATTATTCCTGGCACTTCCACTTCTGAGTGCTCTGTCTCCCAGGAGTTTCACTGCCAACTTACTTGATAGGGCACAACCCACAGCACCAATAATGATGTTGTCATTTCATCACCACATATCCCAGAAATAAAATCATCATATCAATTCAAAACATCAAATCAATTCATTAGGGGTGAAAGCAAAATAAAACCAACCAAGCAATGAAAAAGAGCAAGAAGTAAAATTGAATACAAATAGAAATAAACTAAACCAGTGGTTTATCAAAAAGGCCACATAGAATAAAAATTTATTGCAAGTATTTCCACCAAAAGGAACTGGGGATTCATAAAGAAACAACTGACTCCAATTCCGAGGCAGAGAAAGCACAAGGTGAATTTGGGACATTTTATGCCGGAAAGCAACAACGCACTCAAAGATGAATAGGTCATGCCATAAGAAGAAAAGATCTAGCTTGAACAGGTTCTTATTGGAAAGAATCTCCCCCAAAACTATGAGTCCATAATGGTATTTGAGAGAGAGAGAGAAGGCGGGTAGAAGAAAGCTCTTCTTTGCAAAGGAATTCCAGCCAATAAACACTGAAGGGGAACTTCCGGTTTCTGGTCTGGCATGTAAGGAGCTTGCAAGTTATCACACCATCACAACAAGTAAAAAGCTGAACTGAAAAATCAACAACTCTTCTTATCCAGTGGAAAAGTGAGGTCACAGGGAAAACCACTGCCTCAAAAGTTGGAGAGACAGATGGGTGGATACAGAGAACCACAACCTATTGGAGCAAAAACCAGCAGAAACTTCTGCAGGAATCAGTACCAGGTTTGGAAAACCTAAACTGGAATTGACAAATTGCTGGAGACTCAGTGTGAACTCGTCTGAGAGTTAAAAATTCCAGGGGAGCCTAGTCATAGGGAGCCCCCACACTTTTGTGTGTTTTACCTCCAGGAACTCTCACAGTGAGTATCAAAGAAAAATCCCCTTAAGCTTCTAGAAGGGGGAGGGGGCAAAGGGACTATTTGGAAATATGCCAGAGCATTCTTTTCTTCTTAACAAGGCCTACCCTCAGAGGAAACTAGTTAATCAGAGACTACTGGAATATTACCAGAGCCTAAGTGACCTGAGTAAGGGCCAACTCCAGGCCACTCTAGCCATCCTGTCCTATTTAAGGGGGTGGGAGGAGGACTGAGAAGCAATTGCAAAACTCACAGCCCAGGGGCACAGGCTCACTAAAGGACTGGAGCTGAATGGTGGGACTATAGAATGCTTTCCAGTCCCTCACACCTCTCCACCACATCACCAAAGGCTTATTTACTGGAATACCTTTCATCGAATACATCATGTCCATCTTTCAACAAAAAATTACAAGGCATACCAAAAGGTTAAAAACACAGAAGAGACAGAGCGAGCATCGGAACCAGACTCAGATATGGAAGGGATGTTAGAATTATCAAACTGGAAATTTAAAACTATGATTAATATGCCAAGAGATCTAATGGAGAAAGTAGAGAACAAGTAAGAATAGATGGGTAATGTAAAAGAGAGAGAAATTCTAAGAAAGAATCAAAAAGAAATGCCAGAAACCAAAAACACTGTAACAGAAATGAACATTGCCTTTGAAGTGCTCATTAGTTGACTGGACACAACTCAGGAAAGAATCTCTGAGCTTGAGGCTATGTCAATAGAAACTTCCAAAACTGAAAAAGCAAAGAGAAAAAAGACTGAAAAAAAAATAAACAACAAAACCCCCAGAACAGAATATCCAAGAACTGTGGGACAACTACAAAAAGTGTAACTTATGTGTATCGTAGTTGGAATACCAGAAGGAGAAGAGAGAAAGGAACAGAAGAAATATTTGAAGAATAATGACTAAGAATTTCCCCAAATTAATGTCAGATATCAAACCACATGTCCAGGAAGCTCAGAGAACACCAAACAGGATAAGAGTCAAAAAACCCAGAAGGAATGATAGAATTAGAATTAAAAAAAAAATTCAAATAAAAACAAAAATTCTACACCTGATAAATTTGTATATACAAAAAAAGTTCTATATCCTGAAACAAAACCCTCTTATTTCAAAATAGCTAGTTTTTCCTGTCAAGATACAAAATAGCATACACAGGGGAGAAAACACCTTATTTCCTTTTTTTTTTTTAGATTGGCACCTGAGCTAACATCTGTTGCCAATCTTCTTTTTTTTTCATTCTTCTCCCCAAAGTCCCCCAGTTCACAGTTGTATATTATAGCTGCCCCAGTACATAGTTGTATATTATAGCTGCAAATCTTTCTAGTTGTGCTTATTTCTTTTTGATTCAATGAAGCGAAGAGCAATGCACATCACAATTCTAGAGCCTCTGCTCTTGGCCAAAGTAATAATTTTCCCATATTTGTGTTTTGTGGTCAATACAACAAACTTAATGGGGATTCTGAGCCAGAACCAGGGGTGCAAGTTATTCATTGCCACCCCTACCAAGACCCCAGTCAATCCTTCACCTTGGTCCTGACTGTGTGAGGCAGGCAGTGTATGTACCCAGGGCAGGGTGCAGAGGAGGCAGTAGTCCACCTGGCAGAGAGAAAGAACCTAGAGAGTCAGACTGAAGCTGTGTCAGGAGTTGACCCCACTTTTCCTACAGTTGCCAGGCTCCTGTGGGGAATGCCTTCTGCTGGCCATAAGCGTCAATGGAGGGGATGAAAAACCTGAGCTATACGTGAACAGGCTGAAGAGTAAGTTAATCTCAGGAACGCCCATCAAAGAGTAAATGGCTTCAATGGTTTCTAATTTCAGGTGATTGGGGGGAAATCTAGCTGTTCTTTATGACCTTACAAATAATACAGTATTCCATCCACTAGATCATATGCTCTCTTAGGCCAGGGATTGTGTTTCTTTTTCTCACCACATGTGGTCAATTGCTAACATGGCTGCCATCTTTTACTTCTCCTGGTACTCACATATAGGGCCACGTGACTTTGTAGCTCCTTCTGTTAAGAGGTGGAATTTATTTGTCTCCTGCTTGAATGGAAGCTGGCCTGTGACCTGCTTTGAATGATAGGATGCATCAAAAGTAATGCTGTGCTACTGCCAAGCACTGGCTTCAAGAGGCCTTTCACGCCCTTGCAAACTTGCCGTGAGCAAGCCCAAGCTAGCTAGCTGGAGGATGAGACCGCCTTCAACCAGAGACAAGCAGCTGAGAGCCCATTCTAGTCTAGCCAGCCTCAGCTGACTCAACAGCTAACTGCAGATGCGTGAGCAAGCCAGGCCAACACCAGAAGAAAAGCCCAGCCCAGCCTAGCCAAAAGGCCAACTTGCAGAATTATAAGCTAAATAAATGGCTGTTGTTTTAAACCACAATGTTTAGGAGTGATTTATTATGCAGCGAAAACTAACTGATCCACTACTATCCTTAGTGACTACCACAGTACCAGACATTTAGAAGGTGCACATCGCAAGTTGGATAACATCCTGTTGAATAAATGAGTCTATCTAATCTAATGCCCATGGTGTGCCAGTGCCAAGTATGAAGATATAGAGAGAACAGACATGGTCTCTGTCATCAAGGATCTTTCAGGCTAGCAGAAGAGACAAACATACAGTGCTTACAGAAGATATTGTAGCAATCCATGATAGTGGTATGTTCAGGACAATGTGGGAGACACCCAGGACCCAGATTAGAGGTCAGGTCAGAGGAAGCTCCTTGAGGAGGTGATTCATTAGCTAAGTGTTTAAAAAAGGAACAAAAGTAACTACCAGAAGTAGTAGGTATTAGGTGGGTGTGTGTGTACTATACCAACATAGAGAAAGGTGTAGAAGGCTATAAACCAAACTGCTCAGGAACATGGGACTGGAACAGGGAGGGGAAGATGATTAATTTTTAGTGATCGCTCTGCTACCAGCTACGTGGACCTCAACAAATTACTTCAGCTCTCTAAGTGTTCGTTTCCTCATCAGCAAAATAGGACATGAATTGTACTTGGCACAGAGAGTCATCCTGAGCAATAAATAAGATAATCTACGGAAAATGCTAGCATAGTGCCGGCATGTAATATATACTTAATAAAGGCTATCTATTAGTACTGTTTTTATTGTCTTGTTATGATAAGCACATATTTCTTTGGATTTAATAGTCTTTCAACAAAGTAGAAAATAAGTCTTAATCAAAGAGATCGTTGAACAAGTATATGTGTGAGCCCTGGAAAAAAGCAAATTCTTTATCTGAATGTTTATATTGTGTTCTGTAATAAATCAGATTAATAAAATAAAAGTGGAAAACAGGTGTTCCAGGTAGAAGGGACAGCAAGTATAAAGATAGGGCAATGTGAAACTGGATGGTACATATGTGGGAATGCAAATGCCAAAATGATCAAAATATAATGTGCAAGTGACAGGGTTCTGATAGATGAGGCAGAGAAAATAGCAAGAGCTGGGTCATGAAGGACCTCCTACATAAAGCAAAGTTTGTAGTTTATTCCAGAGGCAATGAGGAGCCATTGCTACATCTCATTCAGAATTAATGTATATAGCAGTCTTAGAAAATAATCAAATATACACTTGCTATTTAAGTAAAGGGGAGATGATACCATTTCATTTATTCAACTTTATTCAGCAAGTCTTGATTGCCTTGTACAGATCAGTACTTCTCCAACGTAAGGGATTCCAAGTAATAAGATCCAGGTCCTGCTCTTAGAGAGTTTCCAGGCTGGTCGGTAAGACAGCCTTGGAAGCAAACTGCTACAATCCAATATGCTCTGTTGTAACAGAGAAATGGATCAAGTTCTATGAGTATAATGGGTTGGAAGTACTAATTCTGGGAGACAGGAAAGGGCAGGGATGTTAAGGACAAAGCTTTGAAAATTAATATTGGAGTGCTGTACTGAAGGAAATATGACCCCAGTCTCTGTCCATTCCTATGATCTCCAATTTCTCTATACGTCACTCCTCCTATCATCGTATCAGAGTGCCATTTCTATTCCTGCATCTACTGCTTGTGATTACCAATGCAAATGCCTTAGGCACCACTTACAATAGGAATAATACAATTATCTATATTATATAATCTGGGCCCAATGGAATTAAATTGTAAACATTGCATATTTAGATCTACCCCATTCCCAAGTCTCAGAAGTGAAATTTAGCAACTTTTCCCTCTTTCCAAAGGGACCCAAACTTATAACAGCTCTCTAAACTCAGTTAGTTAACCAATAACACAATTCACCAAAAACCCAAGTTGATTATTTTGAACTCCAAGGCACTCAATTTCATAAGTTTGAGATTTTGATCAATGTCAGATCATACAGTAAAAGCCGTGTTATGCTTTACCCCCAAAATTGGAATGCTTGGTAAAATAGAAATCTATGGTGAAAATTTTTAAGAAGGAAAATCCAATGTGAAAAACCTGGAGTAGCTTTTGTTATTATATGGGTTACTATATTCAGTCTAGCAAGAGCAACCTCTGGCCACCTCTCAATCCCCAGGCACAAGCAGCCACTATAGATGGGGGCACACAGTGAGCCTTCTTACCAGGGACCCTGACCTGTGGATCCACATCTTCAAGCTTTATATTCGTGCTCAGTTTGTGTTCATCTATACCACAATGTGCACTTTTATTACACTGACTTTTAAACTTAGCTGCTATACCAAAATCTACTGCAATAACAAGTATATACTAAAGAACAGATACTACGAGTTTATTTATAACAAAGAAAAAGTCCTCAGCAGTTATCAAATTTCTAACTAGGTTGGGAAAGTTCAACCACAATCTTCAACATCTGGTGACCCTTCCTTGCTTTTGTAAAGTCTCTCTCATCAACCACTCATTTAAATAGGCAGAACTATAGATGAGACTAATACAAAATAATGTTCCTTTGCATGACTGAAATCCCCTGAGCCCCTCCATTATCATTACCTATTATGAAAAAATTTGTTTCTACATATTCATGTGCCCCATCGAAAGCTACTTCAAGTGGTGCTAAAAACGTTTCCTAAAAATAGACTGTAACAATCCATTCCAGTATGCTGTATATATTCTGTGTAATTCTCATACTTGAGATATTCTCAGTGAATGAAAGATACTGTAGCTCTTGGCCAGTTAGCGAATTCTAGAACTAGAATTTGAACCCAGGTAGTGTAAGTCCAGAATCTGTGCTCTTAACCACCATGCTACGTGTCTCATTACCAATGAAGCTGACACTGATATCCTGAACAAAATAGAAAATACTTAGTATTAGTATTTTATTTATATTGTTTGACTTGAGAGATATATACATTTATAAGTATGTTAATATATCTGTGATAGATCTATATATCTGCGATACATGTTATATATAATATGTTCACATCAGTGATAACTTTTAAAAAATCAACACAATAAATTAAAAAACCTTAACAAAGGAGAGAGAATTAAAATATTACAAGTAAATTGAGAAATTAAAAGATATAAGCTGTGTTTCTGTCATTGTTTTCTTTGGTCTACTATGTCCATTTACTTTGTTTTGGTGAACAGTTTTGACCCATGATGACTGCAAAAATATTACAAAAGAGATAGTACTGAATTAGATCTTCCACAAAAAAATTAGAGAAGAATATCATGCTGAATGTTAAGATGAAATTTTGTGGAGGCTCGAGTAAGCTTCTAGAAAATCTTCTAGGAAACAAAATAATAACCACATTAATAATAATAATAATAATAAAGCTGACTATTAAGGAATGGTGAGCATCCTTTATTTCTTAGAAGACATACACACCACTACACATGTCCTCATGTGGGTCTTGACACACCCATAGATGAGTTTAAATGATAGTATGAAGATCCACCATTCAGATTTTATGGGAAATGTTCTGTGTAAAATAGAGGGTGCTCACCTAGCATTTGAATTAATTTGTAGAAAGAAAATTTTTTTGATGTATTATCACTTTAATTTGGAATGAATATTTAGAAAATTAATTTTTAGGTAAGAATATAAATAAAACAATATTACTTGGTTATAACTGTATATTCCGCCACAGTTGTGAAACTTTATTTATATTCAAGTAATCATTGATATGAAATTCTTTAAAAGTCAGTTAATCTTTTCTAACAAATAAAAATATTCATAACATGAAATGAGCAGCATACTGATATATGAATTTACTTAACAACTCAATATACAGAAAACAAGTTTATTTGAATATTTATTGAAATTTTATTATATTCTGCTATAGCAGAAACTTACTTTCCAATATTCTTAATTAGTACAATTTCTCTAGATATTCACAAAACACAATATGTGTCAAAGTCACCAGGAAGTAATAACTCAGGAGTAACAGAGGACCCCAGGCAACTTGAAAGAAAATCTTTATTTGCAAACCAATGGGAGAAAGAGGAACACGGTAGAATCCAAGGAGATTTTGATATGACTCTGTAGCAAGTTTCAGCTTCTACTTGGCCTGACCTCATGAACCTAACACAGCACCTTGTAAGGAGATTACAGCATAGAGTTAAGTCAAAAATGGACTTGCTCATGGAACTCGGGGTCATTATTAGGATCTTGTTTGTCTGTCTTGTCTTGGGAAACTCTGGGACCCACAAAACTGTTCATAGGAATCAGTTTGCCCATGAGCACTTGTAACCCAAAGAAGGGTGTTCTAAAATAACCCTAGAAACTCTTGCCAAGTCCCCTAGAGACTTAGGCTGGCGTGCAAGGAAGAAGATATCTCATCTCTACGCTCCAGGAAAACTTTGTTGAAAAGAATGGGACATGCAGGAGCTTCTCCCATCCTGGGAGCGCTGCTAAGAGGGAAGTCCAGGAATTGTCTCTTATGAGAGCTACCATCAGGAGTAGCAGAAATGAATGGTCAGCCGAACAAAACTTGTGCTGGGAGGTGTTCATTCCATCATGGTTCATCTTTAAGAGAAAAACAGTTCAGTCCCCGATGGACATAATATCCAGGACAAATACGATGATTAAGCTTGTAATATTCTCTGCACTGAAGAAAGAGAATATATTTTTCTCACCATGTCCTGTAGGTGTAAAGGCCCAGAAACTCCAAGTGGAGGCTTAAATCTATTACCAATTCCCTAAAAACTCCAAGTCTACCAGGAACATATAGCCCATTGGAACAAGATTAATCTAGGTCTAAACTCACAGCGTAGTTTGCATTTGTGATCTGTTGCCAACTGCAACTATTCCTTATTTTGTAACATTTCCCTGGGGTGGTGATCCTCAGCAGGCATCTTTCTGGGGAACCACCACTCCCCATTAGAACATATGAATTGGGTGGAGCTCACCACAGATGGGCTGTCCCTGACCTAGGTCTGGCCAGAATACACTATTCCCCTGTGCAAGGTGCTAGATTCAGGTAAGCCAAGTCAGTGGGACTCAGAGGGTCAGCCCCAGGACTTGTGCGGAAGCTATCTGTGTAGACACTTCATGGGAAGGCCAGCTGTCAGGAAAATGTCAGTCTGAAGCTTCCGGAGGTCCCCTTTACCTTCACATGCAGGGAGGCTGCCAATGCAGAGGACAACAGAGTCCAGAGCAGAGAAAGGGAGAAGCACAGTGTTCTGATGACACTGGGGAGACCCTTGGATCCTATCAAGTCTGAAGCTGTGAGTATCCCCAGACATCTCAGATACTTGAGCCAATAAATTCCTGGTTTGTTCAGGCTGGTTTGAGTTGGCTTTTCTATCACTTGAAAACCAGAGACTCCTACATACTTGCCTATATTTCTATTCACTTAATTCCACAAACATTCATTGAGGACCTACTGAGGGCCAGGCACTGTGCTCAGTGCTTGGGCCACCAATATGAATTAAACATAGCTGCTGATCTCATGGGAATTCTGTGCTTGGCTGTAAACCTAAGATTTAGAGGTTCACATAGGCTGGTAGGCCATGTGCTGTTAGAAAGCACAGATCATGTATGTCTCTACTGACCCTGTCTCACTAGACCAGAAGAGTCATTTTGAAGGGCAAGGAAAAATTATAACACCCAATTGGCAAGCATGCTTTAAAAAACATAAAACTGGCAGCATATTTTTACAGACTTATAATCAAAGAATAAAATCATCCTTGAGAAGCTATTCTGTGAGAAGCAGAATACTTACCATCTAAAAACAGTATTCTAGAACACAATAGTAACTACTTTATTCAAAGCTTACTGTAACAAAAATAACAACGTAGAAAAATAAACTCATACTAAATTTAGTTGAGTGTTAATTATGATGGAGATAAAACAAATGAACTCTCAGAGAACATGAAACATGGGTGCACAATAATTTAGGAGTTCATTTAGATAGTTTCGTATTTAAAATAATTTACTTTGATACCATTAGTCAGTACTCATTTTCAATCCAAAAATACATGAGAAAAGAGATTACCTTTCCAAATCAACATTTACTTAGTTCACACCATGAATCAGGTGCTCTGGAGGACACAGTACCAAAATGCTTCAGGGCATTTGCTTTTAATAAGTGAAGAATAGTATTTCCTCATAAGAACATAGCAACACCCTTCATAAAACTAGATGAGAACTTTCGGTTAAGTCACAAAAGAGAGTCTTCCCAAAGATCTCATATTAGTATCATTCACCATTCAAAATGAAAGCAACATTTTATTACAAAAGTGCTTTAAGTCATAATAAAAAGATAGAATAGGAATTAGTATATAACTTTTACAGAAATAAAACTGGTAGGAACCCCAAGGTTGTCATGTACAGCAAACTCGAAGTAAAACTAAGAAGTAAATAAAGTTCGGCTTCAGCTCTCACTTTCCCGAGCTCTCAGTTTTGTTATATCATTCTTCAAGTGCCACATACCCCTCCCCTCCATTAATCTGGAAATTTCTCCAAATTATAAAGCTATTTCTCTCCTTTTTTCCAAGTATGGACCTTTCACAATTCTTAAGCAGGGAAGAATGATGTGCTGGTTTCTAGCTTGAAAAGCCATTTTCTTGAGGTGGGATAGGGCTAGGAAAACTTTGGTCAATTTTTAGTCCATTTAGTCTCACCACTTAGAGGCAATATGACATAGTTGAAGCAAAAGGGAATTTGGGGGTTCACTTTCCAAAACATGGTTAAGTCAAGGTAAAGGAATCAGCCAAACCAGTCTGAGTGTGCACTCTAGTTAAGAAAAGGAAGAAATCTATGCTCTGCATTCCCTTTTATTTCCATTCATCAGGATTTTTCCTTTCTCCACAGCTTCCTACTAACAATTTCTTTAAAAGACAGAGTCTTACCTGAGCTGCCCTAAAGGAAGGCGATTTTTTCACACTCCCCTCAAGTGTTCTTCATTCCACATACAGTTGTCAGAGCAGCCAGCCCGACCTGGACCCCACAAGGAGGACCAGATGGAACCCAAGAACCTTTGCTAAAAGTCAGGGCAGCTCCCTCCTGCCAGGTCCCAGGCCTTGACACACCTTATTAAGTGGCACAGAGCAACCTCAGAAAATAATTTACAGCAAGGTGTTAATGATTAATAACAAGCTTAATGTGTTATAGCTCAAACACAAGCTAATAATATATTTTAAAAGAGCAAAGCTAAGGGGATAGAATATTACAATGGAATCTCAAAGACCTGAGCAGCTTGTGAAGTTTGCAGACCAATAAGGCATCTCAGCAGCCCCCAAATCAAATCAGTTTCATACTATTGATTCCATCTATCATAAAGGAAAGCTGGCCTTGCTAACAATTGGTAAATCACCCTTATCCAGACACTTTTCCCTTTTGCACCATCTGATACTGTTTCCTATGTGTCTTACTATTCACCAACACAAGTAATACGGCCTTCACGCCTAGTGGATGCTAATAAATATTTGTGAAGGGGTCTTAGCATGGGTTGAAAGAAATCTAAAAGAATCACCACAGCCTTGAAGGGATGAAAATCCAGGAAAAACATTAATAGATAGAAACAATAAGTAGCTACCTATTGTTCAGTATCTACTCTATGACAGATGCTACATTTTTTAAATTAACATAATATTTAATATGTCATTCAAAGAAATCACAAGAGAAAACCTGTACTAAATAGAAGTAAAATTGTCTCCATTGTAAAATAGTTGATGCCTGGCACATGAGCATTACCAGATAAGGGCATGTTCAGTATATTTATAAGTTTACCAAGAGTCTGAACTGATCAACACAGTTAGCCTGAGGTCAATGACGTTTTTCCTTCAGGAAGCGGGTCTGCTCTCATAGACCATGCAGAATTCAGAGATGTTCACATTCAACACACTTACTCTTGACCACTTAGCTTTCCCCTAACACCAAAAAAACACCTATATTTCCCAGGAGAATGCACTCAGGCAAAAGTAAGCAGAGTATCAATGGAAAGATAAGAACGATATAAACTAGAGTTAATTTACACAGCTGAGAGGTACAATAAGATTGTAAAAGCACTCCAAAATGGCAGATAATTATAAAATCATTATCAGATTTATTTAGATTTTAAATATCTTTTTCTCAATATAAATTCTCAGAAGATGGGATTTTCTTCCTCACCAAGAAAAATCCTTGATATGCTAACGATATTCTCTTTACTCTTAACCTTCCAGGCTATTCCTTATATGATGAACTATTTAGAATATGACTTCTGACCTTTTAAACTCCATTTAATTCTTCAAACTATAGATTGAAAAAATTTTTTTAGTACAGAAAGAGTCAGAGCTGCATCATCAGGTTCAAGTCTAATTTTGTAGCTGAGGATGGTAAGGGCTTGGCTAGGGTTACACAGAGGCAGCAAATAAGATCAGAAGACAAATGTACTAGATTTAATGAGGGAGCTATTTCTTACACATCTACCTTAATGTCTCTGAGTCCAACATTTCTTAGTCACTACATTCTGCTGTAGGTTAATGCCTTTGTCAGAAGACAATTTCCTTATATCAATACTTCATCAGCTCAAATGTTTGCAGACAAGCAAAACAAGTCAAAAATACTTTTGCATAAATTCCCATTTCCTTTCAGAAGGGATATGCAAAATTAAAGAAAAAAAAGAGTAAGTAGGTTTACTGGATTCAAAGAATCAGCCAAGAGAACCATTCATAGACTATGCCTATAACAAGTAAGCCACTAATCTGTGTGTGGTAGACTGGTGACAGTTTACTACCATCATATCCTAGTTCTCTCTCTCAAGGAACTCTTGCAAACACTCAGCTGGTGGGCATGAAATATTTTCCCCAAAGCAACACAGCTTTTCAAAACTAATTACAACCGGACTTTTCACAGTATCTCCTCCAACATGGTGTGATCAATTTTGTGAAGAGACAGGTTATTCTCTAACAAAATTTGTGGACTCCCTGACATAATACAGATCCTGTGAACCCACAAACTTACCCACTGTTTTATTGTGTGTTTTTCTGGAAAGCAGCTGCCCAGCCAGTGACATTTCCTGGCAACACTTAAATCTAGATGGGGCCATGTGACTGGTTCTCAACAGTGGAATATAAGTGCAAGAAGTATGTGTCACTTACTAGACAAAAAGCATAAAGGAGGCTGTGTCTTCTCTTCTCCATTCTCTATCTTTCTCTTTCTGCCTGAACAGAGAGGGCTCCAAGACCCTTAGCAAATAACACAGTCCCAATAGGGAAGGAACCTAGATTCCAGGAAAGCTGAGAATCACACACATTTGATGCTACACGAGTGAGAAATAAACTTCTATTGCGTTAAGCCACTGAAATTTTGGAGTTGACTTTTCTATAGCCACTAGCAAAACCCTAAGAAACACATTGACCTTACTAGATACATCCATGGGCAAAGCAGACATCCAGATGGTAGCAGCTGCCAATGAATATGGCATAGAAGATATCAATTATATTATTAAATTTCTCCTCTGTCTAGCCTGCTCCCAAGATCACAGTCACTGGCTAGGCTAAACTAAGTTCAGCCAAAATTTGGAAGTTCTATGGTCAAGCTGAGCATTTAAAGGGACTTTTTATTCTACCAACATGATGGGTGATAAGATTTACTGCAATAGCAGCTGACTTTCTGTTGTCAATTACGTCTCTGTAAGTTTCTGAAATACAAGGATATTTCCTAGGGACTCTTTATCTTAAAATATCAGCAAAACAACCCCTTTTCCCCAGGAGTAGTCTCCATGGGAGAGGAATTATTGTTTTTTAGGGGGGAAAAAAACATCAATTCCTGGTGCTAATGTGCAGAATTCTTTTGGAGAAACTTTACAATCTGCAATAAGTAAGGTCCTAAAATGTGTTCAGATGTCCAAGATTCTCACTAAAATTAAAGTTGTGCCTCCTTTTTAACTAAAAATTACACAAGGTATAAGTCTCCTGTGGCCAATAAATCTTTGTCCAAACAATGACTTAAATTCCAATGGAAATGTTTATTGCATATATTGCATCTATTTTCAGTGATGGTAGTGCCTTCTTAAAAGAAAACAAGTAGAAGCATAGATGACCTAGATGTTGAATTCTGGACTAAATGAGAGAAATGGGACCGTGAAGATGCATCCCTTCCAGGGGCATGCTAAAGAACCAATCCTTGAAACACGTGGGAAGTACAGAGTCCCACACATGGGATGACCATGTTTGAAATGCTTTACTTCACACCAAGTCAAAAATCAGTTTCCAGTTTGGCTTCTGGTTGGTTAATCTCAGGTGTTGCTCACATAGCTCACACTCTCAAACCCTTAAGCAATTTCACCTATTTTAATTTTGTGTTATAGTCATCAAATAACAAGGTGAAATTACCCAAAAGTTTTGGTGTAGACAGAAATTTCTACTTAAACTATACGTACAAAAAATACAATTATCATCTTGGAAAAGGGTCTGTTTCAACTGAGTTGAACAGGAAAAGTCAGTGAAATGAGTTTTTCCAATAATCGAGACCAAATAACCAATTTCTTGTGTTGTTAGTTTTTAATCAGTTTTGTAGGAATAGTTTCTTCACAAAGCTTTCCTTATGTTTCTCTGATGGATATAACGTCTTTCTCTTTATCTACGTACATTTTATGGCACTGATTACTCTCTAATTTGTTTTTCTAGCTATTTACATACTGTTTATCTATATTAACAGTCCCAAGCTCTGAGGAAGCATCCATGTCTGATTTATCTTGGCCTTTCCTTTGCTTCAGTACCCAATATAGTGCCAGGCATCTAGAAAGAACACAAATGCTTTAAAAGAAGCACACACACTATAACACTATCCATGGACCCCTGTCTGTAATGTCTTATAGGAAAAAAGCTCATGTCCACATGTCCATACAAGTGAGGATACTATTTCTGTACCTTGTACAACAAAGTAGCTACAGTGAGGTGCTGCTGGACATTTTCCTAATTACTTGTCTTCTCTAAATAATGCCAGAGGGCACTTCTCAAGTTAACTTCAGTGGAACCGTACCTAGAATAAATGCCCAAACACCAGCATTTTAAAAATATATAGATCTAATCACCTTATTAAACATTGTGCTTAAACTATTCCACAGTATTTCTTCATCTACATCATGCAGTGACATTTGAAATCAGAATATTGTACTTTTAAAATGCTAGTTATACCCATCACACCATAGCCTAAAGCCTATAAACAATTAATCATTGGGAATGAACTTTAAAATGCTTTAAATTTTCATTTGGAGGTCTAAATGGAAACCTAGCAACCCCCTCTTCATTTATTTTATCCACCATAATTATAATTTGTCATTTATTTCAAAAAATAATCAAAGGACAAATTTCATGTTTCGTCTAACCTAAGACACAAAATTATTTTGTGTCATACCATTATTTATTGTGCCATTAAGAAACAAAAATATTGCCAATAAATTGTAAAATGCCAACAATTATAAGAAACATTTTAATTTCCAAACTGTTAAAATGTGAAATAAAAATCACGTTAATAAATCTAAAAAAATTAGAATCAATGAAATGAGATACTTAGCAAAGAACAATGTAAAATGCAATAAACATATTTTGGAAATATAATACAAGAAGAATGAAACACTAGAGCTGAAAATTTTCTTTTATGAAATGCACTTATTGTCTTCAATTAATATTAATTAATTAGAGTATACAATTTTAAAGGTATAACGTACATTCAGACTTTCAGTGATTTACATTGACTATTAGGTTAACAGAATCTTAATGGTCAAAAGAGTACAGTGTTATATATGCCTAGAAATTGGTAACCCTGGTTCCCTTCAGAGAGGACTAGGTTATGCAATAGTGTATAGGATAGGTAATTTTCACTGTGTATCATTTAGTACCTTTTGAGCAGAGTCCCATGTTCATGTATTGACTATGCAAATTAAAAAATAAAATCATTAAAATAGCCTCTCTCCTTTAAAAAATTGTAGGAATAGTATACTACGTATAGAGTCTGATTTTTTAAACCACTGGTTTAGAAAAAAAATCTGTAAACAAGATTTATGAGATTAGACTAAATGCAGGCTTTAGCCAAAGCTTAGATATCACTGAGGATCCATAATGTGTATTTCAGAAGAAAATACTTTTTCCTGAAGAGATGACATCTATTCTGAGGTTTGCATGAAAAACACCCACCTCTTTGCATGTGAAATATTTCTCACCCGCCTTTCATTGAAGACCTCATTGGGCTTCTTTAGGAGAGGCAGAATTCACCATTCAGAACAGATTATACTTTTGGTTTCCAGGAAAGCATTTGGATTGTAACAAGATCTGGTCTTTTTTGGATAAAGCCATGGAGCAATATACAAATAAGGGTTTTCAGAAACATTCTGGGATGTCTAAACGCAGAGAGGAGAAAGGTTTGTAAGGGCCATATATACAAATTTAAGGGTACTATGCTGTTTGTGTACCCAACCTGGAGCCTCAGAGATGCCACAAAGGTCCCAGCCTTTATCCATTCAGCATTTACTTACTATGGCACAGCTTAGAATCCCACAGAAATGAACGTTTAAGATGAATTTTTACTTTTGAGTTTTCACAAACTGTGTCTAGCTGACTGGCATTCTCTGCTTCAGAAAGTTTTCAAATTTGAACCATAGGTGGGGGTGGTGGATAAAGATGAGTGAACTGACAGATTTGTGTGGGAAAGCACATGCTATCTGTCAGACTATCTTTATAAATTGGAAAATGCACTTTATAAAATGGGAAAGTCTGATTCAAAAATGTATGGACTAAACAAAGGACTCAAAATGATGCTTTGAAATGTTTCTATCACCTGAGAAGCTACACTCAGCTTCTGATTCCCAATCCCCTCCTAACAGTTTCTGGTGATGCTATAGCCAAGTACATATTTTCATAGGATCTGTATTGTGTAGCTGGCTGAGACATGTACAACAGAAAGCCAGCTCCTGTGTCACAAGCACCAGCTCTCTTACCAGAACACTTCCACAGGCTTTCAGCACCTATCTAAAAACTGACCATGGAAATTCAAAACAGTACGCCAAAGAGAATCTGGTTCAATCTTCACTGAACATAATTATGCACTTTTCATGACCTTTCTATCATTAATTGAGACTTGAAAGACTTTGTGGGAAAGGGACTTTTGCAGGGGTGGGTAGAGGGAGGACTCAATATTTTTGTCCTGGCCAACGTTAAGTTTGAGATGCCCGTCACAAATCAAAGTAGACGTGTTGGGTAGGCCACTGACTCCGTAAGTCTGGAGCTCATGAAAGAAGACCACCCTAGAAATGTGCAGTGTAGTGGTGGTATTTTATGCCATGAGCCTAGGGTGTGAGTAAAGAAGAGGACTGAGGACAGAGCTTTAGGGAACTACAACCTTTAAAGGGCTGATGGAGGCGAAGCAGCCAGCAAATGAGACAGAGAGAATAGTCAAGAAAGCAAGAAATTAAAATTAATTAATTAATTAAAATAAAATTAAAAACTCTGTATAGTTCACAGAGACCTAGAGATGAATTGGTTCTCGTAGGATACTGTCAACCATGTTAAGTGCTTCTGAGATAAGAAGTTGGGTACTGTTAAAGAATAGCATAGTGGTTCAGAGAAGAAATCCTGAACCACTTTGCTCAGGTTCAAATCCTGGCTCTGCCACTTATCAACAGGGAGATGTTTCTCAAGTTATTTAACCTTCAGTGTTCATTAATAAAATGGGTGTTATAATAGTACCTACCTACTTTATACAGGTGGTTGTAAGAATTAAATGAGTTAATATATACTAAGCACTTAGAATAGTGCCTGGCACATATTAAGCTTTACAGAGGTGCTATTATTATTATTACCTTTTGCTTTAGCAAGATGTTGACCCTGATAGAAGCCATTTCAATTGAGTAGTAAGAATGAAAACCTACTTGAACTGGATTGAGAAGATAAGAGGTAAAGAAAAGCATAAAGCAAGAAGAAACACTTTAAGATGTGAAGGGAATGGGGGAGTAGCTGAAAGATAACACGGATTGAAAAAAGGGATTTTGCTTCTTTAATCATAAATGAGTGCTATTAAAACATGTTTATGTGCTAAATGGGAATTATCCAGTAAAAAGGAAAAAAATCCAGAAACAGCAAGAAAAAGAGATAATTGCAAGAATCAAGTCTTTAAGCAGTAGATGGGATCCAGGGCCTGAATGGCAGATGTGGTCTTAGATGGAGCAGGAATATGCCTGCCATCGTAAGAGGACAGCTGGCCAAGGCATAGGTTGGTAGATTTTGGTAGCAGGAAGGCGAAGGACAGCTTGTCTAAGTGTATTTATTTTCTTTATAAGTATTTGGAGAACTGATCAATTGAGAGTTTGCTGGAGACTTGAGAAGAAAGAAAAAAGAGTGAAAACATCATCTCAGAGGAGGTGACTTTGTTAGAGAAGAGGAGTAGGATTGTCTGGCAGTGTTGAGCATCTACTTTGAATTTGTAGTCATAAATTTGCAGTGAGTCCAGTTAGTGTTATTCCAAAATAGCACTTCCAGTAATTCACAAAAATAAAATACATATTTATCCTGTATTCTCTCCATATTAGACAGTTACATTTTAATATAATTTGTTAAAAATTTATAATTTAAGTTATATATTGACTTAAGAATGTGATTATTTCTTAACTACACAGGGAATATATATATATGATACACACAAATATTTTATTGTTCAATTAGAACACTTATTTTCATACTGGGCCATGGAATTTCCCAAAGATGATGATTATTTTTAGAAATAAATTAACATTATAGCTGCATCCATTCTGAGAATGTATTTCAGTACATTAGTGATTGGATATCTGTTAGACATTAGGTTCTGAAATGCAGTACTTGCTTGTTTGAATCTGAGAAGGATTCTAGAACTGCATTCTGATGTTTTCCCTTCAAAATGACCCTACAGTATTTGCACTCCTTGCTCTTTCCATCACTATCATTGATGACGCACATGCTGAAAGTAAAGCATTATCCTAGTCCTAATAGAAAAGCAAAGGCATAATTCCTATGTTTGTGGAACTTACACACTGTATTATTTCCCACAAATATATGATCTTGCTATCCTGGATTCTCTGATGACTAAACCACTTAGTCAATTATTCAGTAAAATCTAAAGACTTGTTAGAGACAGCAAAGACATTTATCCCAATCTTTTCCTTCTCTTCTTGCATTACCTCGTGACTTTCATCTTCTGCATGTCTTTTAATTTTGTTTTGTTAGAACTTAAAAGTGCTTTCATCTGTACATCAAAGATATCACTTCACCTAGAACAGGTTATAGTTAAACCATAAGATCTTTCTTTGAATATCCTTCAGTAGCAATCAGCAGTCAAGAATTGGAGTGCATTGGACTTTTATGCTTAAAAAGCAAAACATTTTAAAAGGTCAAGAATTTTTTAACACTGAAATTGCACATATATTATACATTAGGACAAATATTTTTGTGTGGAAGGGAGAGTCTATCAATTACTAGGAAATTAGTCCATTGTGAAACTCTTGACTCTACCTCTCAATCTAGTCACTTGTTTAATTCATGGTAGTTACCTTTTTTAGGATGTTCAAATGACTCAAGTATTGTTATGGACTGCCTTGTGCCCTCTCAAAATTCATACATTCAAGCCCTAACCTCCAATGTGAGGTATTGGAAACCAGGCCTCTAGAGAGATAATTAGGGTAAAATGAGGTAGTAAGGGTGGGGCCCTAATCCAAGGACATTGGTGTCCTAAGAAGAGGAGGAAGAGACACCAGTGAGCTCTCTCTCTCTGCACATGCACAGAGGGAAAGACCACATGAGAACACAGCAAGAAGGCAACCACCTGCAAGCCAGGAAAAGAACTCTCACCAGAAACCAAACGTGCTAGCACCCTAATCTTGGACTTTGGGTCTTCAGAACTGTGAGAAAATAAATTTCTGTTGTTTAAGCCATCCAATCTGTGGTATTTTGTTATGGTGGCCCAAGAAGATTAGTACAAGTATGTACTTGTTTACTTCCAGGTGTGTCGATTGTCTGGTTTGAGTTCTGATAAAACAATTTTAAACATATAAACTGTTATATTGAGAACAGAGCAATAATATGATCATGATCTAACTCTCTGATATTAGCTAATTAATCTCAGCTGCCACCTGAGTCTCAGCACCTTTGCCCTTGATGATCCCTCCCTTTGGAATTTGATAGCCCCAGATTTTCACCTGGCCGTTTCCTGGTCTTCATGTATCAGCTCAAATGTGACCAATTCAGCAAGGCTTTCTCTGACCATCTAAGTTTTCCCCACCACTATGCAAGGACACTGTGAAATCAGATTGTCCTGTTTTACTCCTAACACTCATTACTAACTGAATGCTTTTCATTTATTGGTTGATAGTGTTTTTCTTAATAATAGGTAAGCCCCGTGAGGACAGGGATTCTGTGTTATTGACTGGTGTGACCCCAGGGTTTAAAAATATCACTTGGCACATAGTAGATGCTTGATCAATGCTCAATGAATAAATAAATAAGTGAAACCATATATACAAACTATACTTGCCTTGAAATTAGTGTTCACAACTTACCAGGTCTGGAAATCTGATTCAATTCACCCATTTTGCATTGCTGTAAACCATGCGTACTAAATGTCTAACTATCCAACAAAATCTTCTTCAACTACTGTTCTGATTACTCTAAAACTGTAAGTATCCTTCAATTCTTTATCTTTAAAGTCAAATCCAACATCTCAAACCCCAGGATAGAAATTACCCAGACCAGGCCTGCAAGTAGTAGATGTGCATGATTTAAGTACAAAGGTTGAAACACGATGTTTGAGGGGAACCAGAGCCACAAGGTGCTGCTGGAACATAAAATGGGGGGCAGGGAGTGGGGCAGGATGAGGCCGGAGAGATGGGCAGTGAGTGGATAGTGGGTGCTCTTGAACACCTTGTCACTGAGGGCTTGGACTCACCCAGGTGATGATGGAAAGCCACAAAAGGGTTTTAAGCAGGGAAATGACATGATTAGATATGTTTTCTAGAGAGTTCACTCTGGCCCCTATGCAGGGGTTGGTTGGAGGAGGAAAAGGCTGAAGGCTTGGAGGCCAGATAGGAAGACGTGTGGTCAGCAGTGAGTAACCTGCACTTGAGTAAAGCTCCATGACCATCACCACAACTAGTTATGGTGGTTCAAATCACAAGAGTGGGTGAGAGCTTTGGAAAATAATCTGGCAGTTCCTCAAACCATTCATCAAATAGTTAAATGTAGAGTTACCATATGATCCAGCAATTTCACTCCTAGGAATTCCACCCAAGAGAAAGGAAAACATGTATCCATGCAAAAACTGGCACACGAATGTTTATAGCAGCATTATTCGCAACAGCCAAACAGTGGGAAGAACCCAAATGCCCATCAACTGAGGAAGAGATAAATAAAATGTGGTATATCCATACAATGGAATATCATTTAGGAAAGAAAAAGGAAATAAACTACTGATACATGTTACAACACGGATGAACCTTGAAAATATTATGCTAGTTAAATAAGGTGGTCATAAAGGACCACATATTACATAACTCCATTTATATGAAATATCCAGAGTAGGAAAATCTATAGAGAAAGAAAGTAGATTAGTGGTTACCTAGGACTACAGGGAAGAGGAAGGATGGAGAGATCAGGAGATGATGACTAAGGAGCACAAGATTTCTTTTTGGGTTAATGAAAATGTTCAAAAATTGGTCTTGTGATGGACGCACAACTCTGTGAACATTTAAAGCTATCAAATTATATACTTTAAAAGGGTGAATTGTGTCGTATGTAAATTATATCTCAATAAAGCTGTTTAAAAAGAAATAGAGTGGGTAAGAGCTCCTCCAAAAACAACAAGAAACACATTGTAAAGTGGTCCTACAGTGCCACTTGGGGAACACCACAGGTAAGCACCAGGTGGGATAAAGAAAACCCCCAAAAGAGACAGGAAAAAATGCTCAGAAATGTTTAAGAACTGAGAGTTAAAGGAATGAAAGATGCCTAAAAATATGATGGCTGAAATTCATTCTAGTGGGAATATGAAATTACATCCATCCTTATGAAGCATGATAAGGAAAACAAAGTGTCCAATTTCTTCAAAAGATCAAAGAAAGACTCTATACTAAACCATGCAAGATTAAAATAAATACTAGCTCAGGAACATATTACAAGAGAAGGATAGCACTGAAAAAAAAAAGACCAAATTACTGGCTTTGTATTTTTCAGCTCCCAACTTGCAGCACTTCTTTATCTGATGCCAGTTTCATAGTTTTCATCAAGTGCATCAAATCAAAGTAACAATAAACAAATAAACAATAAACAATAAAGAAGTGTGTTGTCCTGGATGGCTCATCACAGTTGGTCTTCACTTAACCTCTATCAGGAGCAGTAACCTAATCTACCAAATAAGGGGCACAACACAGACTGGGGTCTCCAATCTTTTTGTGAGAAAAAGTGTTTTTTCCCCCAGAAACTTTGAGTTTACTGAGGTGGGATGGGTTACTGATAGTAAGGCCATAAGGAAAGCAGAGCGCCCTCACTTCCATTGGGAAGAGACTTTTTGCCTAGGTACAAGAAAATAGAATTTAAGGGTAAGAATTATTCACTCAATAAAGTATTATCTTAAATTTCTTAGAGTAAAATCCCAGGGTTTTGATTATGTTTTGTTTTAATCAAAACTATTCTTCCATTGCCCAGAAATTGTGGTGGGGCAGTTTCACTCTATATTCAACCCAGTCTGGCAAACTGTTGGCGGCCAAAGTTGGTTTCAATTATTTCCCTGTGCCCTACTGAAATGTTCTCATGCTCTTCAGGAATAACAGAGGAACAAATAGAGTTGCTTTTCCAGATTTTGATGTTGTCAAAGAGCTGCCTCTGAAAACAGGGATGGAAACCCCTCCTTTCTCACACTACGTCTGCACAACCCTCAGATCTGAGACACTGCAAAGAGGAGCAAGAGAGAAAGGGCAAGGCCAAGCCTGTGAGAGACAGGATTATTAGGATTCAAGAGACCTGGTTCTGTTCATACGGCTAGGATTTGATGCCAAGGACTTTTCCCTACTCACTGGATCACAGAATTTTGAGAGCTGCTGCTATAACCCCAGAGTTAGACTAATTCGTGGCCAAAGTTGTGATCATGAAATGGAACTTAGAGCAAGGACCCCAAAGAGGGTCAGGCTTTTTAATGCTAAAGAGAACTTTAAAAAGTAAATCTCATTATTTATTATGGTTTACATCTCACTTTTGGTTTGTAACATTAGGTGCATAAGCCTGAGTACATTCCCCATCCCATTACTCTGCTCCATTTTTTCTTTGTTATCATAGTAGTTATCACTTCTAGCACACTATGCGATTTACTTAATTTCATTTACTTTTTATTATCTGTCTACACTACACTAAATGTAAATTTCTCTATGGCAGGGATCTCTGCCTGTCTTATTCATTGATGTATTCCAAGCACCTAGAGTAAAGCATGGTCCCATAGTAAACATTCAATAGACTTGTTGAGTGATGAACGAATGAATGAATGAGTTCCACTAAAGGAAGTAAATTGATTTTTTTAATGGGTGAATATGAAGATAGTTGTTTATTTATTTATTTATTTATTTATTTATTTGGTGAGGAAGATTGTCCCCAAGCTAACATCTGTGCCAATCCTCCTCTATTTTTTTTTATATGTGGGATGCTGCCACAGCATGGCTTAATGAGCAATGCGCAGGTCTGTGCCCAGGATCCAAACCCATGAACCCTGGGCTGCCGAAGCAGAGAGCACAAACCCAACCACTACCCCACCCAGACAGCCCTAAATTGATTTTTAAAACATGCAATCCAGAATTTATAATTACCTAAGCATGGTGTCTCTTGAAATAGTCATCCTAGGGTGCTTTAATCATATTCCATTAATGCCATTACTCAAAAAATATTTAGAATTTCCTAGCTTTGGTTTATGAGCCACACAAGAAATTAGTTTTGCTTCCTTATAGTTATATTTTGTTTTTCAATATAATTATCATTTTCAGTGCAATTCTATTTTCTTTATCAAACCTTGTTCCAAATGACTTTTAGTTTTTCCCCAAAGTCAAATTCAATCTGAAAGGACAAAGATTTGTGCTGATTCCATAGAGAATGAATAACAACAACAAAAATCTCTCATTACACAATCACCAAAATTGAAGAAAGAGAGCCCCAGTAACATCCTATAATGTTATTAATGTCAGTACAGACTGCGTATAGCATTTTGGGCAGGACACATAACTTGCTTCTCAAGAGGCATTTGGATAATCACATTTGACAGTATGTTTGTTCTCTTATACCTGTGTGTTTTGCCATCTCTTGCTGATTTAATTAAAATTTTAAATTAAGTACTCTGTGCTGGGCAGGACATTAAGTACAACAAGAAGCAAAGCCATGAAAAATTAGCAAAGTGACACTTCTTTATATTTCAAGGGGTTTTTTTTTACAAACAAGTTTTTTTTCCCAATATAAAAGTATTATGTGTTCAATGGAGAAAACTTGAAACTCATAAAAGAACAGAAAAGTGTTTTGATGGAATTTTGCCGTGTGCTGGAAATGAGCGTGAGGAAGGCCTGACGGCTACACACTCTCTCGTTATCTGCTCATGAGGCACACTGGTCTTCCTACAGATCGCTGACTGTTCCGCTCCGTGGTCCTGCTGTCTCAGCACCTCTAGTTTCCTCTGCCATGTGTGCTGTCCCCCATCGTCCTTCCCTTCATCTGGTGGCACCACCTCACCAAGCAGACCCCAGCTCTCACATTGCTTCCTCAGGGGGGACCTTCTGTCACTGCCAGGTAGGTCAGGTCCTGTGTTTTGGCTTTGCAGCATTGATCACAGTGGGTGGTTACATAGCGGGTGACTCTGATTCATGCCTGTCTCCACCATTACCTGAGTAACACGAGGGCAGGGGCATGGCTGTGTCGCTCACCGAGGCCCCTCCAGTGCTTCCCGCTGAGCCAGCACGAGTAGGTGCTTGGTGAACACATTTACCCATTCTGCACACACCCCTCGAGTGCTGAGCGCCTGACAGAAACCAGGTGAAGTGCTGGGAAAACTGGAGATGAATATTTCTGGATTCTGACTAAGCTCTCTGACTCATATGAAAATCATCACACCTTGTTACCTGATCCCTCTAAGGAAAGCCTGAGTTGATGTAAGATTTGATCATATGTACTAAGCTTTTTACAAGACACAATAAAGAAATGCAAAACAATAGTCAAAAATCTATTGTCTGCAACTAAGGTCCACATAGTAAATTTCTCCTAAGGGGAAAAAAAAAATGTTTGTTCTTCAGATGAATTTGTGTGCTTCCTACTACCTTGGATCTTCATGATTTAATACTATAAAATGTTTCAAATCTATTCTGTAAATAGGGGAGATTGCAAATAATAAGTAAATAGTAATTAGATCATTATTTTTTCCAATATCAAGTATTTTAATTATTTTAGTTTATGCTTTAAGAAATTCTATTTTTCATAATATCTTGAGTTATTAAACATTATCCCACCAAAAGCATTTGAATACTTAATTTAACCTTAATTCTGATATGTGTACATACTCTCATGTTATAGTGAGATTACATATAGAAGAGTAGCATATTGTTGGTAACAAGCCTCTCCAACGTAGTAGTTTAAAACAATGATCAGCTTACTAGCTCCAAACTCAGTGGGTTGGAATTTGGGGCTGGGTTCAGCTCTGCAATTCTTTTGCTGGACTCATGCATGCAGCTGCAATCAGATAACTTTTCATCTGGGACTGGATGCTCCAAGATGGCCTCCCTCATTCATGTTGCTGCTGGCTGTTAGATGGGCCACAGATCTCCAGCAAGCTAGTCAAAGCTTTTTCACACAACACCTGGGTTCCTAAAGTGGCAAGAGAAACACAGCCCCAATGCTCAAGTGCTTTTGAAGTCTGCACTTTGCCAATATGCTATTGGTTAAAACAAATCACAAGCTCAAAGTCAGAGTGGGACATTGATAAAGGGAGGCATGATTTAATTGGAGGCTATCACTGTAACAATTTACCATAGAATATAATGAACTAATTAAAATAATCTTTCTTAGTTTTCAAAATACCATTGCAGTTACCGTCTTTGACTAAAAGGTGGGCGATATCTGGATAGCAGTTGTGATTTATTGTAACCTCTATGTTACAGTGCTTTTCTAGGATCTTGATTCACTTTTGTCTTATGGAAAAGAAATATCCTTTTTTCCCCAATTAGAAAAAAGGTCAGACTCAGACACTGAGGTATGTGAAAATCAATATTTCATTAGGTCAAGTATGGTTCCCGTACCAGTAAGAGAAATAAAACTGAAAGAAAAACTCATGTTTGGAGAACAAATATGGAGACAGTTTCTATAACTACAAAAAAATATAGTGAATAATAATACGTATTTGCAAATTTTCAATCAGAGACCAGAAGTACCAAAAGATCACAAAGAATGAAAGAAAAATCTATATTGTGGTGGTAAACTGAGAATATTAATGATAATCATGACATAGTTTATAATCTGACTTCAAAAGTCCTGTGAAATAAACCAGTTCCCAAGTCAAATGAAATATCATTGGGTTCAGTGAACATTATAGTATTCTGGTTCAATAAGCTGAGAAAAAATTATAACCTGGTTTACTGTTTCAAACCAGTTCATTAAGCATCTTCTACTTCAAAAAATAACAAACAAACATATTAAGAGTCAGGCTCTAGCATCCACTTGGAAGTTTGAAATTAGAGTAGATTTCAGTGCAATTAGAGCAGGTTTCAATAAATTGTCCCTAAATGAGTTTATCATCCTCGTCTCCTGCATCGCACAAACTTCCTACCATCCAAGTACATTAAAACACTTTGATTTTTTCACATGTATACATTTTGATAATCATGATTTGTATGCCTGTACATCCCTTCCCCCTCTTTTCAATCTGGTCCATTCTTTTTCTTTCTGAAGACTCAGAGAAATGTCACTTCCTGCGTGAATGCCCCCAGGCAGAGATAACTGCTCACTCACTTCACGTGCTCCCACAGCGCTGTAGGTCCTTTGGCTTCCCTGACAGTTCTTGGTAGCCCTGGTCTGGTTTCCTGGGTAGATGTCTCTGTCCACTCAGGAAGAGCCCAGGTAGATACCTCAGGTTCATGACAAGGTGTCAGCTCAAGCTATCTGCTCAGTTGAAGATGGGAGGATGAATTGGGATGAGGAGAGAGAGCAGAGGGAAGACGGGAAATGTGAAGTTGATAAGAGGGAAACTGGGGGTAAGGAAGGAAGTCTGGGAAGAAGGAAGGCAGGGAAGAGAAGAAGGAGAAGAGGAAAAGAAGCACCAGCTTGCAGAGAGCTCACAACGTGCCCAGCTCTAGGTTTTACATACATTATCTTTTTTAATGTTTACAATAATCTAATAAGGTAAATACTATCACTATTCCTATTTTATGGATGAAGAAGCTGAGACATAGAGATATTGAGTACCTCATCCAGAATCTCACAGTTAGGAAGAGGCAGGGCAAGAGAATGAATAAGTCTAGACACGCTGACCCCAGAGTAGCCCTTCAGCCTTCCTGCCTCACATTCATCCGCCCATAAACTAACAAAGAGGAACTCTAGACTCTCACCTGGAAGGATCTCCTGATCAATTTCATCAAGACCACAGGGAAAGGAATTGTATTTTGCAAAGATTATTTGTGAACTATATCCCATCTATTCATCAAGATAGCCTAGATTTTAAACCTTAATCAACAAAAACAATTACTCAGCTAACTATTTGACTATTTACCCACAGTTTGTAGCAGAAATTCTTTCCCTGAATTCCTTAAGAATGATGCCCCCAGTTTACCTTCTGAGATGTTATGAGCAGCAACCTCATGAAATTGAAGGCTGTATTTGCTGCAGGCCTGTTGGTTATGACCTTGCTCCCTGCTAGAGAAGGCAGAGAGCACTTCACAGGAGAGATATAACCTAGCGATGAAGAGGACAGGCCCTGTAGTTATTTAAGCCTTGGCTCAACTGTTACTAACTATGTGACATGTCATGTTTACTGGATTCTCTAAACCTTACTTTTGTCATCAGTAACATGATAGTCCCTAGCTTATAGAGCTGTTGTAAAGTATACGAGAAAATGTTTGTAAAACACTTAGGCCCATGCCTAGGACATAGAAAGTGCTCGATAAATGTCATCATCAAACAGTACCCCCAAAACAAAAGTTCCATGCAATTTCCTTAAGGTGTGCATTCTAGGAAAGGCTTTGACTCTCCTAAAGAGTTGACATTCTTCTCTTTTTATGGACACTGAACTTTTCTAGCTTTGGCCGTTAGTAAGATAAGAGCCAAAATTTCACCTCAGCCTCATCAGCTTTGTGGAATTCTGTTGCTTGCTGATCCCTTGTCTAACATTGCCCATCCATTTATATTTTGCCTCATCCTGGCTGTTTGTTCATATTGATATTTACATTATTGCAAGCTGCTTCAAATAGTTGTGGGATAAAGCAAAAACAATAAATGAATGCATAATTTTGTTTTTTTATATGTGTGGTCAACCACAAGAAAGACTGTTCCCCTAAAGTTGGGAACATGTTGGCCCCAAAATTGAACTTGATGGTTTGTACGCAACACATTCTTAAAAATGCTCGCTGAATTAACTCATGGCTATTGAATTATAGGGAATATGATACTTAATGAAAGGCCTACCAAAAACATTAAAATTTCAGTTCTACACAACAATCGTACAAGGTTAAATATTTTCAAATTACTTCACATTTATTTTCAATGAGACATGCTTTCCCCCATTTTTCAGGCCTCTTTCACCATAGTTTCAATTTAAATTGCTTTGTCATTCTCCCAGGAGAAGAGCTGTGCTGTGTCTGCCGGTGAGCTCACCGCGATTATATACCACCATGTGTTCACAGACTTTTCTGTTAGACTGCATTACAATGATAATGTTTTTGGAGGTGGACAGGAATTTAGACAGCATTGAAGCCAGTTATGTCACTTTTTAGATGAGAAAACAAGGTTCAGAGAGTTTATATGATATGAAGATAGCAGCAGAGCTGAACAAGAACATAGGTTCCTCAATCCCCATCCAGGCTCCTCTCACTATACTCACCCGTAACTTCCTAGAAGAGCAAGAATCAAAATGACAGAGCACTAAATTAATTACATATACAAAGAAAGAATCATGTATTCTTTCAGTTCAAGTTTCCTTTCCAAAATGCCTTATTATACAAACGTGAACTATTTAAATAGAAATTCCATGGAAGTGGCAGGGCCTTTGAAAAATTTAGGAAAAGGTCTCCTAACAAAAGGAAGAGTCAGCCTTCTCACCTCTCAGCTCACAAAACAATGTCACCTTCTCATAGGTGACAATCCATCCAAGCAGCTGTCCCTCTTGCTGCCCTCAACCCACCAGCTGTTCCCTATTATATCACTCCTTGGAGTCCTTATCTCAATATCACAGTACACAGTTATCGTCTCTATTTTTCACTTGATTTTTTTTTTTTGACTGGCACTGCCTCTATAATGTAAAAAGCAGACTTTGCCCTTTAGCTGGATTAGCAACTTTTAGCCAGTATTTATAATGTATCTGGACAGAGTAATGTATATTATATTATGTTATATATACAAAATAATGTAATGTATTTTAATGAGTATCCTGTATATGGACAATCTCATTATCAGTTATTTTCAATTAGATCCTTTTCTGGAGTGTTGAATTTATCAGTCTTCATTTATAGTTACACGTATATTTAAATATATTTTTAAGAATTGTTTACAGCATTATCTTAAAATTTTCAAAAAACAGAGTTTATTCAAAACATTTATAGAGTTTTTCTTTCAATACTTATGTTATTATTACTATTTTTTTTTTGAGGAAGATTAGCCCTGAACTAACATCCGGTGCTAATCCTCCTCTTGTTTCTGAGGAAGACCGGCCCTGAGCTAACATCTGGGCCCATTGTCCTCTATTTTATATGTGGGACACCTGCCACAACATGGCTTGACAAGCAGTGTGTAGGTCCACACCCGGGATCTGAACCGGTGAACCCCAGGTCACCGAAGCAGAACATGCAGACTTAACTGCTGTGCCACCAGGCCAGCCCTAATACTTACATTATTTTAATATCGATTAAGAAATATAACTATGATTTCATACACCCTCCAAAAAAATTATATGTTCATGTCAAAGCCTAAAATATAAACGCCAAGAATAGAAGAGTTAATAGATGCATGTTAATTGCCAGAAACATTTGCTATTCAAAACAAAGCAAATAGAACTAAATTATATTATTCTTAATGTCTTTGTAATCTAGGAAGCTTTATGAGACTATATCCCACATGAAGAAACAGGGTTAGAGATTTACAGATATTTGCATGGTGTTCTTTCTGGCAAATGCAAATTTCTTAAGGAAATAAAAAGATCTAAAAATTGCAGCATGTCAAATGAAAATGAGTGCAGGTGAGAGCAAGATTTGCCTGTTGCAATATCTTTGCCTCTCAGTCTGGGAACAAGAGAGCTTCTTTTTTACATTTTTCTCTTTTTTCCAAAACTATTTTAGTCAAAGGAATTTTAAAAGGAGCCTCAAAATCAATCTTACTAAAATATTAAAAAGTTAATTTATAAAGAGTTGTTTTGAGCATGATACTGGATAAGAAGAATTCTTGCTACTCATAGAAAGATCAGCTTCTAGACCAAATGTTTCTATTTGTAGCTACTTACCATGTAATACAGGCTTGGAGTTAAATAACTACCCATCCATAGGAGCTGTTTCCTTATGGGCAACATTGAGTGGTATTAGCCCCAGTCCCCACTAAACTGCGAGCTCCTTAAAAGTGAAAATTGTCATAAATTTCTGTCTTATTATCTAGCACATAACCTGACACATAGCACATAACCTGCCTTACAAATGGTTGAATAATAAATGCATAAGCGAATGGCAATCTACTTTCAAATCTACAAGCTTTGCTTAAAAAGAAGAAGATCTAGAGAAGAACAGACACATTTTTTAATGGCGAAATTTACTTTGTTTGGTGAGGAAGATTAGCTCTGAGCTAACATCTGTCGCAAATCTTCCTCTTTTTGGTGAGGAAGATTGGTCCTGAGCTAACATCTGTGCCAATCTTCCCCTATTTTGTATGTAGGATGCCACCACAGCATGGCTTGATGAGCAGTGTGAGCACTATGTAGGTCTGTGCCCGGATCTGAACCTGGTACCCTGTACCACCAAAGTGGGGTGTGCAACTTAACCACTACACCACCAGGCCAGCCTCAAATTTCATGTTTAAAGGGACTCTTCTGTCATCCCGTCCTAGCTCTTCCTCCATGTAATCCCCTCATCAAGAGCTAAATCAGCTTTCCCTTCAGCCTGACCTTCTGCCTTCCTCTGACTCTCGTGTTCCCAGATGCAGCTGTGATTTGGAATTGCAGATAATTGTCTCATTTCCAGAGAGGACAGAAGGCTTTTGCCTTCAGGAGAGTAATCACATACTCTTTTTAAAAACTGATATTTGCAAAAAATGTGTTTTTGGTAACCTGTTCCATTGACTCTAGTCCTGTTATCCAAAGTGTTGGCTGTCATTCATGTCCTTGTCTGCAATCTGGAACTTTGCCACAGGGTATGGAAGGTATTCTAGACATTCTAGGTAACAGGAAAATAAATGAACACAACTGATTCTCTTACAACCGCTCTATACTCCTAAAGAAAGCTTGAGAGGACAAAAGGAATATTTCATTAAATAGGAAATTATTCTATGTAGAAATTTTTAAAACAGACTAGTATTTTGAAGATTTGAAATCTTCAAAGTGTAAAACAGTTTTTTTCAGTACTCTGAAAGGTGGCTATCACAATAAATCTTTGGTCCATTATTTTGCTTTAATTTAATGAGAATGTACCAGAAAAGACTACAGATCCCTTCTATGATCGGCAGTTTCAGAATGGAGGTGTTTTCCAAAGGAGGAGGCACAAGACATACCCAAGAGAAATGCTTGTTAAGAACCATCCTCATTAAGAACATCATCTACTCCCCTTACATTAGAGCAGAGCACTTTACTCACGCCCTTTCTCCTTCCTCAAAACCTTAAAGATAGGATTGTCCCAAGTTGAAGCTTTTTTGTTGCAACTTACTCAGGCTCGCTAACAAAGTAAGATATGTATATTTTAACATTTTAATAAAATCTCATTAGTTTATTTCTACAAATTTGGAATTTATAACCAGAAAGTTAACATTTGCTTCCATTATGGACATTTAAAATGATTTTACTAAGCAAAAAAAAAGTGTGAAAAGAACAGTTTTTTAAAAAATACTTAGAAACCTACTAGTTACCTAAGTCACTATGAGAATTAAATAAAGGATATCTGTTTTAGCTGATGACACCCCCACAGTCTAGCACTCATTCACCTGGGTGGGGGACTTTCGGATCCTGACTCAATTCAGATCACTGCTGTTGGTGTACAAGGACCTCAAAGTCTGGCCAGTTTTTCAAGAGCAAAGCCCAAGAAGTCTTGTTGTGTTTTATCCCTTTTTGCCATCCAATATCAAACTGTCAAAAGAGAGTGTCTTCGCATCCCAGGATCTGGTAATCTGGTAATCATTGCTCCTGCTCATCCTCATTGCCTTCTTGATTTCTTTTCTTTTCTCTTTTCTCAGTCTCTCTCTCTCCCCCCTCCTCCCTCCCTCCCTTCCTTCCTTCCTTTTTTTTTTTTTTGGTGTACCACTGCTGGTTTTCATAGAAGGATATAACTTTTACCTTTATTTAGACCAGAATTTTAATTAGATCAGGTCAGACACCTATGTTACGCAATAAAATGCCTACTAAAATGTTTTATTCACAATAGCCATGACTTGGAAACAATCTAAGTGCCCATCAATGGATGAATGGATAAAGAAGATGTAGTATATACACACAATGGAACACTATTCAGTCTTAAAAAATAAAAATATTTATTTTTAAAAATAAAAATAAAAGATGAAATCTTGTCATTTACAATAACATGGATGAACCTTGAGGGTATTATGCTAAGCAAATAAGTCAGACAGAGAAAATTGAATACCATATGATTTCACTCATAAGTGGAAGATAAAAACAGCAACAACAAACACATAGATACAGAGATTAGATTGATGGTTACCAGTGGGGAAGGGGGAGGTGGGCGAAAGGGGTAACAAGGCATATGCACATGGTAACGGATGGTAATTAGTCTTTGGGTGGTAAACAAGATGTAGTCTACACAGAAATCGAAAATATAATGATTTACACCTGAAACTTACATAATGTTATAAACCAAAGTTACCTCAATAAAACAAAAAGAAAATTTATTTCTTCGGAAAAATTATTGGTAAAAAGTTTAAGAAAAACTACCTGAATAAGTACAATGAGACTTTACTTATTTGCTAGTTTCCGTTTTCAACAAAAATGACCATAATTATCTCCTGCTTCCTTAAAAACTATTTTTGTAAAAAAGTTGCTATGAATTACAGGAAGCAAAACTTCATTCCTTTCAAAATATATTTAAAATTTCTTTGTTCATTGACTCAGATCGATTTGCCATTAGAATTTTCCCTGTCATTTTTTTATTAGACAATTGTCTAAAATCTCTAATGCAGGTCTCCTGGAGGCTGTACACAGAGTTAATGTCAGTTATCAGGGATTTTAACAACACAGATTTCAGCTTGGTCATTGTCTCCAGAAAGACATCATGTGATTCTCCCAATTGCAAAATCTCCAGTTAACAAGAATCCTGGCTTATCATGTGTCTCTATTGTTAGTACTAATTTGAACTGCCTGCCAAGAAATAAAGCTAACAAGAAAAATAATAACTTTTTAAAATAGAACTTGTGCTTACAATTAGGAATCAAACATGAGATTTCTATGCAACGCCCAACTTTTCAGTATGCTTGGAAATTTCATTCCAGTTTAGGTCCTATGTCACATTTCCTTGCAGACATATATGATCAAAGTCTTCAGTTCCCAGAAAACCTAAAATTATAATAGTTTTTTCCATCATTACAGTCACCATGGGTAAACAAAGAAGATAAATGTAAGCAGGGACTGTGGATCAAGAATGCAGTCATGAAAACTTGTAAATTTAACTTCCGTTGAATGAAAAAACTTAACAAAAGTCTGTTTCCATGTCAAAAATCAGAGTCTATTCGCATAGAAACAATACGAGCGAAAAGAGCTCACTGGACGCTGGCCAGTGATTGCCCTGGACCTTTGACCTTGGGGCCAGTGTATATAGCATGAAAACTTGATTATCCACTAACATAAAATAACATTTAAAAGAGCATGGAGAGCAATGATGTGGTAAGAGACAGTAAGTATGCAGCTTAAAGTCATGGAGTCACTCAAGCCAGTGAAGAAGCTAGTGCTTTAAGTGTGATGAGAGACGTGGAGAGAAATATAAACTATAAAGATTACTGTGCAAATAAAAGGTATTATATTTCCCAATGACAAGGAAATTAAAATTCTAAAAGGAAAAGACCGAAGGGCCAATGCCAAAAAGTAACAAAAACTATGGGTTACTAAGAAGCATCCTCCTTATCCTGCCAAGGATGATTACCACGTATCATGGGCCATTCCTTCTTCCACAGGATACCCACCCACCATGACACTCTCATCTCTGGCAGAAGGATACAGAGGAATAGGATGCAATTCAGTGGCTCTTTATCAAATTATTCATGGGAAACCTGTGGGCTCCAACCACACCAACAAGCTCATAGGTTTTAACAAAAACTTTCCCTATTTTCACAGGCCCCAAATAGGCCCAATTCTCTACAAACAAGACATTTTGCTATAAAGTTATAAAATGAACTGTTCTACACAAATAAAGTTTTAGGAAACAGATCCTCAATTCCTCAGGTAACAAAAGGAATGTTTTTCTATTTTCACCAATTTGAGGAAAGCTTTCTAAAATGTAGTATCCCGTCTCCATATTCATTTTAAGTATATGACCTAATGATGATAATTCAAACTTTTGTTGATGGCTGGAACATTATAAGCATCTTTATTTTATTAGTTAATGCAACAATTATGTCTCTACTTTCTAAAGCCTTTCTCTTTTACTCTTGTCATCAGACTATAACTTCTCCGTCGTGGAGCCAGCCTCTAGCAGAACAACCCTCCTTAGAAACCGCTGGTTCTGATCAGCTTTGGAAAAAGAGATAATTAAATTTTATACTATGGTATCCTAAGTAAGAATCAATAAATTATATGTGAGGCCTAGGAGTAAAACTTTGACTTTAGCTGAGAGGTTTTTCTCATTAGCAGTTTAATCCAACTATTTTTGGATTGAAACAAAGACTTAAAGTTAACAGCAACAACAAAATCCAATTTATTAATAAATTGAATATCTTTCTACTAGGAAATATGGTTACCATGTCATTTTCTAATACCCCAAAGTATTAGAATTATTTAGCGTTTCTTCTAAGAAAAGAAAAGGAACATTTAAGTTCAACTTAATTTCTGTTTCATATGTCTAAAGCCCATAACATCTAAAAATGATACCATGGGATGAATATATATTTTTAAATATAACATTATTGCATTAAGCTTATTCTCATATGGTAGCTTCTGACAGGGCCATTATTTTACAGATCCACCAAAGAGAAAGACCTAATAGTCAAATACAACCCATTACTGACACCATCTTAGACTCTGTAATGCTGTACCTCCATGCCAACCCATTTCCCCACTTACCTGCCTTCCCCTCTGACTTGGCTATTAGGATTAGGAGATCCTACCATTTGCTACTTGTCTTAACTTTCAGGCAGAATCCTTTCCACAGACCAACAGTGGTTTCTTATCTGGCATTTCCTCTCTGCTCCATCCTTTGACTCAATGCTTCCAACCAGAGCGGCCAGTACTCCCAGAGCAGTCCTTGGCCACTTTCCCTCACACACACACACACACACCAGACACACACACACACACACACGCACGCGCAGGAACATCCCTATGGCTACCTCTCTAGACAAACAGCAGTTGCAAATACCAATGCTTGTTTAGGTCTTTACTGATGAACATTCTAGGTTATAGCCAAAGATAACACTTAGCCATTTATCTTTCCTTTGAACTACTAAAACAATGTATATAAAAAAGCTGGATCATAAATGCAATTAGTACCAGTTTTTAAAATCTAAAATCATTTAATATAGTCAAAACAGTAACTAAAGAAAAACTGAACTAAAGCCTAAAAAATAATGTCACTTGCTCTCCACCACCCTAATAAGATTCAATGGGAATTCAAAAATGAGAGATGGTTTGGATTTATTTCTAATTTAAATCCAATGGAAACACCAGGATCATTCCAAATTCTATTCCACTATTTTTGCATCTTCAAATTAGGGATGCAATGGAAATGAGCTGGGCAGGAAGCCTCAGGCACATCAGACTAAAAACCAAAAGCCAGAGCCATGCATTCTATGTGTAGGGTACAAGATCTCTCTTATATCCTGGGCCTTAACTCTCAGCTGTTCTTTTTGGAGGTTCGTCACAGAATATATGGATAACATCTAGGCTAATTCTCCATTTAGAAACTAGGGAATGTTACTAGATATGGGGAAAAATGTTAACTCTAAATTTGGACCCAGAAAGTGAATCTAGATCTGTTTAGCTTCATTAATGCGTTATAGTTAAATTCTATTCCTTTGTTTTGTTCTTTTGGCAAGTATTCCTGCAGGGCAGAGGAGCAAGAGAAAGATAAGTTTTGGTTTCATTCTTTATTTATATTCCTGTGCTTGTGTGGAGTTTGCCAACAGGAAAAAATGTCACATTAACTAATCAGATACAGGAACATGAATCAAGATAGGCTTTATGGCCAGTTGGCTCAGCTGTCTAATATACCTGCTAAGGATACCGAAGACATGAACTTGATCCCAAACAGTTTTTCCTTTTCAGACAGAATACACACTTCCCAGTACCCAACCAGTCATGTCATAAAGGGGAGAGGGACACAACCCTGTAGATACGGGCACGTGGTTTCGTAAATCCATCATTTCCATTGAAGGGAAACAAAGTAAAACATAGCCACATCCCTTAACTAACAACATGCCATTATAGCAATCATTGTATACATACAAGAAGATTAGGGGCCAGTCCCATGGTCGAGCGGTTAAGTTCGCCTGCTCCCCTTCAGTGGCCCAGGGTTTCATCAGTTCGGATCCTGGGCAAGGACATTGCACCACTCGTCAAGCCATGCCGAGGCGGTGTCCCACATGCCACAACTAGAAAGAGCCACAACTAAAAGTATGCAACTATGTACCGGGCAGCTTTGGGGATAAAAAGGAAAAACAAAATCTTAAAAAAAAAAAGAAGATCAATTAACTCAAACTGAATCCTGGCCAGTTCAACTAACCAGCTCCGCAGGCCCAAACGCACGATAAACGGTACCAGGACAGCAGGCTCAGCGCTGTGGTACTGACATTTCTCCATCTGACCCTTGGAGATCTGCACGTGGGGACAAATGTGGAGAATGAAATGAGAGAAAATGCTCCCAAATGTTAAACTTTGCAGAGAAGTTTGAAAAGCTCAGAGCAATAGCAATAGATAGACAAAGTTTTAAAGTAATGAAAAGTATGTCTCTAAATCTGCTTTGTGGTTCTCTCTCTAAGGAGTGATCAAGAGGTAGTGAGCCAAATGCCTTCCCATAAAGAGGAAATGGAGCTCTCAGTCAGCAGGAAGTTCTGCAGGATTCTTACGTCTCATTAGGAGCAGTCTTTGTTTTTAAGCTTTCCTTTTTTTCTTTCCAAACAGAATGATCATTTGAGGTCTTTGAATTATCCGTGCTCATCTTTCTGAAATCAAGGATTTTTATTGTACTTCTAAGAAAATTGAGACTAGATTTTTACCCTTTCTCTGAAAATCATGCCTGAAAGAAACACTAAATGATTTTTAATCATGAACGAAATATTCCTTTTTGATAAAATACATTTAACATTTTATCCACTTAGAATCTGATATCATAACAATGATGCTGCCAACAGAAACCTTTGAGTTGTTGGTGGTTGTGGTGCTGTTGTTTTTTATGTATTTTTGCTCATCTTGTCACACTGTGTCACTCAGCCACCAACAGCTATTTGACACACTGTGTCCCCCCTCAAAAGTGAACTAGTACGTGCCCAGGCCTTAGTTGTTTCTCACTAACAGCTATTATGGAAGCTTCATTCAATGAAATGAAAGAATTAAAGCCTCAATAAAAATTAGAGCTAATGAGAATTAGAGTACTTAGAATATTGGAAAAATTAACTTTATGATGTACTTTCATAACAGAAAGAAGCTCGCAGGGTTTAGTGTAATGCAATTAAAAGTACACGTGCTCGTGCAGCAAAATGAAGTTTTTATGCCAGCAGAAACCTGGGACAAGGAAATCATTCTCAACCTTTGAACACGTTTCCTCTAGATGTTAACTCCCTTGGTAGTCGTTTCGTCACTTGTGAAATAAAGGAATAGAATTAGATGAACTGTAAGTCCCATTTCAGCTATAAAATTCTAACATCCAACATAATGAACAAGACAGCTGCCACCACATTTACATAGTAATTAAGAATTTTTTAGCTTACATAAATTAACTTCCTCAAAATGAAATTATATAGGATCCTAACTAAAAACCAAAAGATTGGGGCTCTGTGTAATTATGGCAAACAACATATTCAATCCTATAACTAAAATTTTGTGAATATTGCCCAAAATTCCTACATGGAGTGATTTTAAAAATAAGTGAAACAACAAAGAGGGTAATGAAATTAGAGCACCTGGAATATTGGAGAAATTAAATTTAACTATGTTGTACCTTTCATAATAATATTAAATACCAGGATTATTTTTAAACAAATGAAAAGTGTGACCATGGTGAATAAGTTTTGGATAATTTGGTCTTTTCCATGATTTATTTGGGTGAACCTTGATGGATATCTTACTTAGAGATGTTTTCTTTTCTCAATATATATAGAAAAGTTGGTTAAAGTGAAAATATGAGTTGGATGGCTTACAGAGAAGATGGGAGTCATCACAATTTAGGCACGCTGCTGGGTAGCTACATTGTGTAAACAGAAAGTATAAGCCTGCATAATTTCACAGTTAATATACCCAGTGAAACAAAATAGATGGCATGAGGAATGTAAACACACCAATAATTATTAATGAAATCAAAACTTTCTTTGAAGCCTTTGCTTTAAAGAAAGGCATGAGCTGTTCTGCTCAGATCAGGCAGTGTATATATAAGAATGATTAGAAAAATAAGAAAGAACTGCACGATTAGAATACAGAGACACAGGCGAGGAGATGTGGAACTGAAACTAAAGGCATATTGCGGAGGTGCGTGTTAAAAGGAAAGAAAGGCAGGAAACAGTGAGCATATAATTTGTGCTTGACACATTGCTACATTCTAAGAAAGTTTTGGCAAGATTGTTGAACCGTTGTTCACCTAATCTCTTGGCATATACGTTTCTCTCAAATGTACATTAAACATCTAAAACCAAATCAGTGTGTGTACGACTCTTCTTGCTTTTTAGTGGCTAATAAAAGAGAAATCCAGGGTGGAAATAAGAAGTTATCTTTTGGAAACTGACACCTTAATCATTAAAAATATTTAAAATCAGTCCCCAAATAGAGCCTGTAACAAAGACAAAAAGTAAAGACTAGCAATGAAGTTTAGGATTTTAATCGTATTCCAAGATATCAACCTACAAACAAGACGGCTAGAACCCATTAAACTGCATAGACCTCAAAGCCCTGGAAGGAGATCTAAATTGCACACTAGCTGTGGCAGGCAGAATTCTAAGATGGCTCCCAATCAAATGCCCTGGTGTTCACGCCCTGTATTATCCCTTTCCCT